>NC_083112.1:78559205-78865705 GCF_949774975.1 Lagenorhynchus albirostris | reverse complement strand
GCCTGAGCCACGTGGGCCTGGGGAGGGGTGGGAGGGGTGGAGAGCTGCAGTGGGGGGAGGGGCAGGTTCTGTTCAGTATAAAGAAGGTGACAGTGATGACCCCCCAACTCTTCAGTGGAGAGAACATACTTATGAAGTGTCTGTTACTTTAGATGATAGTTTCTGCCTATAATATCGAATTGCTCCATTTTATGTTTGTGGCAAGAAGATTGTGAAAACAATTCAATGCTGGATTACTGACAGCCTACTGTATAAAAATTTCTACTTTTTAAAAGTTATTCCTTTGAGGATCTGATGAAAGCTTATATAGACCATTCTATAGAAGAATGTATGATATGCTTATTCATAACATGATACTAATTTAGGGAACCTATGGATGACCACAAGAGTGGCAATGTTACAAGAGCACCCAACACGGATTTCGAGTTAAGAATTCCAGGGGCTTCCCTGGTGGCGCAGTGGTTGAGAATCTGCCTGCTAATGCAGGGGACACGGGTTCGAGCCCTGGTCTGGGAGGATCCCACATGCCGCGGAGCAACTAGGCCCGTGAGCCACAACTACTGAGCCTGCGCGTCTGGAGCCTGTGCTCCGCAACAAGAGAGGCCGCGACAGTGAGAGGCCCGCGCACCACGATGAAGAGTGGTCCCCGCTCGCCACAACTAGAGAAAGCCCTCGCACAGAAACGAAGACCCAACACAACAAAAATTAATTAATTAATTAATAAACTCCTACCCCCAACATCTTCTTTAAAAAAAAAAAAAAAAAAAGAATTCCTGATTTAGGGGAACTGGTGAGCTTTTAGGGGTTTCCACTCCTTTTAAGTGAAAGGAAGGGTTTCGAGGCCTGTGAAGTCAGGAACTGGTCTGCTTTGCTCACCACTGAATGCCTGATGCCTAGAAAAGTGCCTGCCACACAGAGGCACGCAGTGACCATTTGACGAATGAATGTGAGAATCACTGTGTCTCCAAAGAGCTGTTGTCTGGATGTAAAGAACTTCATAAATGGGAGTATCTACTCCACTTAAGCTAGGACTGCTCAATGGTGACTGTCTCTTCAGTGGGACAGAACTTTATTCTAAAGACAGGTTCATCTGTGTTAAGAAGCACAGGTGCTTTTAAATTCAAGTGACTTTTTTGTGAGGGGGTGGGATTCAGCTGGCCTGTCATAATTTAGTCTGTTTCTCTTTCTCACTGATGTTTAGGGCAGATGGAGAAAGTGCTTGAGAAAGAAGTACTGGATTATCCTTTGAATGTGTGTCAGGGGCAGTTTGACTTGCTAGTTCACAGGCCTGACAACATAATCCTTCAGATCTTCTCCTTTCCTGATTTGGATGACATTGGGCAGCTGTCAAAAGCCTGCAAACAATTCCAAAAGGAAGACCTTAAGATAATTTTTACTGGTAAATATTACACAGAATTTCAAAGAGAAAGGGAATGATTTAGAAAATTTTAACTTCATATAATGACAAACATTGGGTTTGTGCAATAATAAAACTTTTTTTTTTTAAACCTATAACCTAAAAAACTGGCTAAGCGACTCTGCTCAAGAGGAAACAGTAGCACAGGAAGAGAGAATGATAAAGTGGTCACATCTGTGAAATGTAAGACAGGGAGGGTCACAAACAAAGCAATTCTAGCAAGAAGAAATATATCATGCTGCATTCCAAGGTAAGTGACATTTTTAAAAAGACACACATTAGAGAGAATGTTGAAAATAGTACTAATATAGTTCCTACTCATGCATAAACTTAAGCAAATACCAAAAACAGGAAAAGAAATTGCATAGGAATTCCTAAGTGCAGACTTTGCCATTGTTCTTCCCTGGGAAACTCAGTAGCAGATTGGTAGAGATCCTTGGGGAAAGAATTAGTTTTCAAATTCCTCATTTCAAATTCAAATGCCTCATTTCAGGCATTTATATACATTTGGTAATTATAAGCTTTGAATCCATTTGGAAAGAGAAGTAAAGAAAATCTATTTTTTGTACATAATCATTGTTCAAAAATTAGAAAGAAAAGAACTAAAAATCATCTTAATCCTACCTTCAGTTGCTATTAAATTTTGGCATATTTCTTATGAGTATTTGTCCTAAAAGCTTGAGTACTTTTAAAGCTATTTCACTGTGAGGTTTAGGTGGTTTCTAGACCAAAATACATACATAAAAATATTCAGGTAGTCAGAAATTCTAGTCATAAAACAATTTGTTATTTGTAAGATAAATATTGGCTTAAAGATAAATTTTCTCATTTAAGAACGAGCAAGTTGCAATATAAGGTATTTTGTCTTTTTACTCATTTGAGCATTTATTCAATAAATACTGAGTTCCACCAATTTGGCATAAACAGTAGTAAACATCTCAGTCTCTGCCTCCATGGGCTTGTCATCCAGTGGGTGGGCCGTGGAGGAGTGACGGGGCCATGGGGTGGGGGGTGACGGAGTCTGCTGAGGTTTTACAAAGCAGGATTTAAAATGTGTATCAAAACATAAAAGCTCTACTTCCACAATGTAGTCTCAATTCTTAGCCACTGTAAAAATGTTAGTAATTGGCACACATCTTCCCAAACATTTTCTATGCAAATGCAAACATCCCGTGAGTCTATAAAGGGTTTGAAGCACATTCTGCACTTTGGACTTTACCCCACCCTGTGGAGAAGCTGGTGTTAGTGTTGCGCATTGTGGAGCTGTCACTTAGCCACGTCCCAGGAGGAACACCTGGGCTGTTCCAAAAAGAAGGGCATCTAACGGCTGGTGTGTCTATGCTTGGTAGCAGCAGTTCAATCTGTAGGGCGCAGTGTTAGGAGTTCCAATGCTGGGTGTAAGGATACTTCTATTTTATGTTTTGATAGATAAGGCAATTTAGCTTGAGGAATTTTTTAATAACATAAGAACTAACAAATCTCATTTGAAAGCTGACAGAAATGATCCAAAATAGGAAGACTTGGGGGTCCAGGAGAGAGGAGCCATTGCTGCAGGCCACCACCATTGGGTTCCTTCCCTTGCAGTCCTTGGGTTTCCTGGGACAGGCCTGTCTCAGCCTGATCAGGCTGCCATAACAAAATACCACAGAGTGGGCAGCATAAACTGAGACATTTATTTCTCACAGTTCTGGAGGCTGGAAGTCTAAGATCGAGGTGCTAGCCTATTGGTGCTGGTGGGGGCCTTTCCAGATGGCAGACAGCGGCCTTCTGGCTCTGTGCTCATGTGGCAGAGAGAGCTAGTGAGTCTGGTGTCTTCTTTTATAAGGATACTACTCCTATCGGATCAGGGCCCCATCCTTATGACCTCATTTAGTTGCTTCTTTACTTCAAAACGGCCACACTGGGGGCTAAGGGTTCAACAAGTGAATACTGGGGTGGAGGGGGACACAATTCAGCCCATAGCAAGGCCTGAATCCAAACGTCATGGGTTCTACCACCTATTAAGATATCCTAGAAATGCCAGCAGTTTGGTGTCCAAATAGCATCTCCTACATTGGCCCTCACACCCCAAACTGGCATAAGAATCCTCTGTCCAATCAACTGCTCCATTTTTTGATTCAGAAAAGTATGATCCTAGTGATGTAGGAAATGGCTACTCCATGAGCATGTGATGGAGTAATTGTATGTAACCTGTAGGCACACTGTATGTACCCTGTAGGCACACTGTGTGTAACCTGTAGGCACACTGCTCGCAACTTGGCACACTGATTTTTCTACCATGATAATAATTTAAATTATTTTACTGAAGAATACCATTCTTTCTATGGGGCAGGCTGCTTACGTTTAACTTGACTAAGACTTTTTTTTAAAAAATCTCTTTTGTGATATAAGGCTACTTCTGCATTTATTTTTCTTTTAGATGTGTAGCAATGGAGAATTCTGGGAGAGATTTAGAGCTTCACAGGATAAACATGCTTTTGATACAAAGAAGATAGGGATAACCATTTACAAGAAACTGCTAACTTTCCACCAAAATGCAGCCTGGCAGAAATTCACACAAAGAAGACAGACAGCATTTTTCTAAACCTAACTGAAGTGACAAAATTAAAAAATAATGATTAAAACTGAATTTTCATGTAAAAATAACTACGAGTAGACCTTGCCTATAGCTAAGATTGGGTTGAAGCAATTATCTGGTAGATTTAAGTGGGAAAATCTGTTTTTTAAAAAACCTCTTGACTCTGAATAGTGTTCTGAAAATAAACTTCTCTTTTTTCTTTTTCTTTACTGCTATTAATCTATGAACAGATCAAGAGGATCAAATACCTACTTAATTCTCCTCTTTAACCTAATACATGTCCTTAATTTTAAAGATAGGAAGAACAGAATAGAAAGCAAATCTGCTTAAAGTATAGATGATTATATGTCTTTTCATCAGAGTTAAGACAGACACAAAAATGAGAATTCAGTGAAAGAGATGAAAGTAAATGATCCTTTCTCATAGTGTGTTGTGAAAAAATTCGCGCCCTTGTCCGCGTGGATCTTCCCCATGTGCAGAATTCACTCACCCCACGAGGAATGCGGTTGGGGAAGAAACAGTGGGCTGCTGGGAAGTGGCTGGAGCAGCCACTCTCCTTCCTTGGATTTGCTGGATTTGCTGCAGAAACATCTGCAGGTGTTTCACTGCCTTGGGATTTATGAAATGGGAGACGATTACTCAGTAAGTACTACTATTATTTAGCAAGTAAAAACTTGTTTCCAAAGATGGTAAATGAGATCCTTCAAAGGGCCTATATTTCATGTCAGATTTGAGGAATTACTTCAGTTGGTGTCTATGATTTACTAGCAAAGGCTGAGAGCAATGAAAATCCCAACAGGCAGCTCCTCTCCTTTGTTATGTTCATGTTTAGAATATAATTATTAAAATCACTAAGTAGTTGAATAAAACCAAGGACTGAAATCCAAAATGAGAAACAACAGAAAACATTAAAAGAAAGTTTTGCAGAGGAATTACGAAGAAGTGAAACAGGAGGCCAACCCTCACTCGAGCCCTCAGTCACACGGAGAACTCGGTCCCTCCCCATGACTGTCAGCTGTAATTCCACGCGATGTGTCCACACGAACGGTAATTCTTTCCTTAACATTTTTGCCATTTCTTAGACATATGATAAACTCAAAGTTTTTCTGTAATTGGTAATAAAATCTTCACACATATGTGAACAGCTTTTGATCTTACCAGCCACAGGTTGCTAGACATCCCCAAACCTCAGACACTGTGCGTGCCCTGCCCAGCCAATCTGAAAGCCTACATTGGGAAGTGTGTACCAATATAAAGAGGTATTACTGTTTTAAAACAGTGGTCTCAAAATGAGTTCTGATAATCCCTGAAGAGGTATCTTAGGCACCTTTCAGAGGGTGTAACTATTCAATACTTTTGTATTTATATATTTTTCAGCTTTATTGATATATGATTGACAGATAAAAAATTGTGATATATTTAAAGTGTACAATGAGATGATTTGATGTATGTACAGTATGAAAGGATTCCCACTAAGTTAATCAATATACGCTCATTGCCTCACATATTTACTTTTTTTTTTTTTGATTAGAATACAAGTTCTACTCAGCAAATTTCAATTATAGAATACAGTGTTATCAACTACAGTCACCATATTATACATTAGATCCTCAGACCTTATTCATCTGATAACTCAACGTTTGTACCCTTTTACCAACCTCTCCCTACTTTCCCCATGCCCCAGTCCCTGGTAGCCACCAATCTACTCTGTTTCTATGAGTTCAACTTTTTTTTTTAGGTTCCAAATATAAGTGATACCATGTAGTCTTTGTCTTTCTCTGTCTGGCTTATTTCACTTAGCATAATGCTCTCCAGGTTCATCCATATGGTTGAAAATGGCAGGATTTTCTTCTTCTTTAAGGCTGAATAATATTTTGTTGCATATAGATAGATAGAGATATATCTATAGATATCTATATCTATGTAGATATCTCACATTTTCTTTATTCAGTCATCCATCGATGGACACTTAGGTTGTTTCCATACCTTGGCTATTGTGAATAATACTGCAGCGAACATGGGGATGCAGATGTCTCTTCAATATCGGGATTGTTTCCTTTGGATACACACCCAGAAGTGGGGCTGCAGGATCATACGGCAGTGCTATTTTTAATTTCTTGAGGAACCTCTGTACTGTTTTCCATAGTATGTATCCGTTTACATTCCTCCAACAGTGCACCAGGGCTCCCTTTTCTCCATACCCTCGCCAACACTTATCTCTTGTCTTTTTGACAATAGCCATTCTGGCAGGCATGAGGTGATATCTCGTGGTTTTGATTTGTATTTCCCTGGTAACTAGTGATATTGAAGAGCACCTTTTCATGTACCTGTTGGTCATCTGTATTTCTTCTTTGGCAGTATGTCTGTTCAGGTCCTTTGCCCATTTTTAAACTGGGTATAGCTCTTCCTTGACTTATGGTGGGGTTATATCCCAATTAAGCCATCATAAGTTGAAAATATCATTAAGTCAAAAATGCATTTAATACACCTAATCTACCAAACATCACAGTTAGCTTAGCCTATCTTAAACATGCTCAGAACACTTACATTAACCTACGGTTGGGCAAAATCATCTAATAAAAAGCTATTTTTAATATGGTATTGAGTATCTCGTGTAATTTACTGAATACTGTACTAAAAGTCAAAGCCAGAATGGTCGTATGGGTACAGAATTTGTTGTAAGGTTGTAATTTGTAATTGTAAGGGTTGTAAGTGTATAAATGGGTTGTTCAGCCTTGTGATTGCCTGGCTGACTGGGAGTTGCAGCTCACTGACACTGCCCAGCGTCATGAGAGAGTATTGTACTGCGTATTGATAGCTGGGAAAAGATCAAAATTCAAAGTTCCTACTGAATGTATATTGCTTTCACACCATTGTAAACTTAAAAAATCGCAAGTCAAACCATTTTAAGCTGGGGACAGTCTGTAAGTGGTTTGGTTTTTCTTTGCTGTTGTGTTGTATGGGTTACTTGTATATTTAGGGCACTAACCCCTTACCAGACATGTGGTTTGCAAACATTTTCTCCCATTCCATAGGTTCCTTTTTTTTAACCTCTTCTATTGTAATTTATTTTTTATTATTTACTTATTTTTCTTAATTTTTTTCGCTGTGTCCGGTCTTATTTGTGGCACACGGGGTCCTCGTTGTGGTGTGCAGGCTTCTCTCTAGTTGTGGTGCATGGGGTCCAGAGCGCCGTGGGCTCTGTAGTTTGCCACATGCAGGCTCTCTCATTGAGGCACGCGGGCTCAGTAGTTGTGGCACGCAGGCTTAGTTGCATGTGGGATCTCACTTCCCCAACCAGGGATCGACCCCACGTCCCCTGCATTGGAAGGCAGATTCTTTAACACTGGACAACAAGGGAAGTCCCTGTAATTTATTTTTAAACATCACTTCCTTCACAATTATTTGAAAAGGTGTTTAGTTCAGATATTTTTTTTCAAATTAATTTTTATTGGAGTATAGTTGCTTTACATTGTTGTGTTAGTTTCTGCAGTACAACAAAGTGAATCAGCTATATGTATATATATATCCCCTCTTTTTTGGATTTCCTTCCCATTTAGGTCACCACAGAGCATTTAGTAGAGTTCCCTGTTCTATACAGCAGGTTCTCATTAGTTATCTATTTTATATATATTAGTGTATATATGTCAATCCCAATCTCCCAATTCCTATTTTGTTGATGGTTTCCTTTGCTGTGAAGAAGCTTTTTAGTTCCATGTAGTAGCATTTGTTTATTTTTGCTTTTGTTGCCTTTGCTTTTTGTGTCAAATGCAAAAAATCTTGCCAAGACCAATGTCAAGGAGCTTGCCCCCATGTTTTTTTCTAGGAGTTTTGTGGTTTCAGGTCTCATAGTCAAGTCTTTAACACATTTTCAGTTGCTTTTGTGTATGGTGTAAGAAATTGCTCCGTTTTCATTTGCATGTGGCTGTCCAGTTTTCCCAACACCATTTATTGAAGAGACTATCCTTTCCCAATTGTATTCTTGGCTCCTTTCTTGAACATTAATTGATCACATATGTATGGGTATACTTCAGAGCTCTCTATGCTGTTCCATTGCTCCATGTGTCTGTTTTTCTGCCAATACCATACTGTTTTGATTACTATAGCTTTGTAATATAATTTGAAATCAGGGAACATGATGCCTCCAGCTTTGTTCTACTTTCTCAAGATGGCTTTGGTTATTTGAAGTCCTTTTTGGTCTTCTTTTGGATTTTTTTTTTTTTTTTTTTTTTTTTTTTTGGATACACGGGCCTCTCACTGTGGTGGCCTCTCCTGTTGTGGAGCACAGGCTCCGGACATGCAGGCTCAGTGGCCATGGCTCACGGGCCCAGCCGCTCTGCGGCATGTGGGATCTTCCTGGACCGGGGCATGAACCTGTGTCCCCTGCATCGGCAGGCAGACTCTCAACCACTGTGCCACCAGGGAAGCCCTTTTGGACATTTCAACAATATTAATTCTTCCAACCTATGAACATGGAATGCCTTTCCACTTATTTGTGTTTAATTCTTTTAAGAATTTTATAGTTTTCAGTGTATAATCTTTTACCTTCTTGGTTAAATTTATTCCTAAGTATTTAATTCTCTTTGACGCTATTTAAATGGGATTGTTTTCTTAATTTCTCTTTCTGATAGGTGCATTTCTATACACTAACAACAAACTGATTTCTGTATACAGATTTTGTATCCTGCAATTTTACTGTTTCCATTTATTATTTCTAACAGATTTTTTGTGGCATGTTTAGTGTTTTCTGTACATAGTATGTCATCTGCAAACAGAATATTTGACTTATTTTTAATTTGGATGCCTTTTCTTTCTTTTTCTTGCCTATTTGCTCTGGCTAGGACTTCCAGTACTATGTTGAAAAAAGTTATGAGAGTGGGCATCCTTGCCTTGTTCCTGATCTTATGGAAAAAACTTGCAGCTTTTCACTGTTGAGTATGATGTTAGCTGTGTGTTTGCATATATGACCTTTAACATGTTTAGGGACCTTCCCTCTATACCCAGTTTCTCAAGAGTTGTTACCATGAAAGGACATTGAATTTTGTCAAATGCTTTCTCTGTATCTATTGAGATGATCATATGAGTTTTATCCATCATTATGTTAATGTGGTGTATCACACACTGACTGATTTGTGTATATTGAGCCATCCTGATATCCCTGGATAAACCACACTTGACATAGTGTATGATCCTCTTAATGTACTGGTCAAATCGGCTTGCTAATATTTTGTTGAGGATTTTTGCATCAATGTTCATCAGGGATATTGGCTTGTGATTTTCTTTTCTTGTAGTGTCTTTGCCTGGCTTTGGTATCAGAGTAATGCTGGTCTCATAAAATGAGTTTGGAAGCATCCTGATCTGTTCTACTTTTTAGAAGAATTTGAGAAGGACTGGTATTAATTCTTCATTAAATGTTTAGTAGATTTCACCAGTGAAGCCATCTGGTCCTGGACTTTTGTTTGTTGGGAAGTTTTTGACTACTGATTCAATCTCCTCCCTAGTAATTGTTTAGATTTTCTACTTCTTCATGATTCAATCTTGGCAGGTTATAGTTTCTAGGAATTTATCCACTTCTTCTAGATTATATAATTTGTCGGTGTATAACTGTCCATAGTTGTTTCTCATGAGCCTCAGTATCTATGTTATCAGTTGTAATGTCTCCTATTTTCATTTCTAATTTTATTTGTCTTGTTTTTTCCCCCTTAGTCTAGCTAAAATTTATCAATTTTCTTTATTAAAAAAAACCACAAAAACCCAGTTCTCGGTTTTATTGATCTTTAAAAAAATGATTTTTCTTTTTTAGTCTCTACTTCCTTTTTTTCTGGTCTGATCTTTGTGATTTCCTTCTTTCTACTAACTCTGGGCTTAGTTTGTTGTTCTTTCTCTGGTTCCTTGAAGTGTAAAGTTAGGTTGTTTATTTGAGGTCTTTCTTTTTTCTTGATGTAGGCATTTATCACTATAAACTTCCTTCGTAGAACTGCTTTTGCTGCATCTCATAAGTTTTGATGTGTCATGTTCCCATTTTCATTTGTCTCAGATATTTTTTGATTTATCTGACCCATTGGTTTTTCAGAAGCATGTTGTTTAATCTCCACACATTTTTGAATTTTCCAATCTTCTTCTTCTAATTGTTTCTAGTTTCATACCATTGTGGTTGGAAGAGATGCTTGATATGCTTTCAATCTTCTTAAATTTATTAAGACTTGTCTTGTGATCTAATATTTGATCTATTTTGGAGAATGTGAATTCTCCTGCTGTTGGTTGACATGTTCTGTTAGGTCCATATGGTCTAATGTGTAGTTTAAGTCCAATGTTTCCTTATTGATTTTCTGTCTGGATGATCAGCCATTGTTGAAAGTGGGTCTTGAAGTCCCCACTATTATCTCATTGCTGTCTATTCCTCCCATCATATCTGTTAATATTTGCTTTATATATCTTAGGTGCTCCAATGTTGGGTGCATAAGTATTTATAATTGTTAAATCCTCTTGATGAATTAGCTCCTTTATCATTGTATAATGACCTTCTTTGTCTCATTACAATTTTTGACTTAAAGTCTATTTTGTCTGATATAAGCATAGCTAAGCCTACTTTCTTTTGGTTTGCATTTGCATGGAATATCTTATTCCATCCCTTCACTTTCAGTCTGTGTGTGCTCTTAAAGCTGAAATGAGTCTCTTTGAAGCAGCATAGAGTTGGATCTTTTTTTTTCCATCCATTCAGCCACTCCTTTATTCTTTTTCTTTTTTTTAAAATTGATGTAGAGTTGATGTACAATATTACATAAGTTACAGGTGTGCAACATAGTGATTCACAATTTTTAAAGGTTAATATATTCCATTTATAGTTACTATAAAATACTGGTTATATTCCCTGTGTTGTACAATAATACATCCTTGTACGTAAATATTTTGTACATAATAGCTTGTACCTCTTAATCCCCTATTCCTATCTTGCCCTTCCTTCCTGCCCCTCCCCACTGGTAACCACTAATTTGTTCTCTATATCTGTCAGTCTTTCTTTTTTGTTTTATTCACTAGTTTTCTCTTTTAGATTCTACACATAAGTGATATCATACAGTATTTGTCTTTCTCTGTCTGACTTATTCCACTTAGCATAATGCCCTTGAAGTCCATCCGTGTTGCTGCAAATGGCAAAATTTCATTCTTTTTTATGGCTCAGCAGTATTCCAGTGTGTGTATGTATGTGTGTGTGTATATGTATATCCCTTCTTCTTTATCCATTCTTCTGTTGATGGACACAGGTTGCTTCTGTACATTGGCAATTGTAAACAGTGCTGCTATGAACACTGGGGTGCAAGCATCTTTTTGAATTAGTGGTTTTTTTTTTCAGATATATACCCAGGAATAGAATTGCTGGGTCAAACAGTTCTAGTTTTAGTTTTTTGAGGACCTCCATACTGTTTTACAGAGTGCCTACACCAATTTACATTCCCACCAACAATGTATGAATAGGGTTCCCTTTTCTCCACATCCTCGCCAACATTTGTTATTTGTGTTCTTTTTGGTGATAGCCATTCTGACAGGTGTGAGGTGGTATCTCATTGTGGTTTTGATTTGCATTTCCCTGATGATTAGCGATCTTGAGCATCTTTTCATGTTCCTGTTGGCCATCTGCATTTCCTCTTTGGAAAGATGTCTATTCAGTTCTTCTGCCCATTTTTTAATTGGGTTGTTTGTTTTCTTGATGTTGAGTTGTATGAGATGTTTATATATGTTGGATATTAACCCCTCATTGGTCATATCATTTGCAAATATTTTCTCCCATTCAGTAGATTGTCTTTTCACTTTGTTGATGGTTTCCTTTGCTGTGCAAAAGCTTTTAAGTGTAATTAGGTCCTATTTATTTATTTTTGCTTTTATTGCTCCTTGCTTTAGGAGACAGAGCCACAAAAAGATTGCTACAATTTATGTCAAAGAGTGTTCTGCCTATGTTTTCTTCTAGGAGTTTTATGGTTTCTGGGCTTACCTTTAAGTCTTTAATCCATTTTGAGTTTATTTTTGTATATGGTGTTAGAGAATGTTCTAATTTTACTGCTTTACACGTATCTTTCTGGTTTTGCCAGCATCACTTATTGAAGAGACTGTCTTTTTGCCATTGTATAATCTTGCCTCCTTTTTCGTAGATTAATTGACCATAAGGGCATGGGTTTATTTCTGGGCTCTCTATTCTGTTCCACGGATCTGTGTGTCTGGTTGTTGTGCTGGTACCATACTGTTTTAATTACTATAGCTTTGTAGTATAGTCTGAAGTCAGGGAGCATGATACATCCAGCTCTGTTCTTAAGATTCTTTTGGTTATTTGGGGTCTTTGGTGTTTCCACACAAATTTTAAAATTGTTTTAGTTCTGTGAAAAATGCTGTTGGTATTTTGATAGGGATTGTACTGAACCTGTAGATTGCCTTGGGTTGTATAATCATTTTAACAATATTAATTCTTCCAATCCATGAACACAGTATATCTTTCCATCTGTTTGTGTCATCCTCAATTTATGTGTCTTGTAGTTTTCCAAGTACAAGTCTTTTACCTCCTTATATAGGTTTATTCCTAGGTATTTTATTCTTTTTGATGTCATGGTAAGTGGGATTGTTTCCTTAATTTCTCTGATAACTTGTTGTTAGTGTTTAGAAATGCACAGATTTCTGTGTATTAATTTGTATCCTGCAACTTTACTGAATTCATTCATGAACTCTAGTAGTTTTCTGGTGTCGTCCTTAGGGTTTTCTATATATAGTATCATGTCATCTGCAAACAGTGACAGTTTTACTTCTTCCTTTCCAATTTGGGTTCCTTTTATTTCTTTTTCTTGTCTGATTGCTGTGGCTAGGACCTCCAATACTACATTGACTAAAAGAACCACTCTGTCTTTAGACTGGAGAATTTAGTTCATTTACATTTAAAATAATTATTGATATGAACTTACAATTGCCATTTTGTTAATTGTTTTCTGGCTGTTTTGAAGTTCCTTTCTTCCTCTTTTGCTCTCATGCTTTCTGACTTGATGATTTTCTTTAAAGGTATGTTTTGATTCCTTTCTCTTTATGCCTTGTGTATCTACATCAGGTTTTTGCTTAGTGGTTACCATGAGGCTTACATAAAACATATTAAAACAGTTCACTTTTAGCTGATAACAACTTAACTTCGAAGGCATACAAAAGCTCTATATTTTTACTTCCCCATCCCACATTTTTTTCTTGGTGTCACAATTTGCATCTATTTATATTGTGTAGCCATTACCAAATTATTGTAGTTATAGTTATTTTAAAACTTTTGCCTTTTAACCTTTATACTAGTTATAAGTGATTTACCCACTACCATGACAATATTAGAACATTTTGAATTTAAGTATGTATTTACCTTTGCACCACTGAGTTGTATACTTTCATATGTTTTCCTGTTGGTAATCAGTGGCCTTTTGTTTCAGCTTGAAGAACTCCTATTAACATTTCTTGTAAGGCTAGTCTAGTGGTGATGAATTCCTTCAGCTTTGTCTGGAAAACTCCTTATTCTCCTTCAATTCTGAAGGACAACTTTGCCGGGTATTCTTGGTTGGTGTTTTCCCACCCTCCCCTCCAGTATGTTGAATATAACATCCCACACCCTTCTGACTTGCAAAGCTCCTGCTGAAAAATCCACTGACAGTCTTGTGACGGTTCCCTTGTGCATAACAAGTTGCTTTTCTCTTGCTGCTTTTAAGATTCTGTCTTCTTTAACTTTTGACAATACAATAATATGTCTCAGTGTGGGTCACTTTGAATCCATCTTATTTGGTATTCTTTAGGCTTCCTGTATCTGGGTGTTTCTTTCCACAGGTTATGGAAGTTTTCAGCCATTATTATTATTTTTTAAATAACGTTTCTACCCCTTTCCCTCCCTATTCTCCTTCTGGGACCCCCTATAATGCACATATTGGTCTTCTTGTGGTATCCTATAAGTCCCTTAAGCTATCTTTACTCTTTTTTTTTTTTTCTTTTTGCCCCTCTGACTGGATGAATTCTACTGCCCTACCTTTGAGTTTACTGATCCTTCCCTCCACTCGATTTAGTCTGCTGTTGAACTCCTCTATTGAAATTTTCAGTTTAGTTATTACAAGATTCAGCTCTATGATTTCTGTTTGGTACTTTTTAATATTTTCTATATCTTTGTTGAAATTCATACAGTGCTCCTGCATTGCTCTCCTGACCTCAGTGAGTACCTTTGTGACCATTATTTTGAACTCTACTGGGTAAATCACATATCTCCATTAAGATCAGTTTCGAGATATTTACCTTGTTCTTTTGTTTCAAACATATTCCCCTATTTCTTATTTTCCTTGAGTCTCTGTGTTGGTTTCTGTGCATTAGATAAAACAGCCACCTCTCCCAGTCTGGACAGACTAGTCTCATGTAGGAGATAAACCTTGTCAATCAGCTTGGCCGGAGTATGTGGTTGCCTCTCAAACCTTTACGATTGTCCATGCTACTGTCTTTCTTCTTAGTGGCTTCCAGTAGTGGAAGGTGTGCCAAGACCCATCAATGTCTCAGTCCACTTCCACGCACGTGCAGGCTGATTAGAATCTGGGCTCTCAAGTAGCAACCAGAAGAGTACGCAGTCAAACCCTTCCAGGGAGAATCTGGTAGATGAGCGTTTTTGCCTGCTCCTGTGCGGAGACCTGGGGGGATAGCTGCAGAGAGGGCTCTCATGCACACCTGTCTTGTGGGTCTCATGGACAGAAGCCCCATTGGCTTTCAGAACCAGGTGATTTAAAGGTCCATCCCTCAGATGGGGAGCCTTAAAAGTCGGGGTGCTAGATGTGGCAGCCCTAGCTTTTCTTCAGGAAAGAGCTGGGAACTGGGGGTTCCCTTGCGATTGTATGGTGCTGTGCTGGGGTTTGGGCTTATGGTGAGAGGTTGTCTCCGACTTTCCCACCTGTTTCGATGTGGGTATTGACTCATTTGTCTGGTGTGTAGGAGTCGCTTGGCTAGTTTCTGGATTTTTCTCTGAGGGAACTTCTGTGTGTGTAGCTGTACATTTGGTGTGTCTATGGGAGGAGGGACGTTCAGGAGCCTCCAATGTCACCATCTTGGTCCCTCCCTTGGGTATAATTACTCATTAAGAGACTAAAAGACATTACTCGCCTTTTTACTGTGATCTTCTCACGGGTGTATAGTGGAGTTTTCCAGAGGCTAAAATGATGTGTGTTGATGTTATTACTCTGACAGCTATAAAAAGAACATGTGTTTATGTATTCTTGTGCTTAAACATTTTTGCTTTAATGTTGAATACATTAAACATCAATAGATATAATCTAGCTAATAAACAAAAGTCCTTTGGGGTTGTTAATAATTCTTAAGAACGTAAAGTGTTCCTGAGACCAAAAAGTATAACAACCATTGTTTTAAACCATGAATCTTGAACACTAACCAACTATGGCCCACAGGCCAAATATGGTGTGCTGCCTGTTTTTATATATTAAGTTTTATAGGAACACAGCCCTGCCCATTCATTTTCTATTGTAAATGTATTTTAAGGCTCACTATGATGGCAGAGTTTAATCGTTGTGACAGAGGCCGTATAGCCTATAAAGTCTAAAGTGTTTACTATCTAGCCCTTTTCAGCCAGAGCTGATGCTGCTGGATCACCTGGAACTCACTGAATCCACAGCAAGTTCTTCTCTCCCCTCCCCCACCTTCTGGAGCTCGTAAGTCAAGAACACGAGCACAGCAATGCTTGAAACTGACCTTATGTCTAACAGTCATAGAGGTTTTTTTAATAATAAATCTCAGTTTTTTATAAACATTTTATATTTTATAAGGAATAGATATAATAAGCGAAATATTCAGATGATTAAAGCTACGTTTTAAAAAGCAGTATTTTGTTATATATAATTCTATATAGGAAAAGTACCATAACTGGAGTTCAAATTCATAGCAACTAAAATTTTTATTTAATAAATGGTTCAAAGCACAGTGCCAAAAGCATTAACATTTAAAAATTTCACTAAAAGGAAAAAATACTGTAGAATGCACAGCTGCAGAAAACTATACTAAGTTATGAAAAAACTGCCTCAGACTGCAAAAAGAAAGACTCCAGATGCCATACCTAATTATTCCTCTCTAAAATAATGCCATTTATGTTATAAAACATGAGCACTCCATCAAAAGACTGGAACTCTTTTTGTTAATTCAGTGGCCGTATTGTTAAAAGGGCAACAATTAAAGCTGTTGGGCTTTATACGGTGTTAAAGTTCCTATCAGAGGGAATGCAGCACGACAGGCTTCAGCTAATCCTTACGACTGAAGGTGCATGAACGACTGAATTACAATGGTTATAAAATGAGAGCTGCTCACTCTCCAGAAACTACAGCTCACAGAAAACCAACAAAAAGCACAATGAGATACAGACCATTGACTTACAAATGTGTAAAACTGAAAGTCCAAGTTATTCCTACACCATGTTTGAAATGCTTCAGAATTCACACTGATACAATACTAGCTTTCTTCTGGTTTTGGTCATACTTTGCTACTTTCTGAAGGAGATTATTTTTCTTCTGCTTTGGCTAAATTACATATACTAGTTTATATCAGAAATGGCCAAATCTATAACTCTGTTCAAAGTTTTAAAAGATCGCTTGAGAATGGTTTCTAGGTATCTCTATGCCACCTTTATAGTTCTAGTTTCTCTATAAGGAGTAGTTTCACCTTGTCGGTTTTATTCCAGGCTAATTTACATGCTTCCGGAAGGAATGCCCTCTCTAATCCACAGAGTGTGGGTGGGAGACCACCCACGTCACCAACATGCACATTGACTCACTCTGCCTCTTCGCTCTTCTCAGCTCCAGCCCCTGGTGAATCTTCCACCTCACCCCTCCTCCCGTCACGGCCCTCCTCAGGGGGTCTTCCATCACATTCACGGGCTCGGATGCCACCTCTGGGCTGGTACAGCTGCAAGCCTGGTCGGTCCTGCCAGGACAGAGGGCGTGTTACTCTTCCAAGGGCCAGCAATACAGGAGGGGGCAACAGGTCTATCTATTTCTAGGGCCTGATAATCCTAATTATCTAAAGAAAATCAGTCTTGAAGCTAAAAATCAGACTTTTTCACAGCACTATCTCAGAAATCAGGCATTGAGATTAAAAAAAAAAAAAAGAGCCACGAAAAAGAAAGACAGTTAATAATAACTTGTAAGTAAAGTTAGTGTCTGGGAAACTGTTACTGCTCAAAGCCAGAACACTCTGTGGAATTAATACAATCACGGCATTCCCTCCTATTTTGAGAGGTGAAAACTCAGACACACTCATCTCAGCCCCTCGAACTCGCCACGCAGGGTGGATGCGAAGTCTGGAACATAATGAGGCATGGTCTCTAGAGATATGGCTTTTTAGAGCTATGACCTGAACAGTCACACACATTTGTAATTAGCAATTTCTGTGTAGCTTATTCTTCAACTGTCCCCTTTATGGAAAATGCTAACCAGCCATCATACTAATCTCTTAGAGGTGGTGGGATAAAAACATTCCTGGATACAGTACATAAAATGAAATGAAACTGCTTCAGGGAATGAGGAAAGCAAAGCCAGGGAAGGACAAAGCGATTCTGCAGGCCAGGACCAGCCTTGGGGAAGCCAGCCAGCTCTGCCGTGGACCCACCCGAGGGAGCCGTCTGCTCATGTGGGCGGAGCAGCAGCCGTAGCCTTCCACGGCCACCAAGGGGCCAGGCAGTGTGACTCGGGTGGGCACGTCCTATGCTGTTTCTCCAGGGCTCACCACTCACCTTTGCCCACTCCTGGGCTGTGTGTGGAGGCCCCACAGTTACCACCATGGGGTTTACCAGAATGTTCTTTTCCTTAATATCAGCCTGGCCAATGAGAAGGGTGGGAAAGGGCTTGGCAGGCCATACAGACCCGAATCCCGTGTAGACAGAGAGACAGGCTTCACACACCACCTCTGCCCGGGGCCAAAAGCACGGCTCTGCTTTCGCAGGGTAATGTCTGTGTGTACAGACGGATTCTAGGAGGACATCGCAGCTCACCTCGTGAGAAAGGAGCTATGACATATAGCACCTTATCGCCACTACAGCACCACAGCTTTAACTGAGCGGAAGAGTCACCTCGGGTTCCCACTCCCAAAGCTGTGCCGATGCCCGTCACTCACTGCTGCTAAATGAAGAGGCAGGTGAGAAACCAGTGCTCGCGTGAACGAACGCAGCAGAAAGCCCTGAGGTTACAGTAACTGCAGAAACCTCTGAGTAGATGGACGGGGCTGGTCAAGGGTGAAGATGAGCAGACTCCCTCTGGCTGGGGCTGGCCTTGCCTTCACTGCAGACACTTTAAAAATCAACATAGCGGGACTTCCCTGGTGGCGCAGTGGTCAAGAATCCGCCTGCCAATGCAGGGGACACTGGTTCGAGCCCTGGTCCGGGAAGATCCCACATGCCGTGGAGCAACTAAGCCCGTGAGCCACAACCACTGAGCCTGCGCTCTAGAGCCCGCGAGCCACTACTGAGCCCGTGCGCCTAGAGCCCACGTTCCGCAACAAGAGAAGCCACAGCAAGGAGAAGCCCGCGCACCGCAACAGAGTAGCCCCCGCTCACTGCAACTACAGAAAGCCCGCGCGCAGCGACAAAGACCCAACGCAGCCAAAAATAAATAAATAGATTTATAAAAAATATAAATAAAGAAATAAAAATCAACATCGCTGATACCCACCACCCCCTGGATGGATCTGTGGGGATTATGCTGAGTGAAAAAGCCAGCCTCAAAAGGTTCCATGCTGTGCTCCCATTTCTACAGCTTCCTGAAATGACAGAATCAGACACAGGACAGAGGGAGGCTGCCAGGGTCAGGGGTGGCGGGGCACGTGGATACGGCCTGCAGCCCTGGCCTCCGTGCCCTCGGCTCACCTGGACGCCAGGCTGTGAGGGCTGGCCAGCACCACGGGGCCGGGCCTGGCAGGGAGATGACCCGTTACAGTGCTCCTCTGCGACGATGTGATCCCAATGCCATGCCGGTTGTGCAGAGCTGGCCTGGGTGTTTACGGCCACCTCATTACCCACTAATAATCAGAACGCTCTTGGAGGGGGATCATCTCCCCCCTCAAACACATCAGAAACACATCTACCTGTGGAATGGTTCTCACAGAAACTGGCAGAAGACCCTCTACACAGCCAAAGCTGCAAGAAAGAGCTCCACGTAACTGGCCTGGACAGAAGGAAAGGCACCGGGTCAGGACCTGTGCCCCGGGGAGATCTGTAAGGAGGAGAAAGTCCTCGTGGGTGGACCCTCACCCCGGGGAGCAGGCAGGCTGAGCAACACCCTGGGCATCCCAGTCCTAGGGTCCCGCACGGAGGAGACGGCCCCCCTGCCTGCTGGGAAATCCGCTGAGACAGACAGAGGTGCTGGAGAAGCTGGGACTCTACTCACAAGGAGGGCCTGTGTGCAGCGTGCTGACAATCAGGGTGGAGAGAGCTTTGCAGTCACAGCTGCCACCTCTCTGCACTCCAGACCTGAAGGGGTGAACACCCTGGCATGGCTCCCTGCACGCCACAGCCTGGCACGAGATCTGGGCAGAGACTCGGCCTAGCAGTGAAGAGACAGACCTGTGTCTCGGGTGGGGTCCAGGTGGGGCGGCAACAGCCATTGTCAGTGTGAGCCCCTGGCTCCGCCCAGTCCACATGGCAGCTTAGTGCTGGATCTGGGGCAGACAGGTCTCACACAGCAGTGCAGCCACCTCAATTCCTGTACCCACAACGTCCCAAGCCCCAGCCCCAGCCTACTCCACACCACAGCCTTGCGTGAGATCTGGGATGAACACAACAGAGAAAGGGATGCGACCCCGGGCTGCTTCTGAGCAGAACTGTGGACACCTACGCAGGTGACGCCTAGGTCCTCTGCGGCCTCAGCTGCTTCAGCACTCACCTCCTTTGGGGCAGACACTCAAGAGCAACGGAGCCTGATTGAACTCGACCCTCAGGGCTTCTACTCCAACAACCGGGGAGCAGAGCCCCCACCCCCGACAGGGCAGTGACAGCCACGGAGCAGAGAGGAGGCCCCACCTCACAGCCAGCCCAGGCTCTGGATAGTACAACACTGACCACACCCCTATCACGGGGCTTATGGACAGCACACCCGAGGAATGACGTGGCTGGTGGGCATACCAAAACCAGCCCTGGCACTAAAAACACTGAATACACACCGTCTGCACAGGGACAGTCCCACATAAAAACACACTTTCAAGACCTCAGTAGATAACTCTTTCTCCTAAATTCTTAGAGACAGAGAAAATTAAGTAGAGTGAAAAGGCAGAGGAACTCCCAATTAAAAGAACAAGAGAAATCCCCTGAAAGAACAAATAATGAAACAGAGCTCATCAGTCTACTGGACCCCAAGTTCAAAAAGGAGGTAATAAAGGTGCTACCTGAATTAAGAAAGATTATTGATAGAAATGTAGATCACTGTAACAAGGAACTAGAAACTATAAAGATGAACCAACCAAAAACAGACAATTTCTGAGAGAAAAAACAAGCAATGAACAGCAGACTAAGTGACACAGAAGAATGTGTAAGTGATCTGGAAGATGGAATAATGGAAATCACCCAATCAGAGAAGAAGACAGAGAGACAAATTTTAAAAAAATGAAAACAAAATATGAGATCTATGGGATAATATAAAATGTGCCAACCTACACATAATAGGGATTCCAGAAGGAGAAGGGGGAAAGAAGGGGATTGAAAATGTATTTGAAGAAATTATGGCTGAAAACTTCCCAAACCTAAAGAAGGACACACATATCCAGGTATAGGAAGCACAGAGGGTCCCAAACAAGATGAATCCAAACAGACCCACACCAAGACACAGAATTAAGATGACAAAAGTGAAAGATAAAGAGAGAATTCTAAAGGTAGCAAGAGAAAAACAAGGAGTTAGTTACAAGGGAACCCCCAGAAGGCTATTAGCTGATTTCTCTGCAGAAACTTTCAGGCCAGAAGGGAGTGGCATGATACACTCAAAGTCCTGAAAGGGAAAAACCTGCAACTAGGATACTCTACACAGCAAGATTATCATTTAGAATAGAAGAAGAGATAAAGAATTTCTCAGACAAGCAAAAACTAAAAGAATTCAGCAATACTAAACCTACCCTTAAAGAAATATTGAAGGGTCTTCTCTAAATAGAAAGGAAGCAAGGATCTATAGGAAAGGCAAGTATATAAAATGATTGGAGATCACTTAAATAAGCCAGTACATAGGTTAAAAAAACAATAAAAAAAACTGTAAAAGCAATTATAACTACAATTAACAGTAAAAGGATAAGCATGAACATGTAAAACAGGACATTACAAGTCACAAAATGTGGGGGAGGGGAGTTTTAAAATGTAAGTATTTTGGAATGTTTTTGAACTTGAATTACTATCAGTGTAAAGAAAATAGATATAGTGATGGGTTAACATACTCAAACTCCATGGTAACCACAAATAAAAAATATACAATAGATTCACAAAAACCAAAAAGAAAGAAACTCAAGCATACCACAAAAGAAAATCATCAAGCCACAGAAAGAAAAACAAAAAGAAGAAAAAGAAGAAATGAACAAAGAACTACAAAAAACAACTGGAAAACAAGGATTAAAATGTCAGTAAGTACATATTTATTGATAATTACTTTAAATGTCAATGGTCTAAATGCTCCAATCAAAAGAGTGGTAGATTGGATAAAAAAACAAGAACCTACAATATACTGCCTACAAGAGACTCACTTCAGGGTGAAAGACACAGACAAAGTGAGGGGATGGGAAAAGATATTTCATGCAAATGGAAATGACAAGAAAGCGGGAGTAGCAATACTCATCTCAGACAAATTAGACTTTAAAACAAAGGCCATAAAGAAAGACAACGAAGGGTATTATATAATGATAAAGGGATCAATACAAGAAGAGGATATTGTACTTGTTAACATACATGTACCCAATAGAGGAGCACCTAAATATGTAAAACAAATACTAACAGACATAAAGTGTGAAATTGACAATAATATAATAATAGCAGGAGACTTTAACACCCCACTGACATCAGATCCCTGGACCAATCATCCAGACAGAAAATCAAGCAACAGAAATCCTAAATGACACAACAGACCAGTTGGACTTAACTGATATCTACAGGACACTGCATCCAAAAAAACCCAGAATACACATCTTTTCAAGTGTGCATGTTACGTTCTCTAGGACAAACCATGTATTAGGTGACAAAACAAGCCTAACAAATTTAAGAGGACAGAAATTACTTCAAGCATCTTTTGTGACTACAGTGGTATGAAACTAGAAGTCAACCACAGAAAGGACAATGGGAAAAGAATGAACCCATGGAGACTAAACAACATGCTACTAAAAAACCAATGGGTCAATGACAAAATCAAAGAAGATATCAGAAAATACCTTGAGTCAAAAAAAAATGTAGACACAACCTTACAAAAATCTATGGGATGCAGCAAAAGCAGTTCTAAGAGGCAAGTTCATAGTGATACAGGCCTTCTTCAAGAAACAAGAAAAATTTCAAATAAACAACCTAACCTACCACCTAAAAGAATTAGAAAAACAAGAACAAACAAAACTCAAAGCTAGCAGAAGGAAGGAAATACTAAAGATCAGAGAGGAAATAAATGAAATAGAGATTAAAAAAACAACAGAAAAGATCAATAAAACCAAGAGCTGGGTTTTTTTTTGTATTTTTGTTTTCAGTACGTGGGCCTCTCACTGTTGTGGCCTCTCCCATTGCAGAGCACAGGCTCCGGACGCACAGGCTCAGCAGCCATGGCTCATGGGCCTAGCCGCTCCGCGGCATGTGGGATCTTCTCGGACCGGGGCACGAACCTGTGTCCCCTGCATTGGCAGGTGGACTCTCAACCACTTGCGCCACCAGGGAAGCCCAAGAGCTGTTTTTTTTAAAAGATCAATAAAATTGACAAGCCTCTAGCCAGAAAAGAGCAAGGACCCAAATAAATAAAATAAGAAATGAAAGACATGAAAATAAAAACTAATACCCAGAAATACAAGTCATAAGAGAACACTATGAACAGTTATATGCCAACAAATTGGACAACCTAGAAGAAATGGACAAATTTCCAGAAATATACAGCCTAACAAAACTGAGTCAAGAAGAAACATATAATTTTAACAGATGAATCACTGGATGTGAAATAGAATCTGTAATAAAAAATAACTCCCTACTAAAAGAAGTCCAGGACCAGACAGCTTCAGTGGGGAATTCTACCACACATACAAGAAGAACTTATACCTATCCTTTTAAAACTATTCCAAAAAATTGAAGAGGAGGGAACACTCCCAAATTCATTCTATGCAGCCACCCTCACCTTGATACCAAAACCATACAAAGACACTACAAAAAAAGAAAATTACATGCCAATCTCTTTGATGAATATAGATGTTAAAATCCTCAACAAAATATTAGCAAATCAAATCCAATAACACATAAAAAGAATCATTACACCATGATCAAGTTGGATTCATTCCAGGCTTGCAGGGATGGTTCGATATATACATATCCATCAATGTGATACAGCACATTAACAAAAAGAAAGAGAAAAACCACAGGATTATCTCAGTAGATGCACAAAAAGCATCTGACAAAATTCAACATCCATTCATGATAAAAACTCTCACCAAAGTGGGTATAGAGGAAACATATCTCAACACAATAAAAGCAATTTATGGCAAACCCACAGCCAACATAATACTCAATGGTGAAAACCTAAAAGCCTTCTTGCTAAATTCAGGAACAAGACAAGGATGCCCACTCGCACCACTTCTGTTCAACATAGTACTGGAAGTCCTAGCCACAGCAATCAGACAAGAAAAAGAAATAAAATGTATCCAAATTGGAAGGGAAGAAGTATACTGTCATTATTTGCAGATGGCATGATACTTTCTATAGAGAAACCTAAAGTCTCCACACATAACTATTAGAACTAATAAATGAATTCAGCAAGGTAGCAGGATACAAAATTAATACACAGAAATCTGTTGTTTCTTTACACCAGCAATGAAATATCAGAAAGAGAAAGTAAAGGAACAATCCCATTTAAAATCATGTCAAAAAATAAAATACCCAGGAATAAATTTAACCAAGGAGGTGAAAGATCTATATGCTGAAAACTATAAAACACTGATAAAAGAAATTGAAGATGATACAAAGATATAGAGGGCTTCCCTGGTGGCACAGTGGTTGAGAGTCCACCTGCCAATGCAGGGGACACGGGTTCGTGCCCCGGTCCGGGAAGCCCCCACATGCCGCGGAGCAGCTAGGCCCGTGAGCCATGGCCACTGAGCCTGCGCGTCTGGAGCCTGTGCTCCGCAACGGGAGAGGCCACAACAGTGAGAGGCCCGCGTACCTCAAAAAAAAAAAAAAGAACTAGAAAGATTTCCCATGCTCTTGGATCAGAATAATTCATACTGTTAAAATGGCCATACTACCCAAAGCAATCTACAGATTTTATGCAATCCCTATCAAAATACCCATGACATTTGTCACAGAACTATAACAAATAATCCTAAAATATATATAGAACCACAAAAGGCCCAGAAGTGCCAAAGCAATCCTGAGGTAAAAGAACAAAGCTGAAGGCATAACACTTTCAGATGTCAGATTATACTACAAAGCCACAGTAATCAAAGCATCATGGTCCAAAAAACTGACATACGTATCAATGGAACAGAATAGAGAGCCCAGAAATAAACCCACACACCTATGGTTAATTAATCTATGACAAAGAAAGCAAGGATATACAATGGAGAAAAGACAGTCTCTGCAGCAAGGGGTGTTGGGAGAGCTGGACAGCTACATGTAATCAATGAAATTAGAACACTCCCTCACACCATATACAAAAATAAACTCAAAATTGTTTAAAGACCTACATATAAGACATGACACCATAAAATTCCTAGAAGAGTATATAGGCAAAACGTTCTCCAACAGAAATCGTAGCAACATTTTCTTAGGTCAGTCTCCCAAGGCAAAAGAAATAAAAGCAAAAATAAACAAATGAGACCTAATTAAACTTAAAAGCTTTTGCACAGCAAAGGAAACCATCAACAAAACGAAAAGACAACCTACAGAAGGGGAGACAATATTTGTAAATGATGTGACAAACAAGGGGTTAATATCCAAAATACATAAACAACTCATAAAACTCAGTATCAAAAAAACAAACAACCCAATCCAAAAAAATTGGCAGAAGACCTAAATAGACACTTTTCCAAAGAAGACATACAGATGGCCAACAGGCACACGAAAAGATGCTCAACCTCACTAATTATTAGAGAAATGCAAATCAAAACCACAATGAGGTATCGCCTCACACTGGGCAAAATGGCCATCATTATGAAGTATACAAACAGTAAATGCTGGAGAGGGTGTGGAGAAAAGGGAACCTTCGTTCACTGTTGGTGGGAATGTAAATTGGTGCAGCCACTATGGAAAACAGTATGGAAGTTCCTTAAAAAAACTAAAAATAGAGATACCATATTATGCAGCAATGCCACTCCTGGGTATATATCTGGAAAACACAAAAACTCTAATTCGAAAAGACACATGCACCCAATGTACACAGCAGCACTATTTACAACACGTAAGTCCCTACATGTGAGCCTTCAAGTTGCAAACTTTCAAAGATGCAAACGTGTGTTCCATCAATGTCAGGTGTGAGTGAAACTGCAGCTTGCCCTCCATCTCCTATTGCTGATGACCCTTCAGCTCTACCATCTCCCACCTCCTCTCCCTCCTCCAGTCAGTAACTCTTCTTGCCTGTTCACTTGATGCCAACCCCTGTATGCCAGCTGTTGTACTGGACTACTGTACTTTTCAAGGTACTGTATTGTAAGATTAAAAATGTTTTATTTTTTGTGTTTTTTTAATATATTATTTGTGTGAAAAGTATTATACACCTATTACAGTACAGTACTATATAGCCGATTGTGTTAGTTGGGTACCTAGGCTAACTCTGTTGGACTTACAAACAAATTGGACTTATGAACATGCTCTAAGAATGGAACTCATTCATATGTAGGGGACTTGCTGTAGTCAAGATATGGAAGCAACCTAAATGCTCATCAACAGATGAATGGATAAAGAAGATGTGGTTTATACACAATGGAATATTACTCAGTCATAAAAAAGAATGAAATTCTGCCATTTGCAGCAACATGGATCGACCTACAGATTGTCATACTAGGTGAAGTTAAGTCAGACAGAGAAAGACAAATGCTACATGATATCACTTATATATGGAATCTAAAACTAATACAAATGAATGTATATACAAAACAGAAACAGGCTCACAGACACATAAAACAAACTTATAATTACCAAAGGAGAGAGGGAAGGAGGGAGGGACAAGTTAGGAGTATGGGATTAACAGATATACACTACTATACATAAAAGTAGATAAGCAACAAGGACTTACTGTATAGCACAGGGAATTATATTCAATATCTTGTAATAACCTATATTGGGATATAATCTGGAAAAAATGTCTGAATCAGTTTGCTGTACACCTGAAACTAACACAATATTGTAAGTCAACTAAACTTCAATTTAAAAGAATCGTAACTCTGTTAAAGATGTAAAAGAAAGCGCCATGACATGTCGTTAATATTTTCCTCACCGTCTTCGGGGTGAGATGCATAACCCCCACTACTTGTTCTCAAGCAAATAGTGTGAACGTGCCAGTTCTGTACTAAATAAAAGGTTCTTTTTCTTTCCCGGTTAAAAAACGCAATTGATTCTCTGAGCAAAGATGATGCTGGTTTCATTTCAGGACTTGGTGCCTCTCACCGGACAAGAATAACTGCTCTGCAAATACAGACTCTCAGGGCAGTGAGCTCCCTAGGACGCTGTCAGAAGCTGCGATCCTGCACCTCAAGACACCTCAAGGCTCTTGGTTAGATAAAACACTTCCGTCTGGAAAAGCAGTTGTAAGCCTGCAGGATTACAGCCGATACTCTGAGTGGACGAAAACGAAGTGAAAGGTTACGCCAGCGAATAAAAGAACCTGGCTCCCCGCGTCCTCCTCCTTGGGTGCCACCTCATCCTCGCTCTCCTCCCTTCCTGGTGTCTCCGCTGCCCCCACAGGGCCGCCCCCATCCTGGCTCCCCTTCTTCCCTCGGTCTGGGGTGAATCCTCTCCCCCTTTCCAGCTCTTCTTTGCTTCTTCCTGAAAACTTATCCAACTCATAGTGAGCTCTATGTTTTCTGCTGTCATCCAAGGGGCATCTTTGTGCTTCAAGTTCTTTTTCTCGGAATCTTCTCTCCACGCCCCTTTGCTCTTTATCACTGTCATTTTCTGACCTGTGATTCAACACAAATTATCAATAACCTTCCATAAACTGCTTGTCAATTACCCGTCTTCCCCTCCAGACTACAAGTTCAAAAGCAGACAGGGGATGTGTAAGTCTGCTCATCACTGCAGTGCCAAGTTTGCACATGACGGGCACACGACAGGCATTCAATAAGAAACTTTTGAAAACATGAATAAACAATAGTAATAACAATATTTACTGTTACACTTGAGTCACACATATGTAATAGGCACTATGCTAAGGTACCATATACACATATTTTTATAGTTCTTAGTAAATATAATCCTCCCTTTTTTTACAGATAAAGTAAATGAGACTAAAAGTACTCAAGGGACTTTCCTAGCAGCCCAGGCGCACATCCGTCGTGACACAGAGCTGGTATTTACAGCTGAGTTTCTGTTCCAAGCAGAGCTAGAATTAACTAAAAAAATTAATGCATGCATATATCAAACTGAATTAAAGGAATAGTAAGTAAATAAGTTGCTGCTTAGCTCATCTGGTTCTTAAAGTCCTTCTCTCCACGAGCCTCATACACGTGCGTCTGGCTCCCCGCACGCAACGGCAGCAGGGCCGATGGGAACCAAAGGAGCTCCAAGCACACATCTGTGCCAGAGACGTGCCAAAGGCACTGCTGTGTCATAAGCGATAATAAGAGATGCGCCCGTAACATAAACCAGAACGACCACAGATTTGACAGTCATGACAAATTAATCATGCACAAACCAATTAACCAGAATCCCTATAAAGAAGAAAGAAAACCTTTATCACAACCGTGCAAGAAAGGTAGTAGGAAGTCATTCCGAGTACTGCGATTCTGGGCAAAAAGCCTCATCCCACGACCTTGCCATTTCCCCTCCAAACTCACCCCTAGCCACCCCTCTGAGCAGCGTGGTCCTGGGCTCCAGGAAGCTCTGCAGGCACCCACGTGCAGGACATGGGGAGGAGCCCTGGGTCAGGGGAACAAGAATCCCAGCTGCACACGGCCCCTGACTGTGGACCCAGGAGGGAAGGGCTCCCTGCTCAGAGGCTGCCGTGCATCCCGTCCCCAGAGCACTCTGCTCAAACTCCTCTCATGAGCCGCTGTGCGTGAGCAGGCGGGGGACACCCCCGCCACGTAGAGGCGGGGCCCGTGGACACCAGCATCCACGGCTGCTGGGCAGATCCTGGCGGGACCAGAGGACTGACCACTCCAACAGAGACAGGGCAGCAGTTGGGACTCTATTTCTGTATCACAGAAGATCTCCAGCACCTAAAAGGCTGGGCTTTCCAATTTACAGTTCTGCAGCTACACTGAAGGAGGTCTGGAAGATCAAAAGGGCAAGGTATCTCAAAAGACAGAGGAAAATTACAAACTGGTAAAATCACCAAGTAAAGAGAGTGGGAAGGAGATCTTGAAGATGGAAGTGCAGAGGCAGGAATCCAAGAGAATAACCAGGAGAGGAGATATGGAGGAAGCAATACCAGGACACTTCCCTGTTTGAAGACAGCCTTGAGGATGCAGACTGAGCAGTCCACCATCAGCGTGACTGCTGGCCAAGGAGAGACAAAGGTGTGGGCAAGAGCAGCCCAGCAAACTCCTGAATTCCAGGTAGATTATGAAATACAAGCACTCATACTGACAAAGGATGTACAACCACAACTCGAGGACAACCTCGGGTGCTTAACATGGTCAGAGAAACAAAAGCACGGCTCACTTTTCCCTGAGCTCCTGCAGCGAGCTCTCCAAGGGCCTGGGCTTCACGACTACACAGCTGGGACCGAGTTCCTGTTTCCCACCTCTGGTGTCAATTTCCTCTCCTCTTTCTTTTGGCTTCTCAGTGCTTGACTCCTCTCCCTTTTCTGATTTCTTGAGAAGCTGAGAAATTATAATGATAGTAAAATATCACTTTAGGAATATATTATAAAAGAAGGTATTTAATAAATAATTTAAAATATACACCAATATTGAGCCCAAACGTTTGAATAGCAAAAAAACATAAGCTAAAGGTCCAATGAACAGGTTTTTGGTTAAATACACAGGGGAACATTCTTTCAATGAAATACTTTCTAGTTATGGAAAACAATTTAGGATAATGTGATAAAAAAGATATTATATTAACGAAGAAAAGAATGTTACAAAGTGGAATGATCCAATTTCTATTTGCATGTTCATTCACACACATAGAAAAACCTCTAAAAGGCTTGCAACACTGTGTTAAGAGTTATTATTTTTAGTTGGCAGAAATGAAATTATTTTCTTTCCTTTCATCTACAGGTTCCAGTTTTTCTAAAATGAACATGTATTACTTCGGTAATAAGGAAAAAAATTTTTTTAAAGGATGGCTTTATATTAACGACCGAGAATAGTTTTAAAAACACCTATTACTCTCTTTCTTGAAACAGATTTATAAGGTTCCTATGATACGTTCGTTTAGGTATGAAATTAGGCCTCTTCCTCCCTGTTCCTGCTCTTTGAACTTTAAGTGCCACAGGTACAGTCAGTTTGTAGAACATGAACCGAAGTCTACTTGTGAGAATTTTGTTCTCACTTATAAAAGTGAACTTATGTAAGTTGCAGCAGACAAAAACTACACACAGATACACCTAGACTAAACGAGTCCATTTAAGGATGAAACATAGACCGTCAGGCAAACGCTGCCAGCTGCTTCTCATCAGTGGACTATGTTCCCTGCCTGTGGGGGATCCTTTCAGACAACAGTGTATCTTTTTTTAATTAAAAAATTAATATATGCAAACCACAGGGCAGTGCAACAGTATAAGACTCCATCCATCCAACAAATAATTTTGTGCACCTATGAACTGTTTTTACAATATTTCTGAAGCCAAAGCTTTTTCCAACACCACCTCCCCAGCTGTCCAGCACAGGCTGGATGTCCCATGACTCAACCCAGTTCTGACACTATCCACCTGGAATTAATGTCAGATCCCACAGGACTGTCCCCACTTCAGAGGCCAGTTGCAAGTCCCAGGTTGTCACCAGTACTTCTGACTGGCCGGCTATAAATTCAGGGGGTTCTTGAATGAGACTGACTCATGGAACTTAGGGAAGTGCTTTACTAACTATTACTGGTTTATTATAAAGGATACAAATCAGGCACAGCCCGATGGGAGAGATGCACAGGGCTCTCTCGGCTCCACCCCCTTGGCAGTGGGATACGTGTGTTCACCAGCTGGGATGCTCTTCAAACCCCACGCTTCAGGGACTTTTATGGAGACGCCGTTACACAGGCATCATTGATTAAACCTCTGGCCATGGGTGACTGAACTCAATCTCCAACCCTTTCCCTCTTTAGAGGTGGGGATGGGGCTGGAGGTTCCAATGCTATAATCACGCCTGGTCTTTCTGATGAGCAGCTCCCATCCTGAAGCTATCCAGGGTCCCAGCCACCTGTCAGCTCATTAGCGTACAGAGGACACTCCTGTCACTCCAGAGATTACAAGGGTTTTAGCAGCTGTGTGCCACGAACTGGGGTAAAGTCCCTGGGCTCAGGGCTAGGAACGCAGTTGTGGGTAAGAGACAAGTGCCCACAATTAAGGACTCACACTTGATAGTCTTGCCAAGGCGGTGGTGGCCATGGGGGTGGGAGGACGGTATACACAGTGACAAAAATAGAAAACCGTGAACCAGATAATCTCAGGTGGTATGAAACGCTACAAACACATGATAAACAGACTAAAAGGACAATGAGGTGTGGGGCAGGGGAGGAGGGGGAATGGTTTCTCAAGGGGGTCAGGGAAGGCAGGGACCAGACACTGGGGGGGGGGCTACTCATGAGAGGGCGTGAGTCTGGTGGGGGGGAAGCTCCCTGCGAGGGGAGCCGGTGGGGGGGGGGCGGTCAGGCCAAGTGTCCCCGTGCAGCCCACATCTATGCTTGTTCTACATGCGTGTAACCTATCTCACACACACATCTGTTTCTAAAGAGCTTCGTGGAAAGGATCGCACAACTCTTTCAGATACAGTATTTATAGCCTACAATTTATAAACAGTATTCGGGAATCTTACTTGTGACTTTGGTAACCTGACTTCCTACTTCAACTTGAGCTCACTGCTTAGTTCTCAAGTCTCAGAGGAGAATAAACCACTGGGTGGCTCTCCTTGAATCATATTCTTCTTTACTGTTAACAACAGCCACGAGGATCTCTCTCTGCCTCTCTACTTTTAGGGTATTAATACAGATTCTTTTGGGCTTTTTTTACAGGTTTTATTTTTTAGGTTTTCTTTTTTTTTTTTTTAATTTGAATTCTCTAGATGAATCTTAGGTCAGAGATCCCCAAATTGAGCACAGACGCTCACTAAAGGCCACCCTGGGAGTCAAATATGTACTGTCAGGTCAGAACACCAGACACTCGAAGGACAGAGCTGTGGGCGGCCCACGTCACTGGGGTCTAACCTGCCACCAGGATTCTGTTTTACCAGATTCAGTAAGACTAAGCCTTTCTCTTGCTGTGCCTGTGTTGGTTTCTTTGTTTCTGTATGAAGAGCCCCACAGTTACTTGGTTTCTTTGTTTCTGTATGAAGAGCCCCACAGTTTGTGTTGGTTTCTTTGTTTCTGTATGAAGAGCCCCACAGTTACTTTTTGACATCATTTGCTTTTGTCTTTGGTTTATTCTGGATTCTAATTCCATATTCAAACATGTAAAAATAAAATGCTATATTCCAAATACTGTAAGTCTTACTTAAAATTATAGGCAAAATTGTAGGCTACACGTTTTAATGATTCTTCTTGAAAAACTCTCAAAGCTGTTGACAAAAATGCTTTTCAGAATATAAAGCATTAGGTGCTATTATTCTTTGCTGAGAAAGGTAAAGGAAAAGGTTAGACAATATTTGCATACCTGTAGATGGATACCTACTTGCCCCCTGGTCATGACAGAGCTGTCTTTTCCAAGATGACAAAGGCCTTCCCGTAATATTAAGGTTTCATTTTATTATCTTTCAAGGGCTGTTAGTTTATACTGTTGAGACTACATATGATTGTTATAGGAAGTATATCTGCTACACTTTTGTTATGAAGAACTGTGTTCATACTTAAACCACATGGACAAACAGAGGACACTCTCAGAGTTATTTCCAGAGGGACACCCTGGCTACGCCCATTATTAGGTCCATGTCCTGGCAGAGGTGGGATGGACGATCTTCATTTAATAATCTTGACTGGGCTCCTCAATTTCATCAATGTTATTAACAGATTATGAGATTTTAAAACTACATAGATCTGTAACAACTGTCATCAAAGCCAAAATGAAGGAAACCACTCTGGCTGATTTCTTGCGGGTCAAACGGCTACCTACTCATCTTGCCCACTGAGGTTTTATCTTTGCAGTAAATGTGCTGCAGCAGCATGACCTGGCCCACACCTTCCATCAGGTTGAGTTTTTCAGCAAATCCTTACTTAAAAAGAGCCACTTCAAGCAACAGTCTTCAGAGGTTATGTTATTCATTAGTGCTGTTCATCAGATAGTCCAGGTTTTCCTCCTAGCACTTGCAATGTCCCTCAGCTTGAGAGTAGGTGGGGACGTGCACCGCGTTTTGGCCAGTGGAATGTGGGCACATGGGACCTGTCACTTCTGTGTGGAAGGTTTAAGAACCAGTGTGCAACCTGCTGTGTTACACACCTCCTTCCACTTCATAACGACTGCGGAAGCAAATGCAAGATGGACCCTCGTCAGCTTGGCTCACTGAACGGCTATGATGAGCAATGCACAATGGACACGTAATGTGAACAAGAAGAGAACCTTAGCTGCACGAAACCAATGAGACCTTGAGACTATTTTTACTGCAGCATAGCCCAGTCAGTTCTGATCGATACAGATGGCTGTGTGTGTCACAGGAATATGGTTAAGAAATCCCCCCCATTGCTAGTGAACCCCACAGGACCACCTACGGGAGACATTGTTTTAGAAGCAAAGGCCTAGAAAAAGCTTTGCTTTCCTTGAAGAAATGACATGTTTTCTCCTCATGGATAGTGAAAACTACGTTTCTGATCAACTCTTCTGTTTTTGACTGCCGAGCATATCAGAAACGAATCTATGGCTCAACTACGGCAACTGTGGTCTCTTCCCTATCCTTTCCTTTCTGCCTCTGTTCCCTCAAGTCCTGACCTTCCATTTTTTTCCTTTATACTATACAATGTTAACGAATCCCTAAAAGGCACCTTAAACCCTTTGTGGAAGAGGTAAGATTCACATGAGGTTGAAATCTAGGCTTAAAGTCATCTAAGCAGAATACTAAGAAGGTAGGGCCCAATTTAGGCAATAAATTTTACATAGAGGATAATTCCCTCTGTGGGAATTAAACCACCCTCATAAATGAATGCATCAGTCAAAGGAAAAATTGGGCAAGAGATGTAGAAACCATTGCTGCTACCACAAAAGGAATGATACAACCCAGTTCTCTGAGTCAGTCAGCATAAAGAAAGGCCAGTAGACACAAAGCCAGCGGGTTTCAAATGTGTAGTGTTTTAGTTAGGAAATCTTTCTTGAAAGGCAAATATAAGCAGAAGCCCAGCCTAGGACATTTAAATGTGGGCTCCTCTGGGTGAAGTGCTTCTGTCACACCCAGGAACCTGGTCCTCGCCCACTCTTCCACCCATGTGGTCCCCCAAACACAGCAAGCTCAAGAAAGCCTGGGGCTCAGGGAACACCATCTGAGAACCACTGTCATAGAACAGAGAAAAAGAACTATAATAGTGAAAGACTACACTAATGAAAATGTTCTGCAAGTTCTGAAGAGCTAAAATACCAAAAAGGTTGAACCATTTTTGGAAAAAAGAAATGAAATGTCTCCTCAAAATTACCTTCCTCCTTACTTCTTTCTCAGCAGTTTTCTGCTGTTTTTCCGCTGCTCTCCTCTTACATCTCTCCTCTTCCCTTCTCCTTCTTATCTCTTCTTCCCGTAAGCGCTTCCTTTCCAACTCCCTCCTCCTCCGTTCTTCTCGCTTTTCTTCTCGAATTCTCTAAAGATGTGGAAAGTGTGTGTATAAACTGTCTGCACAGACATGATGGGAACAAGAAGGCTATTCACTGGGTAAAAGGCCAGACCTACCTGCTTTTCTAATTTTCTACTTTTAATGTACTCCAAAAGAGGTGTGGTTCTTCTAGCTAAAATACAAAAATTGCAATGTAGTGTTTAACTCTAAAATAAGATTTCTTTATTTTAAATACTTGCTTTCAATTTAATCTTTAAACTAATTAAGGGAAGACTGTATCATTTTAAAACTTTCCTACTCTATCACTATAAAGTCAAGTAATTTGGAGGCACTGACAGTCTTATACACACTAGCCATTTAATTCCTGAGTCTTAAGGGAGTCCCATACATTACTCACAAAAATGTATAAAGCAAAAAAGCAAAATGAAAACAATACATTAAACTTCTCAAACGTTATAACGTATTTATATACAGACGGCCCTCCGTATCCACTGGTTCCACATCCGCAGATTCAACCAATTGTGGATCAAAAATATATGGGAAAAAAAATTCCAGAAAGTTCTAAAAAGCAAAACTTTGACTTTGCAACTCAGTGGCAACTATTTCCATAGCATTCACAGTGTATCAGGTATTACAAGTAATCTGGACATGACTTACCGTATACAGTAGGATGTGGGTAAGCTGCGTGCAAAATATAATGCCATTTTACAGAGGGGACTTAAGCACCCACAGATGTTGGCACCCATGGGTCAGGGCGGGGCTGGAGAGGAGTGAGGACTCTGCCCTGTACGGCGGTGGTTCTGGGCTTGTCAACTAGGGCAGAGCTGAGACCTACCCGGGTGGGGCTGGGGAGCCGATGCTGAGGCTCCACCCGCCTTCCCTCCTTCCTTACAAACACCCGCCTTGCTCCCCCAAAGGACTGATGTGGTGGGTAAATAGGACCCTGTATAAGAAAGTGCTTTACAAGCCATAAAAGTGTATCATTTACTAAATACAAGATGCACAACCACGCAGTACAACACTGATTTAACCAACAGTAGAACCGTTCTCGCTTACTAGGCTTGGCGACAACCACGTATGAGGAAGCCGGTCCCACGGCTGCTAAGTCTCAGAGCTGGGACCTGAGCCCAGGTCTGTCCACGCTCTGAAGACCCTGATATGCCTGCACTAATCTGCAACTTCAGAGTGAACTAACATTTGCATTTAACCCACACTGCTCAGCCTTGACCATAAGAATCCACTAAAGGTCAAAATCTAAGAAAAGAAAAAGGCATTTGGCACGAATTGCCTGATTAAGACTAAATTTAAATAGGCAGAAAGAGGAATCACAGTTCTACAGGCTCGTCCTGGGCTAGTGGATTCTAAGTCACATTCATTCATTCAGTAAACAATTACGGTGCACCTACTGTGCACCAAGCACTGGGCGAGATGCTGGGAACGGGAGAGGACAGGCTCGTCCCTCCTCTGCAGCAGGGTGGCTGGACTCTGGTGGGGGATGTGTGTGTGATCAGCAAGTGGATATCTAACAACTGCCCAGAAGTGGAAGATCTTGCTACTTCCCTGCAGCGGCCCTGTACAAGGGCATTTAAGAAGAAGCAGTAAAGAAACAGGACGAGGAGGGTGAGTTCTGTAAATAATTTCTAATTTGCTGCTTCATTTAACTCTTCTGAAATTTATCATGTTCTGCAGTGAAATCACGATTTGCCCTCAATACTGTTTCCTCCCCACGTCAGTCCTGGTGCCATAACCCACTGATCTGCTCAAGTCAGGCTCCTGGAGGCTTTGATCCTTTCTGCTTTCTTACCCTCACACCCAATCCTCAGCCGGTCTGGTCAGTTCAACCTCCAGAACACATGCTGACTCTGCCGCCCTCGTTCAAGCAGCCTTCCCTGACGACAGCGAGGGCCTCCTAACCAGAGCCCAGCTTCTCCATCTTATGGAGCAACCAGAGTGACGGGGAAAAAAAGCAATCAGACCACATCACTCCCTCGGTCCCCAGCTGTCCCTCAAATAAAATCCAGCCCATCATGCTGTGGTCCCACCTCTCCAGCTACTCTGCTCCTTGCCCACCATGTGCCAAGCACACAGGCGTGCACCCCGCTGCTGCAGGCCCAGAGCTCCAGCCTCCAGCCCTTGTGTTTGGAGTTCCCCCTTCTTCCATCTCTTGGCCCAGCTGGTCTCGGCTCAAATACAGTCTCAGAGGGGCCTCTCTCTCTATCCCATTATTCTATTCCATTACGTCTGTGGCACTTATCACAAGTGGAAATACTCTGGCTTGAGCATTTCTGCATGTGTTTGCTACAGTCATCCCAGTAGGAGGGCAGCTGCATGAGGGCAGAAGCCTGTGTGTCCTGTTCCAGTGCTGTCCCCGTGCCCAGGCTCAGAGTCGGTACCCAGTCAACATGTGCTAAGCACATCTCCATAAATACTTTAGTGATTAAAGATCCTTTGAGGCACACATTAAATCACCTCTTATAAAATATAGAACTTCATTATTAGACTAACGAAGAATGCTTCAATAATGTTAACCTTGTTTTATTAATTTACTCAACACATATTTACCAAATGCCTAAACTTGTTCAAGCAATTACATGCTAAGACTACAAAGACAAAAATACAGTTCTCTTGGGGGGTGGAGAGACAAAGTGAGAGGAGAGTTAATGCAGAGAGAGACAGACAAATAAGAAGATAAATTATCAACAGTGTAACCATTCTGTCCTGTAAGTCTTGGTGGGTGAGCAGGAGGTAGGCATGGGGAAGGGAGGGCAGAACAGGTGGGAGGGGCACCGGGCTGCACGGTGAGGCCCCAGCCCCGGCAGAGGCAGGAAGGGAGACACTTACAAGCATGTTTGGGAGAGACAAACAGGTTGCCTGATAGAGAAAGGAGTTTCACGTCTACTCTTGAGTTCTGGGGGAATGCTGCTAGGAGAGAGCCGTTTCCAAAATATTCCACTTGGGGCTAGAGGGTTGAAGGCCTCATTCAAACCAGATTCTGTGCTCTGGCTGGGCTTATCCACTCATCTGCCTCACTCGCTCAGGGGCCTTGATAGTTTTTTGAACAACAGCAAGATGACCTCATACTTAAGCAAAGCATCTCCTTTCTATGACTGCTCTTTGCAAAGATGACTGACTTCAACTTTGAGACATAAGCTTACCTGATGCAGCCCGGCACACAGCACTCCAATGTCTTCTCTACTGCTCATTCAGAAGCGTCATAACTTTGAAACAAAGTGACTGTAACTGAAAACTCAGGTGTTCTCCCTCCATCAACAGATGCTCAGAAATATTTTCCCAAGTTACCATCCTGCTACCCTTTTCCTTTTGTCAAAACTGGGAAATACTCTGTATTTCTGCCAAGCCTGTCACATGTGTCAATCTTCTATAATAATCATGAAAAAGGAAAAACAAATATATACTCTATAAATACATATCTCAATAAAGAGGAAAAAAATGAGCAAAACAGACCAATAAGTTCTCTTGTCTTTGCCTCTATGTCCCCCAGAAGAGTTTCAGGATTGGCATTAGTTTTCTCCTCCTCCACACAGTAAGTTTCTAAAAACTTCTTATATTCTGGATCTGTATATTAAGATAGAAAGAAAATAAATATATTCTTCCCCATATAGGGAGAGAAATTATATTTGACCAATGTGTTTAATTTGACCAATGTGTTTAATGCAGTTTCACAATCCAGCATTTGAAAAAGGACTCACCATCTTCAATGCTTCCAGCTTGGGTGTCTTTTTTCTTTAGCTTCTTTTTGGCTGTCTTCTGGAATGGAGCAAATTCTACCACTGCAGGATATTCTAGGCCTTTAACAGGAAACAAATTACAAAAGCCATTCTGAAATTCTGTATTCGTTTTAAAACAATAGTCTAGCTTACTTAAGCACTGAGCATAGCATTGACAATATTACTGTTTAAAATATAATTATACTTTCAAGTAACAGTAATCTTAGCACATCAAACTCCAGATTTAAACAAAGGATGAGCACTTATTTACTAAATAACACAATTCCTCATATTGTAGTTGTGGTTACATGACTGAATACATTCAAAATTCTTTAAACTGTATACCTTAAAGTGGTTTTTTTTACCATATGTAATTTCTACCTCAATAAACCTTATCGCTCTCCCACCAAAGAGTTTATTTTGGAATACCTTTCAATAGGTGTCCTAGTAACATCTTACATTTTTTAATTTTAAAAGGTTAATTTAATTATCAATCTGGTATATGAGTTCAAGGAAATGACTCTGTTTACAAGAGACACTCAGCTAAAAGAGAGGGTTTCAAAGGGTGTTCATGATATCCAGGTAAGATTTGCTTCATATAGAAAAATCTAGAATGAAAGTCACTTGAAGCTGACTCTGTTGTTATGTAGGGGTGGCGGGGAACAGACACACAGAAACGCTCGCAGACAGCATCTGCCTCACGGAGAGAGGGAACACTTCCACCCTGCTGCCAAACCCGCTGAGTGATCACTTTCACATTTGCCAGAGGGCTATGATACTTTAACTCTCATGTATCTGGAAGACACTTTTGAGTATTTATTTTATCCTCAACTACTCAGAATAAAGTCAAGAACCAGGAGGAGAGCAGGGCTTCAGACAGACAGGGACAATGTCTGCTTCATTTTCAGTGCTGCATCCATGATGCCTAGTACATAGTACCAGGATAAAATAATTTACTTTGGGAACGTAAAAGAGTAAAAAGTTCACTTATCCAGAAAACTCATTTATGTGAAAAACTTCACTCTCTGATGATGATACCTAACTAGGTTGTCACTACTACACAAAATTGCTATTAATTCTTTGGTTTATATGTAATTTTAATTTTTAACATAAACCCATAATCACAATAATATACTCAAAATTTATGAATTTATTTTAGATTAGCATCTAAGGACTCAATTAAAATTCACAAACATCCAGCAAAACTTAATTAATGTACTTAGATATTACAATAAAGAGTTTAAAAAGCCAATGACCCAACCTTTACTGTCAATGAAGATATAGCCATCAAAACGATCTCTAAAAAGCAGGATGTCATCAGGATTTCTAAAATTAATGTATGCTCTTGAATAGAGATGAGGATAAAGACTGAAAGAAGAGATAACAATGAAAACAGTAAAAAACTTAAGACTTCTTTTAATTTTGTCTTTTTTTTTTTTTCTTCTTTTCTGGATACAACAAACTACTTCAGATAAAACCTTTATGCCAAAGAACCATTTGTCAGTTAATTACAGCAATCTGGATATTCTTTAGCAAATAAACCAAAAACGAACAAAATATTAACCGAGATCTTTTTAATGATTTGGGAGAGACACTTTAGGTTGGTTTTTCTACTGCACAGAGCCAGGGTTAAAATACTGGTGCTCAGAGGTAGAAAATCAAAGGCAAGGTTATTCAAAGATCATCCCTAATCACATATCATGACTGCAATACAACCTAGTCACGATTCATTCAGAGAAGGAAATGTTGTATTGTAAATGAGCTCCTTTACTGATTTAGAGAACACATTTAGGTATCTTAAAAGGGTATTTATTGTAGCACATGGCATAGGATCTACAGAAGAACTAAGCCTTTCCCCTCTAGCTCACAGCTACCAATGTCCTTCATAGGTGGGAACTTTCAACCCCATTTCACAGATGAGAACACTGAGGCTCAGAGAAATTAGGTGCTCACAGAGGGAGCAGTTAGTAAAATGGTGGGACTGGGATTCCAATCTGAGTCACTCTGAGTCCAGTGCCTGACCTCCTGTAACTGTACTAGTTTTCCTAAACTTTAGTCATTTCAAAAAATCATGTTTATGTTGTGTTTTTTTTTAACCAAATCTACATTTACCTGTGATATTTTTCTTTGACCGAACTGACATTTTTTTACTTAAATGTATTTATTCAAAAGGAAAGTTTATAATGGCTACCATAAATGAGAACTCATGATATTGAAGAGAAAAAGAATCATAAAGATAATAAGAAATCACATAGTGAAAATCACCAAATTCTAGCTGAACTGTCATCTGTTGGGCTAACTTGAGGTCTGCTCTCTTTTTTAATAAAAAGGAGATTTTGAAGTGTTAAATTATTGTCAGAAACATCTTCCTACCAAGCTGTAAAAGGTAACTGAAAAAGATATAACTTAGTGGGCGTGGGTTGAGGGTGGGGATGTCAGTGATAGAAGGGAACACTAGGGGCTGCTGGGGTCTGGAATATTCTGCCTCTTTATCTGGTCTTAGTTACATGGGTGTGTTCACTTGTAAAAATTCATTAGGTTATACATCTATTATTTATTCACTTTTCTTTCTTATATCTTAATACAATTTACTTTAAAAGGTTATATGAAGTAAGGTTTAGTGATATCCAAAATAAAAAAATTAATACGTTGTTAGACTGCTTTCCTTTTTAGGCTATGGTGGTGGTATGGAGATCTTCAAATCTATTTTAGGTAAATTTAATTATCTGCCTACTTAGAAATAACGTGCAGAAATAAAGGCCTGCACTGATTTCCGCATATATGTGGGAACGAAGATGGAAACAGAGATGGCTTCTATTATCTATATTCCTTTACCATCAACTGACAAAACCTCTCAGCCTTTTTTTTTTTGGCCATGCCGCACAGCTGGTGAGACCTTAGTTCCCCGACCAGGGGTTGAACCCGGGCTCCGAGTCCTAACCATTAGGCCACCAGGGAATTCCCTCTCAGCCTCTTAACGTTGGTAAAATCTTCTCACCTGAGATCAGCAGTAAAGAGCCCGAAGTAATCGTGTGCAGGAAGGGGGTGAAGCTGCTGTTCCAGCTGCTCCTTGGTGAGGCTGGGAGGAAGCCGCCGGATGACCACCTGGGGAGAAACGCTGGCTGGGTTTCCTTTCGCTAGTACTGTATTAAGCTTACCTGAAAGCTTGGTCACCTGTGTTTATGCTCAGAGTAAAATCTAACTCAGGAGTCCAGCAGAAACACGCATTTTAGTAAAGATTAAGGAACATATGCATGGAGAACATGGCTGTCAAAAGAATAACAAGGGCTGAATAATGTAAAAGGGATCGGTGAGGTCAGAAAAGGCTGGGCAGAGCAGCCGTTTTTCATAAAATCTTTTCATTAAAACCAGATAACTGTTGGTATGTGCCCGCCTCCACGCTCCCTACCAGGAGGTAAGGTACATGCAGGGCAACATCCACAGCAGCACCTTCCGCCTCCCGCCCGCAGGGTCCACCCGCGTCCACTCCAGCGCCACGGGCTCTGCTCTCCCGGCTGCGCCGTCTCCCCTGGACCGGACCGGACCCTCGGCAACGTGGAAGGCTACTGCCCGGCACTGGTAAGCCCAGCGTCCCAGCCTCGACGGGAAACACCTACAGGCTGAAGTGACTTTTCTTCCTCCAAAGCCAGAAAAGATCGCGTCAAGGGCGCCCTAGCAGCCCAGACGCCGCGGGGGCAGCGCGGCCCGGCCGCTGTCCGCGGTGCTGAAGCGCCCGCGGCTCCGCCCCGGAGCGCAGGGATACCGCACCTTCGGCCCCGCCCCTCACATCGCCCCGCCCCCACCTTGCTGAGGACCGTCCTCTTTTCCTCGCGAGGTTCGACTGCACCGCCCCCACAGCCGGAGGGCCAGGCTACTGGCGCTTCAGGCTCCCGCCGCTGAGACTCCCGGCGGAAGTGGCTTTCTGTGGGCGACGGCTTCTCCTTCCCGCTCGGACCCCGCGTAGTAACGGGCAACCCTGGGCCCCCCTCTCCCTCCTTCTGCGAGCGCATCCCAGACCCGCCGCCGAGCCGCTTCAGCCTCTCGTCAGGGCCGAAATCTCGCGAGGACTGGGCCGCCCCACCCAGTCCCCACTGTTCAGAGGCCGCACGCCCCCTCCCCCGTCCCTGGCTGCAGTTCCGCATCCCTCTCCCGTACTCCGACTTCCGTTGCCGCGCCCGTCCGGGGCCCGGGGACGCGCGTGGGGAGGGACGTTCGGCTCCTGGACGAGGGGGCGGGGGTGGGGGGGCGTATGCGGGGCCAGGACCTGCAGCTGGAGCTGGGCTGCCGAGGGCGGGCCCTGGCCCTGCGGGGGCGGCCCCGAGAGCAGCGGTCAGCTCGGGGCCGATGCCCTGGTCTCCTTGCAGCCCGACTTAGAAGGGTCTGGGGGTGGACGGGGGCTTGGCGGCCTCGCCCAGGAGCAGGTCAGCGGGAAATTCGGGACCTGAGGACTTGGCTCAAGCGGGAGCCTTGAATTGGGCTGTGCAGGGCTGGATCTCTTTCCCACCGAGAAGAGCTGGCCGTTTGGCTAAACATCCCAGAGAATGACATACACATGCCTAATAAAGTGTTTACAGCTATTTAGTCTTTTCCAAGGAAATCTGAACGTTTCATCAGAGAGTAGCAATTACATTCAGGAAAAAGCAAGCGATTGACAAACAGCACAAATCAGTACATGGCTTTCCTCTGCGGAGTAGAATAAATGCCCCAGAGTTGAGAGAAGAAATTGGCCGCAGAGAAAGAAGGCTCACTTCGACGGTCCCTAGGACTCAGGTGGCAAGGACTGGAGTAGCTCAGACTCACGGCACTCAAAATAGGGCCTTATCTCCACACATTCTCCAGCATTTATGGCATGGACATATATACACTACCAAACATAAAACAGATAGTGGGAAGCAGCCGCATAGCGCAGGGAGATCAGCTCGGTGCTTTAGTGACCACCTAGAGGGGTGGGATAGGGAGGGTGGGAGGGAGACGCAAGAGGGAAGAGATATGGAAACATATGTATATGTATAACTGATTCACTTTGTTATAAGCAGAAACTAACACATCATTGTAAATCAATTATACTCCAATAAAGATGTAAAAGAAAAAAACAGGGCCTTAATGTTTTCCAATATAATTTTCGCTCAACTTTTTGAGGCGCTCAATGGGACAGCAGCCATGTTTTTCTTTTACAAACATTCAGGCAGAAACACTTTTGGTTAGAATAATTCATATAGAGGTTAATTTTTAAATGCCACGTTTTTTCGTATTTTCAACTTATTCGTGTTGGCTATGTTTTTCATTCGTAGCACCTTTCTTCCCAGAACTTTAAGTACCAACAAACAAAGAAACTGGAGAATAGAGTAACTGAGGCATTAAGAGATTAAGGGAATCGCTGGCAGCCGCTGGGAGTAAATCCAGGTTTAACTCAATCCAGGCCTTTATCCCTGAACCACTCACTACCTATGAACACAATTGAAATGTGTCATTTTAAATGGGCTGAAAGACTCAAAAGAGCAGTTCCAAACCTGAGTTCTCTAAAACCTCACAAAGGAGGCCAGGAGCAGTTTTCATTATTTCAAATCAAGTCTAAAGGAATCCTATAGGAACAAACTATGCTGAAGTTGCACACACACTAGATCCAGTTTCCTTTCCTGCCTCCAGTCAACTCGGTATTGAAAGCCTAGTTCTGCTGATCAAAAGCTCTTATTGTGACAAAGAAAAGGAAAATGTGGTTGTCGGAGAAGATGGTTTATTATATCCCGAGGGTGGGAGGGAGGGGCACAAGGGGCTGATGGTGAGAAATGGCAGAACTTCAGAATTCCCGGTGGATGGAATTATTCTTTAAATACAATTTTATAATACCAATTTCAAGACAGTGAATGACATACACTTGTTAAATCGCTCGTGATTTTATATGAAAGAAAAGTACAGCGTAAAGAATATCTACCTTCCTACACATTACCCAGCATGTTTTGTTTAAAATACACATAGAACTACATCCAAAACAAAGCCGTATTAACTAATCTCCACATGTCAGTGAACCTAACCCTAACTGAACACTCCACCTCCTGGTCATAGGAAGCGTTACATTTTGCTCCAGAGCACGGGTCTAATTGATGGATGACCATGACCTAAAGCAACTGGTGACCGTTACACTCTGTTTTTCTTCAAAGATGACAGCACCGTCACTTTAAAGGTGGCAAGAAGGCTGACTTCTTAGGAAACTAGGCATTATTATGAGATACTAGAGTCATATCAGAAAAATACTTGGCACTACAATTACACACTACCCTCCCTTTTTTTTGACACTTTCTGAAGACTAAACATTGATATTAAACTTGTTAATGTGAAAAACAGCTTAGTCAAATGTCTTGAAGTTCTTGTTCTTTTATGTCTTAAAGCACTGTCAACAAGGTCATGGGTTAATTATCAGGCGTTCACTTTTCCAGAACATTAAAAAAATCACACCACGTGATCGATGAAAAAACTAAATGAAGCGATGTTATTGTCTGGTGGGTAAAATAAGTGTGGAAGAGTATTAATACCTTCATTTTTATTTATTTTAAAAGTGATTATTTTCCATTCCATAATTTGATTTTCTAGCCCAGCTAAAGAGAGGAGAGGCATAAAAATGGGCACATGTGATGTTTGACAGAGAAGAGATAGAAAAGCCATTTGCCTGACAGAGAAGAGACAGAGAAGCCATTTGCCTGACAGAGAAGAGACAGAGAAGCCATTTGCCTGACAGAGAAGAGATAGAGAAGCCATTTTAAAAGAAAAATGAAAACTCAGGAACACACTATTTGAGTCTAAATAGCAGTAGGCTATCAGGGACTCTAAGCGCCTCACTGCACACAGCCCATGTGTAGTGTGAGGGGCTGAGACAGGAAATGGGGCCTGTGCGCTGCCTTGGATGCATCGCTAGCTGGGCTCAGATTCCTCATCTGTACAGGTCTTACTCCAAAGACTTACGGGAGTTATTAGCACATGGGGACCTCAAGAAATGACAGCTATTATTCTTCTACCTTATAAATCGTATTTTTCTGCCTTAGCTATTATATTTCTAACCCTTAAAAAGGTACAAATATATAAGATACATTTTAGGCTCAGATAAAAAGTTTTAGTGTTTAAGAGAGAATATTAGGTGCTTGGAAAATTCATTTCTATACAATACCTTATTTGTTAATGATGCTGTAAATAAATGCCTTGGAATAAAACATTTTTCTATGAAAAAATAGGATAATGTGTCTAATATGAGGATAAGAGCTTGAAAGAAAAGATTTGAACAAATGAAGGACCTAATCCCATCTTTTTATTAGAATGACTAAGAGTTGTTCTTTTTTTTTTTTTTTTTTTTTTTTTTTTGCGGTACGCGGGCCTCTCACTGCTGTGGCCTCTCCCGTTGCGAAGCACAGGCTCCGGACGCGCAGGCTTAGCGGCCATGGCTCACGGGCCCAGCCGCTCCGCGGCATGTGGGATCTTCCCAGACCGGGGCACAAACCCGCGTCCCCTGCATCGGCAGGCGGACCCCCAACCACTGCGCCACCAGGGAAGCCCCGAGTTGTTCTTTTTTTATTATAAATTAATTTATTTATTTTTGGCTGCGTTGGGTGTTTGTTGCTGCGCTAGCTTTTCTCTAGTTGCCGTGAGTGGGGGCTTCTCATCGCGATGGCTTCCCTTGTTGCGGAGTAAGGGCTCTAGGGCGCAGGCTCAGTAGTTGTGGCGCACGGTCTTAGTTGCTCCGCGGCACATGGGATCTTCCCGGACCAGGGATCAAACCCGTGTTCCCTGTGTTGGCAGGCAGATTCTTAACCGCTGCACCACCAGGGAAGCCCTGTATAAACTTTTTAAAGACAATTTTAACATGTCTTTCATGGAATAAATCACCTGCCAATGGGTGAAACTATAAGAAATTTTCTTTCTTGCCCCCCAAAAATGTGCTACATCATTTCAGTAAGTTCTGCCACAACTGATCCAGATGCTTGGACAATTACCTAAGCTATGACATATTAAAAATGACATATTATGGGAGAAAAGCAGCTCCAAAACTAAGACTCCCTAATCAGCTCAGGCTCCGGCCCAGAGGACTGGGCGTGGCTGTATTTACCTGCCTGGGAAATGGCTCTGGAAGGATGCTGGCTCAGCATTACAAAACTCCTGGGATTGGCCAAGATGGTGGAGTAGAAAGCACCTGAGCTCACCTCCTCTTACGAGCACACCAAAATCACAACTATTGGCAGAACAACCATCCGTGAAAAAGGCTGGAACTTTCCAGAAAAGATCTTCCACAATTGACGACAAAGAAGGAACCACGAGATAGGTTGGAGGGACAAACTTGCGATATAGTCAAGTCCCATACCTCCAGGGCCCAAAAACTTGAGAATAATTACATTGCAGAGGTTCTCTCAAAGGAGGGAGGGGTTTGAGCCCCATGTCAGGCTCCCCAGCCCAGGGGTCCTGAACTGGGAAGACAAGCCCCCAGAGCACTTGGCTTGGAAGGCCACAAGGACTTACTTTTGTGGGGGCCAGAGGGCTGAGGGAAATAGACTTCATGCTTAAAGGGCACACACAGAACCTTACACGCTCCAGGACCCAGGGCAGGGGCAGTAATTTGACAGGAGCCTGGGTCAGACTGGCCTGCTGATCTTGGAGAGGCAAGAAGCCACTGCAGCTCACCCTGGGGACACAGGCGCTGGCGGCAGCCATTCTTGGAAGCTCGCTCCTTCTACCACATGGACACTGGTGCTGGGAAGGGCCACCGTGGAACCCTTCCTCTAGCTTATTAGCCCCAGGACACAGCCCTGCCCTGGCCCAATAGCTTGTAGGCACCACTGCTGAGACGCCTCAAGCAACTAACTGAGTGGGGACACAGGCCCACCCATCAGCAGAGAGGCTGCCTTGAGACCTCCCGAGCCCAGAGCCACCCCTGGATAAGGCCCTCCCACCAGAGTGCCCAGGAACCAGCTCAGCCACCAGTCGGCAGGCACCAGCCCCAGAATCCCCTGGGCCTCTCCCTGCCCTTCAGGAAGCCGGCTCTAGCATCCAGACCAGCCTCATCCACCAGGGGGCAAACGCCAGACGCAAGAGAACCACAGCTCCACAGCCTGCAAACCCAGCCTCCCGCAGCCAGCCAGACCTACCCTGGGACCAGCTGGGCCCCAGCCCTGGCCACTAGAAGGCCAACACAAGCTTCAGGACACCCTGGACCCTGGACCCAACTGTGTCAGAACTAGTCCCCCCAACCAGAGATCCAACACCAGCTCTGGGACCCCTGGGCCCTGCAACCAGACCCCAGCACCTGGCTCTGCCCACCAGTAGGCTGGCACTAACCCCAAGACCTGGGTTCACCCACCAGTGGGCAGGCAATAGCCCCGAACTCTTCTGGACCGTGACTCCGCCCACCAGTGAGCCAGCACTAGCCCTGGAGCCCCTGGGGATTCTGCAGCTAGCTGCCTCCTGACCAGGCCCCACCAAGCAGCAGCTAGCAGCCTCCACTCAAGGCAGAGCTTGGCAACCACCCCAACCAGGTGCCAACCAAGCCCACCAGACTGCCCACATAGTCAGCCTGCCACAACAGAAGGACCCACACAGTCCTCACAGGGGGAACACCTAGAGCATACAGCTTGGGAGACGAGAGGGGAGTGCACTGCTGCAGAGGACGTCTCCTACAGAGGGCCACTTTTCTAAGGTTGTGAAACATAACCAACCTACCAGATACCTAAAATTACAAACCGCAGCTTAAGTGAAATGAGGCAACAGAGGAACGTGTTCCAGACAAAGGTACAAAACAAAACCCCAGAAGAGCTAAGTGAAGTGGAGATAGGCTCCCCACCCAAGAAAGAGTTCAGGGCAGTGACTGTAAAGAGGACCCAGGAACTCAGGAGAAGAATGGATGCACAGAGCAGGAAATTAGAAATATTTAACAAAGAACTAGAAAATATAAAGAACAACAAAACAGAGATGAGGAATACAATAACTGAAATGAAAAATACACTAGAAGGAATCAACCATGGACTAAATGATATAGAGGAACAGATCAGTGAACTGGAAAACAGAGTAGTGGAAATCACTGATGCTGAAAAAAAGAAAAATGAAAAGAAATGACCGTTTAAGAGACCACTGAGACCACATCAAGTGCACTAATATTCACATTATAAGGGTCCCAGAAAGAGAAGAGAAAGAGAAAGGGGCTGAGAACATATTTGAAGACATAATAGCTAAAAACTTCCCTAACCTGGGAAAGTAAACAGTCACCCAAGTCCAGGAAGCACAGAGTCCCATGCAGGACAAACCCAAAGAGATACACACCAAGACACACAGTAATTAAAATGGCAAAAGTTGAAGATAAAGAGAGAACATTAAAAGCCGCAAATAACATACAAGGTAACTCCCATAAGGCTATCAGCTGACATTTCGGCAGAAACCCTACAAGCCAGAAGGAAGTGACACGATATATTTAAAGTGATGAAAGGGAAAACCTACAACCAAGAATATTCTCCCTGGCAGGGCTCTTATTTAGATTTGATGGAGATCAAAAGCTTTATAGACAATAAAAACCTAAAAGAGTACAGCACCACCAAATCAGCTTTACAAGAAATGTAAAGCTTCTCTAAGCGAAAAAGAAAAGGCCACACCTAGAAACATGAAAATTACGAAAGGAAAAAGCTAATCAGTAAAGGCAAACATAAAGGAGAGGTAGGAAATCATCTAAAGCACAAAGCTAGTAGGAAGGTTAAACGATAAGAGAAGTGAAAATCATCTATATCCACAATAAGCAGTTACGGGATACGGAAGACAATCAGATGCAAAATATGATATCAAACATAGTAATCGTGAGAGGAGGAGTGTCCAAAGCAGGGATGTTAAAATGCATTTGAAATTAAAAGATCAGCAACTTAATTCAATCACGTATACGTACAGATTGCTATATAAAAACCTGATGGTAACCACAAACCAAAAATTTGTAATAGATACACACAAAAAAGAAAAAGGAATCCAAATATAACACTACAGGTAGTCATCAAATCAAAGCAGAAGAGAACAGAAGAAGAAAGGAATGTAACAGACCTACAAACAAACACAAAACAATTAACAAGATGGTAATAAGAACATAATATCAATAAATACTTTAAATGTAAATGGCCTAAATGCTACAATCAAAAGACACAGAGCGGCTGAAATCAACACGAAAACAAGACCCATATATATGCTGCCTACAAGAGACTCACTTCAGATCTAAAGACACACACATACTGAAAGTGAGGGGATGGGTTCGTGCCCCGGTCCGGGAGGATCCCACATGCCGCGGAGCAGCTGGGTCCATGAGCCACGGCCGCTGAGCCTGCGCGTCCGGAGCCTGTGCTCCGCAGCAGGATAGGCCACAGCAGTGAGAGGCCTGCGTACCGCAACAACAACAACAACAACAAAAAGATATTCCATGCAAATGGAAATCAAGGGACAGCTGGGGTAGCAATACTTATATCAGAAAAAATAGACTTTAAAATAAAGACTGTTACAGGAGACAAAGAAGGACACTACATAATGATCAAGGGATCAATCCAAGAATACATAACAATTGTAGATACACGCACCCATCATAGGAGCACCTAAATACATAGAGCAAATATTAGCAGACATAAAGGGAGAAAAAGACAGTAACGCAATAACAGCAGGGGACTTTAACACTCCACCTACATCAATGGACAGATCACCCAAGCAGAAAATCAATAAGGAAACACTGGCCTTAAATGACACATTAGACCAAATGGATTTAATAGATATATAAAGAACATTCCATCAAAAAGCAGCAGAATGACACATTCTTTTCAAGTACACATGAAACAGTCTCCAGGATAAGTCATATGCTAGGTCACAGAACAAGCCTTGGTAAATTTAAGAAAATTGAAATCATACTAAGTATCTGTTCTGACCACAATGCTATGAGACTAGAAATCAATTACCAGAAAAAAGCTGCAATAAATACAAACACTTGGAGGCTAAACAACATGCTACTAAACAACCAATGGGTCACTGAAGAAATCAAAGAGGAAATAAAAAAATACTTCAAGACTAATGAAAATGAAAACACAACCACCCAAAATCTAGGGGACACAGCAAACACAGGCCTAAAAGGGAAGCTTCTAGAGGTACAAACTTATCTCAGGAAACAATAAAAATCTCAAGTGAGTAACCTAACCTTACACCTAAAGGAAATGAAAAAAGAACAAACAATATCCAAAATTAGTAGAAGGAAAGAAATCATAAAGATCAGAGCAGAAATAAATGAAAGAGAATTTAAAAAATAGAAAAGATAAATAAAAGCAAGAGCTAGTTCTTTGAAAAGATAAACAAAATTGATAAACCTTTAGCCAGACTCATCAAGAAAAAAAGAGGGCCCAAATGAATAAAATCAGAAATGAAAAAGGAGAATTTACAACCAACACCACAGAGATACAAAACATCATAAGAGACTACTAAAAACAACTAAATGCCCATAAATGGATAACCTAGAAGAAATGGACAAATTCTTAGAAATGTACAATCTCCAAAGGTTGAACCAGGAGGAACAGAAAATATGAACAGACCAATTACCAGCAATGAAACTGAATCAGTAATTTTAACGCTCAAGAAACAAAAGTCCAGAACCAGATGGCTTCACAGGTGAATTCTACCAAACATTTAGAGATGAGTTAACACCTATTCTTCTCAAACTATTCCAAAAAACTGCAGAGGAAGGAACGCTTCTGAACTCATTCTATGAGGCCAGTATCACCCTGATACCCAAACCAGACAAAGACATCCCCAAAAAAAGAAAATAGGCTCAATGATGAGCATAGATGCAAAAATCCTCAACAAAATATCAGCAAATTGAATCCAACAATACATTAAAAGGATCATATACCATGATCAAGTGGGATTTATCCCAGGGATGCAAGGATTTTTCAATATCCCCAAACTGATCGATGTGATATATACCACATCAACAAGGTGAAGAACTGAAATCATATGATCATCTCAAAAGATGCAGAAAAAGCTTTTCACAAAATTCAACATCCATTTATGATATGTTTTCCAGAAAGTGGCATAGAGGGAACATAACTCAACATAATAAAGGCCATATATGACAAACCCATACCTAACATCATACAAAATGGTGAAAAGCTAAAAGCATTTCTTCTAAGATCAGTAACAAGACAAGGATGCCCGCTCTCACCACTTTTATGCAACACAGTATTGGAAGTCCTAGCCACAGCAATCGGACAAGAAAATAAATAAATAAATACGTGGAATCCAAATTGGAAAGGAAGAAGTAAAACTGTCACTGCTTGCAGATGACATGACACTACACATAGAAAATCCTAAAGACGCCACCAAAAAACTACTAGAGCTCATCAATGAATTCAATAAGGTTTCAGGATACAAAATTAATATACAGAAATCTGTGCATTTCTATACACTAACTTCAAGTTATCAGAAAGGGCAATTAAGGAATTAATCCCATCTACGATCACATTAAAAAAGTACCTAGGAAGAAACCTACCTAAGGAGGTAAAACACCTGTACTTGGAAAATTAAAAGATACTGATGAAGGAAACTGAAGGTGAAACAGATGGCAAGATACACTATGTTCATGGATGGAAGAATTGATATTGATAAAGTGACCATACTACCCAAAGCAATCTACAAATTCAATGCAATCCCATCAACATACCAAGGGCATTTTTCACAGAACTAAAATAAATAATCCTAAAATTTGTATGGAAACACAGAAGACCCCAAATAGCCAAAGCAATCTTAAGAACAGATCTGGAGGAATCATGCTCCCTAACTTCAGACTACACTACAAAGCTATGGTAATCAAAAAACATCATACTGGCAAAAAAACAAGACACACAGATCAATGGAACAGAATAGAAAGCCCAGAAATAAATCCACACACTTATAGTCAATTAATCTGTGACAAAGGAGGCAAGAATATACAATGGCAAAAAGACAATCTCTTCAATAAGTGGTGCTTGGCAAACTGGACAGGCACATATAAAACAATAAAATTAGAACATTCTCTGATACTATATTAAAAAAAAACTCAAAATGGATTAAAGACCTAAATGTTAAAGACCAGAAACCCCAAAATTCCTAGATAAAAACATAATTAGAACACTCTTTGACATAAATCGTAGCAATATTTTTGGATGTCTCCTAAAGCAAAGGAAATAAAAACAAAAATAAACAAATGGGACCTAATTAAACTTAAAAGCTTTTGCACAGCAAAGGAAACCATCGTCAAAATAGAAAGACAACCTGCTGAATGGGAGAAAATACTTGCAAATGATGACTGATAAGGGGTTAATATCAAAATATATACACAGCTCACACAACTTAATATCTAAAAAACAAACCCAAGTAAAAAATGGATAGAAGACCTGAACAGACATTTTTCCAAAGAAGACTGCAGACAGTTAACAGGCACATGAAAAGATGCTCAACATTATTAATCATCAGAGAAATGCAAATTAAAACCACAATGAGATATCACCTCCCACTGGTCAGAATGGCTATCATCAAAAAGAACACAAATAACAAACATTGGTGAGGATATGGAGAAAAGGGAACCCTTGTACACTGTTGATGGGAATGTAAATTGATGCAGCCACTATTGAAAACAGTATGGAAGTTCCTCAAAAAACTAAAAATAGAACTACCATATGACCCAGCAATCCCACTCCTGAGTATATATCCAAAAAAACCCCAACATTAATTCAAAAAGATACGCACACCCCAACATTCATAGCATCATTATTTACAATTGTCAAGATATGGAAGCAACCTGTCTGTCAACAGAAGAATGGATAAAGAAGTGGTATATAGATAGATAGACAGATAGATAGATAGATATACACACACAATGGAGTACTACTCAGCCATAAAAAAGAATGAAATTTTGCCATGTACAACAACATGGACAAACTTCAAGCATATTATGGCTAAGTGAAATAAATTAGAGGAAGACAAATACTGTATGATACCATTTATATGTGGAATCTAAAAAATACAACCAAATAGTGAATGCAACAAAAAAGAAACAGACTCACATATATAGAGAACAAACCAGTGGTTACCAGTGGGGAGAGGGAAGGAGGAGGTGCAAGATAGGACTAAGGGAGTATAAGGTAAAAACTATTATGTACAAAATAAATAAGCTACAAGGATGTATTGTGCACACAGGGAATATAGCCAGAATTTTAACTATAAATGGAATGTAACCTTTAAAAATTTTGACTATGTTGTACACCTGTAACGTATGTAATATTGTACATAAGCTATACTTTTATAAAAAAAATTTTAAAAAGACATATTAATGATCACCTGCTTATTTCATATGAATTCAGAAGCTGTAACAGGTATAAATATATATGCATCTGATAGGAGTCCCAAATATATGAAGCAAAAATGAACAGAATTGAAGGGAGAAATAGACAGTTCTACAGTAATATTTGGAGACTTCTAACAGCCCACTTTTAATAAAAGAACAACGAGGCAGAAGATCAACAAGGAAATAGAAGACTTGAACAACACCATAAACCAATTAGACCTAACACACATATACAGAACACGCCACCCAACAAAAGCAGAACATACAATCTTCTCAAGTGAACAGGGTACATTCTCCAGAGGGACCATAAATTAGGCCACAAGAAGAGTCTTAATACACTTAGACTAAAATCACACAAAATATCCTTCTAATAAGCACAATGGAATGAAACTAGAAATCAATAACAGAAGGGAAACTGGAAAACTCACACACATGTGGAAATTAAACACATTCTTAAACAACCAATGGGTCAAAAAAGAAATCACATGGAAAACTAGAAAGTACCTTAAGACAGAAACAAAAACAGGAAAAGTTATGGGATCAGCAAAAATGGTGCTCAGAGGGAAATTTATAGCTATAAATGCCTACATTCAAAAAAAAGTGCCAATTCAATGGTCTGTACACTTTAAGGAACCAGAAAAAGAAGAGCAACCTAAAACCACAGCTAGCAGAAATAAGGAAACAATACATTAGAGTGGAAATAAGATATACTTGAGAAGAACAACAGAGAATGTAACAGCTAGCAGAAATACGGAAACAATACATTAGAGTGGAAATAAGACATACTTGAGAAGAACAACGGAGAATGTAACAGCTAGCAGAAATACGGAGACAATACATTAGAGTGGAAATAAGACATACTTGAGAAAAACAACAGAGAATGTAACAGCTAGCAGAAATAAGGAAACAATACATTAGAGTGGAAATAAGATATACTTGAGAAAAATAACAGAGAATGTAAACAAAATTCAAAGTTAGTTTTTTGAAAAGCCATAAAAAATTGACAAATCTTTACCAGATTTACAAAGAAAAAAAAGAGAAGACTCAAATTTCTAAATCATAAAACGGAAGAGAGGAAATTATTACTCACTTTACAAAAATAAAAAGGATTATAACAGGATACTATGAACAACTGTACACCAACAAACTGAATAACCCAGATAAAAAAAATTCCTAGAAACATACAAAGTATGAAAACTGACTCAAGAAACAGCTATAACAAGTAAGGAGACTGAATCAGTAATCAAAAACCCTCCAACATAGAAAGGCCCAGGACCAGAGGGCTTCACTAAAGAATTCTACCAAACATTTAAAGAATTAACATCTATTCTCAAACATTTCAAAAAAATTGAAGACTTATCTCAGGACTGCAAGGGTGGTACAGTATATGAAAATCAACAGAAATGAAGGGAAAGAAACCTAAAAGATGTTGCACAAATGAGTCAAATAGGCCCCTGCATATTGCTCCTCATGTTGTTTACTTCTTCACAGCAGGCTAGGATGGTTAGCTTAAGTCCACCAGAGCCAAATCAAAATTTTCACATGCACCTGTTTATGTGTAGCCCAGACAAGCATATCTTCAGCCATTCAGAGCCTGCCTGTTTTGCATACTCATCAAAACTACACCCAGTGTCTGGTAGCTGTAAATAAGACAAAAAAGACCCCAAGGTGCCGCTGCACTTTGTACTTCTGTAACCCAGAGACCCCCCTGCATGCTGCTACTCCATCATGGAGACATGTGAGCCCCTCTGGAACTTCCCTCTGCCCCAGGAGTTCCATTGCCCTCTTCCCCTTCTGGGTGGTGACCTCATGCTGCTGTCTCCGGAAGGGGCTATCCCCTCTTGCAACCTGTCAAAACAGGGCTCAAATAAAGCTACCCCAAATAAAGCGTGCGACTGCCATTTATGGTTGTGTCTTTTCCTTGAACGGTTCCAAAATCCTAGAACTCATTAAACCTGAACATCTCAACTGATCCAAAAAAAGCATTTGACAAAATCAGCACCCGTTCCTGATTAAACAAAACATTCAATAAACCAGGAATAGAAGAGAACCTCTCCAACACTAAAAAGGACATCTATGAAAGACTAAAAGCTTTTCTTTTAAGATCAGGAATGCCTACTTTTGCCACTTCTTTTCAATAAAATACTGCAATTCTAACCAAAGCAGTTATGTAAGGAAAAGAAATAAAAGGAATCTAAATTGGAAAAGAAAAAGTAAAACTATCTCAACTTGCAGATGACATGATCCTATTGCACAGAAAATTCTGAAGAACGAACACACACACACAAATTGTTACAGCTAATGAACACGTTCAGGATACAAAGTCAACAAACAAAAATCAGTTGTATTTCTATACACTAGGAATGAGACAATCCAAAAAGGAAACTAAGAAAACAATTCCATTCACAATAGTATCATAAAGAATAAAACACTTAGGAATGAATTTAATCAAGGAGGTGAAAGACTTGTACAACGAAAACTGGAAAACATTGCTGAAACACATTAAAGACATATAAATGAAAAGACATCCTATGTTTATGGATTAGACATATACTAAGAAGACATACCTATTCAACTAAATCCCTATCAAAATCCCAGTGGCTTTATTTTCAGAAATGGAAAAAAAAATCTAAAATTCATATGGAAATTCAAGGGACTACAGTAGGCAAAACAATCCTGAAAAAGAACAAAGTTGGAGGACTCACACATCCCAATTTCAAAACTTACTACAAAGCTACAGTTGACAAAACAGTGTGGTACTAGCATAAGCATATACATATGGACCAATGGAATAGACCTCAGAGCCCATAAATAAACCCTCATATTTATCATCAATTCAACATGGATGCCAAGACTATTCAATGGGAAAAGAACAGTTTCTTCAAGAAATGGTGCTAGGAAAACTGAATATCCACATGCAAAACAATGAAATTAGACCCTTAACTTACAACATTTAAAAAAATTAAAATGGATCAAAGACCTAAATTTAAGAGCTAAAACAATAAAAATCTCAGAATATCAGAAGTGAAACTCTGCATAACCTTGGATTTAGCAATAGTTTCTTAAATGACACCAAAAATACAGTCTACAAAAGTCAAAAACAAAAGAAAAATAGATAAATTGGATTTCATTAAATTAGAACTTTTGCATATTGAAGGACACTATCAAGGGAGTGAAAGGACAACCCAAAGAATGGGAGAAAGTGTGTGCAAATCATGTATCTGATAAGGGTTTAATATCAAAAATCTATAAAGAAATCCAACAACTCAACAACAATAAGATAAACAACCCAATTTTAAAGTAAGCAAACGATTTGAATAGACATTTCTCCAAAGAAGATATACAGATGGCCAATAAGCACAGGATAAGATGCTCAACATCACTAGTGATTAGGGAAAGGCAAATCAACCAAAATGAGATACCAGTTCCACCTACTATAATGGTTACAGTAAAAAACAAAACAAAAAACAGAAAAACAGTAAAAAGCATTGGTGAGGATGCAGAGAAACTGGAACCCTCGTGCACTGGTGATGGGAACGTAAAATGGTACAGGCACTGTGAGAAAGGTTTGCTGGCTCCTCAAAAAGTTAACCACAGTATCATCGTATGACCCAGCAATTCCACTCCTAGGTATATATCCAAAGGATTGAAAACAGGGACCCAGATAATCAGGCAGCCATGTTCATAGCAACATTATTCACAACAGCCAAAAGGTGAAAACAACCCAAGTGTCTGTCAACAGATGAATGTGGTAAATATATACATTTTGGAATAGTATTCAGCCATAAAAAGGAACGAAGTTCTGATAAAAGCTACAACGTGGATAAAGCTTGAAAATATTATTCTAAGTAAAATAAACCAGACACAAAAGGACAAATATTGTGTGATACCACTTACACGAAATTATCTAGACTAGGCAAATTCAGAGACAGAAATTAGATTAGAGGCTACCAGAACTGAGGGACTTTCTGCTTAGTGGGTACAAAGTTTCTGTTTGGAGTGAAAAAAAAAGTTGGAAATAAATGCCACTGAATTAGACACTTGAAAATGATTAAAATGGCTCCCTATCCACACATGCACACACTTTATTTCTTCACTTACAGAAAAACGGGACAGAAGAGTTCCCATATACTAACCGTGTCCCCATATCCCTATCTTGCATTGATGCGGTACAGTTGTTACCAAGAGTGATGCATTAGTATTAACTAAAGTCCATAGTTTATGTTGTATACATACATTTTACCAAAATAAAGGAAAAATGAGAAGAAAAAATGGAGGCACGTCACAAGGACATAAGAGCCAAGCTGAAGACTTCCAATGGCCAAAGCTGAAACAACTGACGCCACAAAATAAATAACGTTAGCATAAAATTATCACCTAAAATAGAAAATATGTATACATGAGTTTATGCTGATAAAGAAATGGGATAAATAAATAAAATGAACAAATGGGAGAGAACAGATGAAACTGTCAGGGGATGGAGCTTAACTTAAACCCCTCGACAAACGGAGGGTAGGCTGGACTTAGTGATTTGCTTCTAAAGTGTGGGAAGAGGGAAACAGTGACTTTGCAGTGGGGAAACCTGGCAGACACCATTGCCACCAAGTGATCAGGTCCACACCTCCTGTGTAAGTCATGCTGATAACATGTAACCCTGACACAATGTGGTGAGAAAGGTACTTCACACCCAAAACCCCAGTCCAATCATGAGAAACACTTGAAACAACTCAAACTGAGGAACATTCTACAAAATATCTGACAAGTCCTCTCAAAGCTGTCCAGGTCACGAAAGATAAGAAAAGTCTGAGTCAAGAGGAGCCTAGGCAATCTGACAGCTAGTTGCAGCGTGGCCCCCGGATGCAGGAGCGGAAAGAGGACATTCACGGGAAAACTGGTGAAATCCAAAGAAGTCTGCAGTTCGGTTACTAGAGACCAACGTGGATTTCTTAGTTATGATAAAAGTCCCACAGTCACATAAGATGTTCACAATGGGGGAAACTGGGTGAGGGTGCACGGAAGCTCTCAGTACTACCTTTGCAGATTTTCTGTAAGTTCAAAATTAGCCCCAAATAAAAGTCTATTGAAAAAGAAAAAACGACCTAAGACATGGTTTACTTTCTTTATTTCACTTTGTATAACTGCTCCGTAGGATCAGAAAACATCTGTTGCAAAGGTGTGCGATCCAGGCTCTTAAGGCAGGTCTCCATTCCTAAATGCAGAGGTGGGGTCTGGATGCATGTTGAGAAATGGGACATTTTAAAGACAAGGATGAGAGGAAACACTGACCTACTCTAGGACACAGGGGAACTGGGACCCGTCTGGAATCACGTACTGTGGTCTGACATAGGCGTCTCTAACATCATGTCACTTTCATTCATTTCAATTTCAAAGGTTTCTTCCAAGGAAGGTCTGGAATCTGGAGTTTTCCTTGAGGTTTCTAATGGTGCAAGCCCTGCTTCTTCCACTGTCTGTTTTTCTACTTCAAATTCCCTGAAATCCCACGGAGGTGAAATAATGTTCTTTAATGTCTTCATTGTATGCACATCAAAGTCATAACATTTTAATTTGTCTTTGATGTCTGCTCCTAAAAAGAGAGAAATGCCACAGTAAGAACAAAATAAGAAATTCCATTTACCCGTCATTTCCACCAATACATGGCACCGCTCTATCGTTTAGGTCAGATGTCCTTGTAAGAGCACACGCATAGCTAAGGAGGAGAAGCGTTCCCATCATGATCTTGGGGACGAAGGGAGATTGTGGGGAGACTCCCAGAAGCACGTGCGGGCTCAGCTCCACTGGGCTCAGCAGCCGCCCCATCTCCAAAGCGAGCCTGGCACCGACAGAAGCCTGTGCGTGGTGCTCCCTCAGCTGCTGCACACGGAGAGCTGCCGGCTGGCACTTGGCCTGGTGCAGTCACAAGCCTCAGGTATACAGAAACACAGTGAAGGGAAATACATTGTCTACAAATCAAAATCGTGAGAACAACGGATGTATTAGGTCCAATCATTCCCGACATAAACAAAATGACAATTTTACAAAGTTCAAACTAACAGCTTTCAGTAATAGATGTTTTAACAGATAATAACATCCAAGTCTTCTTAAGATAAAAATAGTACAGCATGGCGATTACAGTTAATAATACTGTATTACATATTCAAAAGTTGCTAAGAGAATAGACCTTAAAAGTTCTCATTGCAAGAAAAAATTTTTTCTAACTATGTTTTGTGACAGATGTTAATTAGACTAACTGTGGTGGTCATTTCACAATGCTTACGAGTATTAAATTATGTTGTACACCTGAATTTAATACATTATATGTCAATTTTACCTCAATAAAATAAACTAATATGTAATGAACAATACACTTGGAAATCTCCTTTCTAAGACCATTACCTTTGTGAGGACAGGCAAAACGTCTGTCCTATTCAGTACTGTATCTCCACACCTTTCTTAGCCTTATAGGACTTTTGCGTTTAAGCTTCACAACTCCTCCTTGGACAAATGTGGAAACTGAGGCTCACACTTGCCCCAAAGCCACAGGGCTACTGGGTGGCAGACCTGAGATTTCAACCCAAGGTCTTTTTTTTTAAGTTTTAAAAATTGAGCTGTAACATACAAACTGTGAACTGTGCACAGCTGGATGAATTTCCACATATGTACACATCCACATCAGCACCACCAGACCAAAAGCGAGCATTTCCAGCTCCTAGAAAACCACCTCAGGGCCCTCTAGTGAACCTTCCCTTTTAATCGCTGCTCTCATTCTTCTATCACCACTGATTAGTTCTGCTTATTACTAATCTTTGTATAAATGGAATCAATCAGTATATATTCTTTTCTGGTCAAAACTGGTGAGACTCATGTATGTTGCAACACGATTCAGTCGTTAGCTCTTCTAACTGTGCAGTGTTCTCCACTCTGCTATTGCTGGACCTCGGTTGTCTCCAGTGAGCTGCTGTGGGAAAGAAGCCGCTATGATCAATTCTGCGTGTGATTCTGGCTTACCGAGGCTCTTGCTTCTCTTGCGCGTAAACCTGGGAGCAGAGCTGCTACACTGTAAGATCAGCACGGAAAGTCACTGCCTCAATCGCCCCCAATGAATCACACCTCCCAGCACCCATGCCCTTGAATAAGCCCTCCTGTGTTGACGGTGCACTTAATCACGACTCATTCTGATGAACAGAATGTGATGGAAGTGATTTGTCCAACTTCCAGCTTCCAAGGGGTCCTGATGCTTTAGTTCTTGTCCCTCAGGACCCTGAGACGACCAGGCTATGAAGAAGCCTGGGTTAAAGACCCATGGAGAAGCCCAGCTGTGTCACTGAGGTCCCCCCGTGTATGAGGCCATCTTGGACCATCAGCCCCTCCAAGTGAAGACCAGCAAAAGAGCCATGAACCGACCCACAGGACTGTGGGAAACTGGCCGGAGTGGTGTGTTAGGCAGCAAAGGCCTATTTAACTTTAGCAGATGTGCTGTTAAACAGTTTCCCAAAGAGCTCTGACCCGTTTATAACCCCGACAATAATCAATAATGTACGAGGATTCCAGCTGCTCCGTGCCACTGCCAACACTAGGTACTACCAGTCAGCATTTTTCACTTAACCATTCTGGCAGGTTTATAGTGGTGCCTCATTATGGTGTGTTTTTTTGTTTTAATTTAATTTAATTAATTTATTTGTTTTTGGCTGCGTTGGGTCTTTGCTGCTGCGCGCAGGCTTTCTCTAGCTGCGGCGAGCGGGGGCTACGCTTGGCTGCGGTGCGCGGGCTTCCTACTGCGGTGGCTCCTCTTGTTGTGCAGCACCAGCTCTAGGCGCGTGGGCTTCAGTAGTTGTGACATGTGGGCTCAGTAGTTGTGGCTCGCGGGCTCTAGAGCACAGGCTCAGTAGTTGTGGTGCACGGGCTTAGCTGCTCCGCGGCATGTGGGATCTTCCCGGACCAGGGCTTGAACCCGTGTCCCCTGCATCGGCAGGCGGACTCTCAACCACTGCGCCACCAGGGAAGCCCTCGTTATGGTTTTTATTTCACTTTACTGATAAGTAATGATACTGAGCACCTTCATTTATTTTGTAATTACCTGAATAACCTCTTTGGTGAAATTCCTGTTCAAGTATTTTGTCCGTTTTTGATGGAATTTCTACTCATTGTAGGATCATGCATAGGACTTTTTGTCTTCTAGACGCAAGTTCTTTGATGAGCTTATGTGTTGTGGGGGACTCCTCTCGGTCTCTAATGTGCCAGCTTGCTCTCAAGTTTTTACTTTTATTGAAGCCTAATTTGGCACTGTTTCCTCTTCTGCTTTTACACCCTGTTAAAGAAGTCTTTGCCTACCCAAAGTCCGGCTCTCAAGATGTAACCTCACTGCAATGCTCTTTCCCTTACAATGTTCATAACTAAGTGGGCACCCAAGTACAGCAACTCCATACCAACTTACCTTATGACTTGCTAATCATTAAAAAAAAGTTAAAGAATTACATAGCATTGTAATGTGAATGTAAGCCAACTTAACAGTCCACTGAAGTGCAAAGATTTACATGCTATGCTCTGCATCGTAAAATATTAAGGCAAGAGCCCTTTCATTTACTTATTAGAAAAATCTGTCTTAAGATTTTTTTCAATTATGCAATTAGATTGATTGTTGTATATCACAGTGCTTTACACATATTCTATAACTGTATTTTGCATACAGCAAGTACTCAACTTTAAACTGAGTGGACACTTAATGAATCATTAATTTCCACACGTTGTTCCACTGAAATAAATGGAGTTTCTTAATATTAATGTAGCTAGAATCATTAGAAAGATGAACTTAGAACTTTACATGAGAATTTGAGAAACCTAAAGAGATATACAACAATCTAAAAAATGGAATACAACGTCAATAAGAATAATTATAATCTTACCAATATAAGCTTCAGAATCACCAATGTACATTTCAATGCAATGACCAAGCATTGTAACAGAAAATGTATCATCTCGCCTAAGACCAAGGGCCTGCCAGAAAAGATTCAGCACGGTTATTACAAGAAAATTTGTCTCCTTCTCTTTGGTGTAAAACATTCTCACAGGACTCGTTTCTAAATACTCCAGGGAACCCAGGGTAGAGGTAGAGGGAGGCTGTTAGTGAGGATACAGTTAACATGAGTAGCCAATAGTTGATGACTGTTGAAATTGGGCGATGGGCATGCGGAGGGTCATTACACTATGTTATTGTTTACGTTCGAAATCCCCTCCTCCAAAAAGATTTTAAAACCTGTATCTCCACAAAAAGCCTTCAAAGACTTCTGTATTAATTAAATCATAGAAGAGAGGTAAATTACACAATGTTCAAATACAGACATTTGAAAGATCACAAAAACTATTAACACTTCTAAACACTTCTGCTGCTCAGAAAGTATTCTGCTGCTCAGAAAGTATTCTGGTTAACTCAGCGGCACTTCAGGACTTCACTCTACCTGAAAATCTCTAACCAACCTTTGAAAATCAGTTACGAATCTATCACTCACAAATTTATCTTTGAAATATTGCATTTTCTCAAATTTTATCTCTTTCTCCAAAAACAGTTGTTTCATCGATTCTAAGACGCACATTTTTTCAAATTCTAGCATTTCTGAACTTGGGAAGTCTTTCAACAGGTGGATTCTTACTACTGCTGTCCGCCGGGCACAGCCATGATACGGGAGTCTGTGACAGCAATGTGGGCTTGGCGGCCACACCAAGAGCACAGACTAGACCACAACCCCCTGAAGAACACCTACAGAAGATACTGGACTTGTGGTTGTTGTCTAACGACCTTCTGGTGGCACTTTCTGGCAGAGCCAACGTCTCTGGCTGGGAGGAACCTGAGCGAAATGGGGCATGTGCACTGGTACACGGACACAATTTTGGGAAAACAGGAACGACCACCTGGTACAGAAGTGATTTAGAAGGAGCAAACTCTGAATGGGAAGAAATGAGTATCTTAACTAGTTATTTCACTTACACCTTCTTTTTTATGTAGGTAGTGAAGTGATCCCTGATAAAAATCTATGTCCTAATATGTCCAAAAGAGCACTTTTTCTAAGTACAGAAAAACTACGCGACAGGAAGGAATTACGATAAAGTGTATTTTTGTGTGTGGTCACCTCGCTTATTAACGGTGGCTTAGAGCTGATGAAATACTGCATATGGATTAAGGGGAGAGACTTTCCCAGTGATGAATGCACAGGCTTTGTTCATCTACAAACATGATCTAAGGGAATTACTTTTAAGTCATAAATAGAAAGAATGGAGTTCCCAAAGGGCTCCTCAGATGTACACCCAGCTCAGCTGTGCTGACAAACACTCCTGGACACTTGTGTTTCTCACTGACACTCAGGACAAGGTTCACATCTGCTCTAATGTGAGGAGTTACTACACGACATTCACGGACTTTCCTCTGCAAAGACAAGAATAAAATACAAGGTTGCCTGAGGAGTTTTAAAATGTAAATTTTAAACTGCACTTCTCTAAAGTAACAAAACATTGCCTAGAAAACGTCTTTTAAAAAAGTGGTAACTGTTAACCAGATTTAAAGTTAGGTACAAGCAAAAGACGAAAGACGTACTGTGTGGAAATAGTCCACGGCATTTTCAAAGTTGCCCATCAGACTATGGATATACCCTATGGCAGAATAGGTGGACGCATTCTGAGGAATCAACACCAGTGCCTGCCGGTGGTAGTCCAAGGCTTCAGCATACTTCCTGGGAGAGAAGACGAGGGAGGAGAGGAGAACAGGAAGAAAGAGAGAAAGCAGTCAGTGGGCGCAGTGGGTACTCCTTGATGTAGCCACGTAAGAACCACTTTCCTGTATCAGAGAAACAGTCTAGATGGCAACGGTCCTTCGCATCCACTGCGTATCTTCAGTGGGTCTTCCTGCCTTCCCGCTGAGGGTGGGCACTCCTGCAGGGCTACCAGCTGAATGCCATTCTTGACCCTTGGGCCTATGCCCCATCGCACAGCAAGACCTCTTTTATGTGAAGACAAGCCTCCTACACCAGGGATGGTTAAAAGCAACCAAACTGTTTTGCTTTAAGGTCTACAGGAGTTGGAGCAGCATTTCCCCAAATCCTCTGCAATACTTGCTCCGTAAAAGCTCTTGTGAAAAAAGGTTTTGTGCTTAATAATGTTTGGGAAATGCTGCAGTTCATAACGCATAGTAAAGACGGCAAGAAATCCTGAAAAACCTGCTAAATTTTGAGTAACCTCGAGGTTCCCAAACTTATTTAACCAAAGAATCTCTTTTTCAATTGGCATCTATTATCACATCAATCATCACACCATAAAACTGGCATCTGGAGGAGAAGAGTGAGTTAGGATATGGATATGGCTTTAATTAGCTCCTACTGTCCTAATTCTTCTAAATTAATTTTGAACACTAAAATTTTTTAATCCTAGAAAATTGAAGTTATTATAATTCTCAATATATTTCTAAAATAAAATTATACCAACAGAGGTAATAAAAACATTTGTTTTGTGCTTGTTACATCTGAGTAGCCAAGTACAAGAAAGCTAAATAAAAATATGGAAAAGAGCTACACAAAATTAAGTAAACTTTTACTCACAAAGAATACTTCTGAAAATGCTTTACTTCACTTACTTAAGTTTTCTGCAGACATGGCCCAAGTTGTTCAACAAAGGTTCCCATTTGTCAACTGTTACCTAAAACAAAGCACATCAGACCCATGATTACAAGCTACTTTTCATCCTACCCGTTTGCACTGCATGACTTCACTCCTCTGTGCGAGAGGGGCTCTCTCCTGGTGCTTGCACAGCACTAGGCAAGACTGTTGAGTTGCTTTTCCAGCGTTCCTACTAGAAGCCACCTCCTGAGCGTTATTTTATTAGTGCTATTCTGTCAAAGAGCCCACCTATGCCAAAGAACTTCAGATTTTGCACCTCCAGCCCAGAGCTTTCCATCTGCCCAGTAACGTTGCTACTTAGCAACTCACAAGCACTTCAAGTCCAGCACACCACATGCTAACGTCTTATCCCCTCTCCCCTGTCAGCCCAGCTCCCCGACCTCACCCCTCTGGTGCTCTGCCACTCAGCACACGGCACCACGGCACCCCTGACCCCTCCGGGGATGGCGTATCAGCCCCCTCATCAGAACGCCACCCCCATCACTAACACGTCTTGTCTGGGCCCCATCATATGAGTCTGACCACGCCACCTGTCTTAAAGCTCCTACTGTCCTGCCACCTCTCGACAAGGTGCAAACTCTAACATCATCTTCAAGGCCCTTGAAGACCCACACTTACCCCTCCTGCCCCATTTCTTGACGTTCTCTGTGAACTGAAAATCCAAGCCATACTGAGTTGGCTCCAGTTTTGCACATACCATTCTCTACATCTGAAATACCCTCTTCCTTACTTTTGCCTGGCTAGCATCCATCCTTTAGGACCGAGGTGTATTTCCTTGAACCCAGAAGGCCTTCTTGACCGGCCATCAAGTCTGTGTGGAGTCCTTTACTTCCTCAATCACAGCCCTTTCTGTGCACTGTATTATTACTGGCGATTTATTTATCTGCACTGATCTGAGGGCATCAACATCAAACCAGTTTTCTGTTGCCTCCCAACCCCTAGCTCAGAGCTTAGGACACAGTCGACACGCAGCAGTAAGTCAGAACTAAGGGAATAAACAGACCTGGTCACACCCTCTAACTCCCCTGAGCCCAGCTCTGGAAGGCACTGCCCATGTGAATGAAACAAACCCTCTACGATTCTTAGGCACACCTGCTTTCCTGGGCTACTCTGACATTTGCTGCAGTTTACAACTAAATCACACAATATCTTCCCCTCCTCATATAACTGTTTAATGAGCATTTTGAAAGTTTAATAGTATTGTGCTTTTGTATTTAAACCATTACTTTAAGTGTCTGCAAGAATCCAAAGTGTCTTCTGATCATCAAAGATGTATATAATTTCAACTTCAAATGTGGTTTATGACAGTGCATCTCAAACTTTTCTGTGCATGAGAATCACCCGGGGATCTTGCTAAAACTGCAGATTTTGGTTCAGCAGATATGAAGTTCTGCACTTCTAACGAGCTCCCAGGTGACGCTGATGCGGCTGCTGCAGTCCAAGGAGCAAGGTCCTAAGGGATTCAATTCTTTGAAAATGGGCAAGGTGGTAAGTGGCCACCCTATATCAACAGAAACACATGCATTATCCCGACCACCCAAGACTGAGCTGTGGAAGACCTGCTTTATATACATACGTGTGCAAACACACAGATATATCGTGTTTTTTAGGTTCACATGACAATTAAGGAGACCAAAATAAACAAAGCTGTGTCTACAGGGACAAGTAAACCGCCACCTGGCAGGGAGCCCAGGGGAGCTGCGTCTGTCTCAGTAAAGAGGAACTTATAGCCAAGGAAGATGTATGCTGTGGGCAAGTGTTCCTGGGGGCAGGAACAGAAGGACACTGGGAAGTGATGATCAGAACAGAGTAAGACAACACAGGCGTGAATAAAACAATCAGGAACCAAAGAGCAACAACACGCAAATCTCTGACCTACAGAAGTTTACAGCGTCTCAAACTGTCAGCATTTAATATCATACCAGTGTGTACACATCCATGATAGCTGGAAGGTTAATTCATGAGCACAAATTCACGCACCTCTCATGTGACAGAACCTGGTTAAAGATCTAAATATATACTAAGTATCAGGTAAGGAAGAGCAATGATAGGTCTAATTTTAATGACATGTGGCCCCATTCCTGCAGAAGTGGGATCTGCTGCTACATGTACCCATTGGTCAAAGAGGTTCTAGACAAGGACAAGTCAGATGCTACAGTGCCTACCAGCTTCCATGTATCATCACACATTCCCTGTATCAAATAAGCATGGAATATACTCTGATTACGCCCACAGATCAAAACTAGAGCCTCTTAAGAAGCAAAGAGCCAACACCTACCCTGTCAATTAGAAAGACTCATTTTGTACCATGTAACAAAACACTTCATACCATGACAAGTCAAACATTAACAAACATCTGCTATGATAAATATTAGGTTATTATATTCTAGGTAAGACAGACGGTCTAATATTATCTTCCTCATTCAGTACTAAACACACTTATGAGTGTGTGTGTGTATTACAGATATTATATAGAATACCTCATTCCCAATTGCTTTAATTTTTTCCAAAGCATCGAGAAACCATTTTTCCGCTGTTTTCCATCTAAAATAGAGGGGGAAAAAGTTGCAGTTTATTCAAAATTAGCATGTATAAACATTTTAAGAAAAATCTGAATATCTCTTTCCAGTAATATTAAAATGAAATGAGGTAAACTTCTGTAAACAGTTTTTTAGAAGTCAAATTTAAGTGAGATAAATGATTACTTCTATGGCATTAACATCACAAGAGTTCAAGATTTTAGGAGATACAGCATCTTCTCAGGAATCAGGTTCCATAAAGGCACTGTTAACACTACTTCAGGCAACACCAAACCACTGCTCCCAGGGGAAAAGCTACAATCCTCTGCTCACACGTTCACCAACTGTTCAATGTACCTGGTTTCACACGTGCTTCTGTTTGGCAACACCTTACTTGACGTATATTGTTGAACTGTTAACACTGAACTCACAGCCAAAAGCACTGTAACTGATGCCTGAACAAAGCTTATCTAACACCTGTATCCTGACCAAGGCATATCTCAGCCTTCCTGAGCTTAGGACACTAGACAGCACTTTGGCATTCCGCTTGGGGATCATTTTAAACTGTAAAATAACCAACATAAAGCACAAAAAAGGGAAAAGGGCATAAAATAGACTACAAATAAATTGATTGTATATGAGATTGTTACTATAGATTATTTTAAAAGGCTCCAAACTCTTTTATAAATATTAGATAATCGAATTTTTAGAATACACACAACTGCCACAAAAACACCACAGTAGTACTAATTTACTGTTTTAAAATTTAAGTATAGTTCAGTGCAAAGGACTACAGATAGTCCCCTCTTTGAGTACAACACTGAATTGCTTATTCTATAAATATCCAAAACTACAGTAACCTCAACTACTGACCAGGAAACTCAGAGACTGGGCCATTCTAATTGGCTTAATTTTTGGATTATCTGCAAAGGAAACATTTTTGTTCCAAAATTGTAAGAAATCTTTCTCAAATGTATGAATCCAATTCCTAGTCAACAAAGAGACGACTAGGGATTCTGCAGTGTCTCCAGGCCACCCTGAGGGGTCCAGTGACTTAACAGAGTTGGCAACAACTGTCCAGTCCAGGACCTAAGAGCTTGTGACAGTCCACAGCACAGAGGACCAAAACCCAGGTTTAGTATTTTTAAAGAATTCCAAGATAACACTCGCTATTTTCGTTTTTTACCTGTTCGCCTCCTTCTCCTAAAATGAAATGTCTGTGAAGAGCCACTCTGATGGGCTAAACTCTGGTGACTGAGGTTTTGCTCTCTGTACAAAAAGGAAACAGAGGGGCCTCTGGCCTTTCAGTACTTACTCTCCATTTTGAAATGCGACCACGCCAACCTCATGCATAACAAAAGGGTCTTCTGGTGCGATGCTTAGAGCTTGGCCAAAGAATCTTTCAGCCAATTTTGAGTTATTGGTCAATCCATATTCTAATCCAATATAAAGCATTGGCAAATGACACCTAAAAATATTGGAAAATTTCACATATTCAACACTCAAAACTTTATAGTTCAGCAGATTTCAAATCCTGTCTGCAAAATAATTTTAACATAGCCAAAAGTAGAGCGCTTACTTGTTTTCTGACACTTCATTTACTAATATTTGATGAATATCTAATAGGCTCTTAATCAGCTGCCACTTCTAAAATCTACCAGCAACCTATTCACCCTTACTTTTCATTATGCTACAGCACAGAGACAAAACAAAACCCCCGCAAAGCAGAAGGGCAGGCCCCACTGTGCCAGGCCCCAGGCCCAGCCACGACCGCCTTCCTCCCTCGCTGACTCAGCAGCACAGGCCCGCATGGCTGTGCTCAAGTCCACTTGCCTCTCTGCAGCTGCTTCGGGCTTCCAGCTAGACCACGCCCCACCCCTCGTGTGAGTCTCCACTATCGGTTATTATCAGCTCTATGCTGCAGAGCTCTGAATTATGTCATGTGTATTCTACTCTCATACCCTATGAAAACAGTTGTAGGCAGAGTAACTAGTTTTAATTGAATTTCCCTCTCTTCACCCTGTCAGACCAGTGATCACAGTAAGATAACCTTTCCCCAAAGATGGATCTGACAAGGTCAGTGAATACTGACTGCCCGGCTGGGAGGTGCCCGGGCTCTAATCTAGAATCATGACTGAAGTTACAACTGTAGCATCTACAGAAGGGTCATGAAGAACCTTTATGGATGTACCTGGAGGAAATATGAAATGCACAGGAAGGAGCTCCAAAAATCTATTCCTCGGGCTTCCCTGGTGGCGCAGTGGTTGAGAGTCCGCCTGCCGATGCAGGGGACACGGGTTCGTGCCCCGGTCCAGGAAGATCCCACATGCCGTGGAGCGGCTGGGCCCGTGAGCCATGGCCGCTGAGCCTGCGCGTCCGGAGCCTGCGCTCCGCAACGGGAGAGGCCACAACAGTGAGAGGCCCGCGTACCGCAAAAAAAAAATAAAAAATCTATTCCTCCATAGGAGCAGCAAGAACACTGCCAACAATTGTCAAAATAAACATTTCTAGAACTTTGCAAGTTAACCAAAGGCTTACAACAATCTGAGGGGTATTTATTCTAGAAAAACAGCTGAATCTCAGTAAGAACAGCAAACTCTATGACATTTAACTTGTCTGATTCCCATCTCCCTTTCCCCAGCTCCACATTAGCCTAGAAAATCAGCCGTCTGACAGCCACTGGAGGGGACAAAAATTAGTTTGGAGCTTCTGAAATACCCCACAGAGACCTGTCACTATTTGACATATCTAGCAGCTCCCTGGAAAAGCCCCATTCACAGCTGTCTTATTTGACCTGACTCAGAGCTCATGCAGAGAAATGTCTACCCCCAAGGCATTTGTTGAAAACAACGTTTAACATTAACCTGAGGCAGCTACACCAGAAGGCCACACACAGGACCATATGCACACACAGGACCATATGCACGCACAGGAAAGGCTGGAGAAGGCCCCAATCTCTCATCTCTGGATGCCCCTGAGGCTCAGTGCAAGCAGGAATTGAAGAGGGCTAAGGCAGAATTACCAACCATGGGAACACTGAAGACATGCCCCTATACACGTACAGGGTCCTTCAGAAGAGGGGGGGAAACTCGGCTCAAGATATGAAAAGAAGCCCTGAGCTAACTGAGCAGAGGCTTCACTGGCCTCAGATGACAAAGGACACAGACTTTACAAAATTTTTAAAAGCCCAGCAAAGTCACCAAACAGCCACAACAAACAGCAACAACAACAAACCCTGGGGTGGTGTAGGGTAAATGTGATTTCCAGAATTGCCACATTATATTACTTTAAACGTCCAGTTTCAACAAAAAATAAAGAGACATGGAAAGAAACAATAAAGTATGGCAATACATAAGGGGATAAAAGCAGGCAACAGAAACTACCCTGGAGGAAGACCATACACTGGGTTTACTAGAAAAACACTTTAAATTAGCTATTTTAAATATCCAAAGAACTAAAGGAAATTATGTCTACAAAACTAAACTATGAGAACAATGTCTCACCAAACAGAACAACAAAAGGTAAAAACTATAACAAACGATCAGAAAACCTGGAGTTGAAAAACAAAATAAATAAAAAATTCACTAGAAGGGTTCATCAGCAGTTTGAACAGGCAGAGGAAATCATCAAACATGAATAAGGTCAAATGAGATTACCCAGTCTGAGGAACAGAAAGATAAAAGAATGGCGGAAAACAACAGTCGCATCGAGTTGGGAGACACCACCAAGCATCCCAACATGTGTGTAAAGAGAGCCCTGGAGGCGAAGGGAGAAAGTAAGGGGTAAAGAAAATATTTGACACCAAAGAACATGTAGGCCAAACACACCCCAAAGCTCAGAAAACTCCCAAGTAATCCCCACCTAGACAAACCATAGTCAAACCACTGGAAAACACTAAATAAATATGTAGATAAACATCTTTAAAGCAGTAACAAAATATAACACGTGAGATCCCTGATCACCTGACTTCTAACCAAATACCCGGAGGCCAAGAAGGCAACGGATGACACTCAAAATACTGAAAGAAAAAGGACAACCAAGAATTTTATATCCAGCAAAACTATCCCTTGAAAATGAAGGTGAAATTAAGACATTTTCAGGGACACAAAAACTGAGAAATTTTGTTGCAGACTCACCTTACAAGAAATACTGAAGGAAGTTCTTAAGGGTGAAAGAAGTGACCCCAGACAGTAATTCAAATCCACATGAAAAACACAGCACCAGTAGAGGTGATTACATTTCATCTTTCTTCTCTGGACTGACTTAGAAAGCAATTGTGTGAAACAGTGTGATTAGGCCTAACGTATGTAGAAATGTAATGTTTGCCACTAACAGCACAAAGGAAGTGGCAGGAGCAAAGCTGTACTGGGGTAAGGAAGCGACACCAGACAGTATCTCAAATCCACAAGGACAAATGAAGAGAACTTGAAATGGAAAAAAAGGTCAACATAACAAACGACATAAACATACACCTGCTTGCGTTTCTTCTCACAGCTTCTTTGAAAAACAACATTACACGCGGAAATAATCATAACAACGTATAACCGAAAGAACTTGTTGTTAGCAGACCTGCCCAACAAGAAATACTAGTAGGAGTCCTCAATCTGAAATGAAAGGACACAAGATAGTAACTCAAATCCACAGGAAAAAATAGAGTTTAGGCGAAGTAACCACATAGGTTAGGATAAGACAGTGCCAATGTATTTTTGTCTGCAACCCTTCTTCTACTTGCTCTACTGAAACTGAGTTGGTGCCGTAAAGTAAGAATTACATTTGGTTTTTGTCTCTGGTTGCTGGCACAGGGCTCCTAAGAGCCCTGGGATCTCCTGAGTGAGAGGAGCGTCTTTTGTTAATGAGCCCCTTCTGATCACACCCAATTTATGCTACTGGGGTGACTCAGGGTGGGGCTGGTTACCAGGAAGACCGAGTGATGAGAGGACTGCAACTTTCAGGCCCACTCACAGACCTCCTGGAAGGCAGGCTGCAGCCTAAGCTCTGTAAGAGCTCTTGAACAGTCAGCTTCAGAAGAATTCCGGGTTGGTGAACATGCTGCGGTGCTGGGAGGGTGGCGCCCAGAGGAGCGGAGGCTCCACGCACCCCCACTCACGTGCCCTGCCCTATGCATCTCTTCCCTTTGGCTCTTCCTGAGTTGTATCACTTATAAGAAGCAAAACCTTAGGAGGGGGTTGCGGAAACCCCTGGTTTGTGGCCAGTCAGAAGTACAGGTGACCCAGGACTTGCGATTGGCATCTGGAGTGGGGAGGGGCAGTCTTGTGGGACTGGGCCCTTAAGCTGTGAGGTCTGCACTAACGCTGGGTAGTTAGTGTCAGAACTGAATGGACTTGTAGGACCCAGATGGTGTCTGGAGAAGCAGAGAACTGGTTGTTAGTGTTGGAAAGTACCCCAGTCAGTATTAATCCAAACTAGATTGGATAAAAGCTGTTCTGGTGAAAAAGTGAAACTGAGAGAAAAATGTTTATCCTGATGAGCTGATTTGAAAATTTAATTAGAAAAGTGTCAGACTGGGAAACATTAAAACATTAATCATGTCATTAATTATCACTGGTTTTGACTCTTAGCTAGTAACTAACTAATAACTAGTAATAACTGTTCCTGGGCTTGTGAGCACCCAGAGTAGCAAAATGAAATTAGCAGACTAGCATTTCCTCATAAGAAACAACCCACGGGGGGTTATCATTTGCTGCCAGTTCACCAGATTGATGGATCGGGGGTATGGGCAGACACCGGAGCCAAGCTTCAGCAGGGCACTGGAAAGGGTCTCGCGTGTCTTGGTGACTAGGATGGACTGGGTACGAGGACCGTTTAGATGGATCAGTAACTGGCTGAACAACTTTAATCTGGAGGATTACTCTAGTAATATGTTAGTATCATGGACTTATGGACTGAATGTATGTCTGCCCCCAAATTCGTATGTTACACCCTAACCCCCAGTGACTATATTCGGAGAGAGGGCCTGTGAGGAAATAATAAAGGTTATGTGAGGGCATGAAGGTGAGGCCCTAATATGGCGGGGCTGGTGCCCTTGTACGAGACACTCGACCTAGCTCTCTGCCCTGTGAGGACACAGTGAGAAGGCAGCCGGGAAGAGCCCCCCCCCCCACCCTCCCCGGAACCCAATCAGCCAGCCGGCCAGCCAGCCTTGGAACCGGGAGAAAATAAACTGCTTCTGCTTAAACCCCCCAGTGTATGGCGTTTTGTTATGGCAGCCTGAGCTGACTAACGCAGTCAGGGAGCTATGACTTTTACAATATTTTCATGGACAGCTAGTTAGATATCAAAGTCATACATATCAAATTTAACATAACTAAAAAAGCTGGGGCCATAAATAATATAGATGCAGAACTGGGTGCCAAAATGAGTCTGACAGTCTGGAAAGGTAAAGCAAACCTAACCAGATGAAATTCAATCAGACAAGTTAAGGCAGCTAACTTTCACTGAGTGCTTTCTATGTGTCTGAAACTGGAATTACCTCAACTATCCCTCACAGCAAGCCTAGGTGTTAAGTGTTGCCATGATTCCTTTTCTTTAAGAGGTACACGGCTGGCCAAGATCACCAGGCAGTCTGGCTCCAGACCAGCCCTCTGCAGCCCGGCACTCCCACTACCTCTCCACGCAGAGGTGGGGCGGCAGACAGCAGAAGCAGCCGCACAAGAGAACGAGGCACAGTAAAACCAATGGCAAATCCAAAGAGTCAACAGGAACAGCAGCAACTCGCTGCTCCCCAAAGTACCATATGCTCTCAGGGCACACCAGCCACTACCAACACATCTAACACTGATATAAATCTACAACACCGGCAAACTCAGTCCTGAACCTGAGTACTGCACTGAGCCACGTGAATACCTTCTGGACATGAGCAGGATATAAATAGTAACTTTGCTCGCGAATACTCTCATTCTTACATGAGCATGTGAAAAACAGCTTCCACCCTATCCTGTTCCCTGAGCCTAACTTGTTAGTCCCCTTTTGTATTGGTTAAGGTAAACTGCTAGGCAAAATCACCACACCAGCTTCTTTCCCTCTCACTTCCATACTTATTTCACAATCATAAGCTACTAACATGATACATTATTCTTTTGTTCAGTTTAACAACCAATGGCAGAGATAGTAATAATAAAATTTCGCTTTGCTTAAGCAACCTGCTCTGCGCACCCTTTCATCAGCTGCGCTGCCGTGAAGTAAGCAGCCATCGCTTGGTCATGTTCACTCTCAACTGCGAACGAATGCCCGTAAGCGATCCATGCCGGCCCGTAGGTCTTCTCCAGCGTCGTAGCTTTGCTAAAACAAGAGATTTCACTCGAGTGTGTAATATTTATGCTTAAATTGTTAGGTTAATTTTATGTAAGTTCATGGTTTCAAGGACATCAGAACTAATGAATGAGTTGTCAACATATTAAACACTAATGTAACATTTATGTTAATTCACTTGAAATAAAATGTTTAATAGTACAAGCAAATTTTTAAGTAATTTTAGGAGAGGTCCACAACTTCTTAGGTACTATAGTGGAGCCCATTAGCTTTCTGTATAGAATTTACAAATATTACTTAATCCAGGAGCTTCATTTCAAAACCTAGTAGATAAACGGCGGCAGCAGCAACCACCTAAGGAAGCGTGCCTTACACGCGCCACCTAATCCTCATAACCTTCAGGATAAATTACTATTTATATTTTAACGATAAGTATACTGAGGCTGGGAAGATTAAGTGACGTCCTACAGATGATTAAGAGAGTCCTGCTGGTTCTGCGGACTGGACTATCTACATAGTCTTAAATAGTCTTCAACTAGGTGACCCACAATAATAAAGAGAACACATCACAAAACAAACACAGAAAATACAAAAGGTGAGATTCCCACTTCTCAGCATTTTATTTTCTAAGTTTTCTTTTACCCAAATGTTCCCTGTTTCATGTAGAATTCATCACTGAATAAGCACACTAAGTCAGAGAAGCATAGTTCAAAGGAACCATCATAACATGAAGCGCACCGCTCCCGAAAAGAACACGAGCACCCTTCTTCTAAAATGCTTAGCAGCCCACCAATCAGAGAGCTCGCCCTAATGCTTTCCTAGTGCAGGATCCTCTCCTGTCATCTTAGCAATTTTCCTAACAATGCTGACATACAACGACATCATTCCCATTTTCACAGAAGAAAGGGAAGGTAGGAGAAATGAACTCTCCCAAGGAATTATAGCTAGTAAGTGGCAGAATCTGGATTAGAATTCAAGTCTGTGTCCAAAGTTTATGAACTTCACCACAGATCCATTTTCTATTTCTATTTCATTCTATTTCTATTCCTATGGAGGAAGTCACAGGTATTATTAGACATATTTCTGTACTTGTGTAATTGAATATCACTGGTTAAGTAGTTTGATTGGGCTGCCTGGAGCTCCTCAAGCTAAAACCACAGCAGATCCTTACATAAACCAGTTCACTATGCCAAGAGTTCTGTTTTATAGTCACATTTAGTGACCCTAACCTCACATAAAGTGTCATGTAATTTCACAACTATTAACAAAAGAAGTCCTAAGAGTAAGAGGTTAATAGTATCTCTATGAATAAAAAAACTTTCGAAATACTTTGTATTATTCCCTATTTTTTCATATTTATTCTCATTTATAAATAAAAGTTTAAATACATCATAAGCTCCTTGAGGACAAGGTCTATACCACTGACTACTTTTATCTCCCCTCATGGCATCTTATAAAGAGCAGGGTAAATAATGGACACAACCGAATGGAATCTGAAGAAAACCTTTATTCTTTCATACTGCTTTTAAAAGGACTACTAATTACTGCATTAAAGCAGATGACCAAGAAATCACTTCCTGTGGGTTCACTACAGAGGGAGGAAGACAGTAAGTTCATACCTGAGATATCTTCTGGCATGTTCATTTTTATGACCGACCATGAGATAATAGCACCCCACTGCAAACCAAGACACCTAAAAAGTTTAAAACGTACCATGACCAAAGACGCTTAACCTTGAACTGGGAATCTGTAACAAGTCAGAGGTCCCAGCATATACTCTAGTTCAAGTCAGAAACGTCGCTGAGACAGGCTGTCTACTAAGGGTCCTGGGTGACACGAGGCCAGACTCTCTACAGCTCTTGCTCCAGGCGCTTCCCATCGCACCCCTGCAGCATCTGAATCTCTTCCTATGGCAAAGCCAGCCTGAGTCCCAGCCTCCCACCTGCACTGTGTCTTCCCCACCCCACCTTGGTTCTACAGATTCCACCTCTTCAGCTGACTTCTCTTGCACTGGTTTCGCCTCTTTATAAATTGTTTTCACACTGGTCTGGGGTGCAGATTCTTGTCTGAGACTTAAACCCTGACCCCTGACTTTTGTCTTTAAGGACATGGTTCCTGATTCCATTTTCAATTTCTAGGTCTTCATTCTGATCCATGGCAGTTTGGAAGACACAATGATTCAATTCGGTGCATAATTCAGTAAGTTATCATACATGTAATGTGAGAAAGCTACCAAGCAGTTATTAGCATTGCTTATGAGAGGTATGAGTATGACTTTCACTTTCAATATTTAATTTTTCTTTATGTTAGCTATTTCAAAATAATATGCAGATACAATTTCTGTAATCATAAAAAATAAAGATTTTTAAGTTATATACTAAAAAAAATATACTTTCATGAATTGAAAAAGTGAATGCTGCTTCTAATTATCATAAGCACTAGGAGATTCTGCTCCAACACCTTAAAATAAAACATTATTTGCTTGAATTTAAATTTAGCCTCTGTCTAAACACCTGTTAAGTATTTTCTTAAAGTTCAGGTAAGAAAAAAGACACTATAAGGGAAAAAGTTTATATTTACTTACAGGATTACTAGGATATAAATCCACCAATTTATGAGAAAGATAGAAAAGTTCTACATTAGAGAAAAAGAAAAAAAAAGAATAAAATTAGTCACAGCAAATGAACTTTAAGATATGAGTTTCCCCCAGTTACAGCTCTTCACAATCATATAAATCTTGTTCTCGCAGCAATGATTTCATACTTCTCTTTCTTCCTGGATACAAAATCCATTTACCTAATGCCACATAGAAACTCCACGGAGCAGATACTACGGCTGTTTCACGTACCCCCACCTCCAATCCCTCAGCCCACTCCAGGCCCTAAGTGGGCGCTGAGCGCTTATCGAGTGACTAGCAGCCTGGATGAGAGGCACACGACAAAGCACTCCACGTGCTTAAGAGGCGATTTCAAGGGGCCTCGCCTGTCTTAAAGCCCAGGTTTCTTACTCCACGGGCCTAGTACAGACCGTCTTGACCACCCACAGCCAATCTGGTTGACCAAAGCCTCCCGTTTATGGAACCAGCAAGATGATGTGCTCCTGGGTAACACAAAGTCCCGGCATGTCACGACGACTCTCCTAGGGCTCAACAGCCCAGGGCGGCTAGAGAGCCTGCACTTCCAGCAAACTCCCCGGAGGCGCGATGCTGCTGGCCCACAGGCCATGCCTGGAACAGCAGGGGCCCAGAGCTGGGGTGCCTGGCTAGTTTTCCTCCTGACCGAGCTGACGAGTCAGTTTAGAAGATTTAAGGGCAAATACAGTCCAAACCTTGTAAATGTTTCCAGAATATGGAAAATGTGAGCAAAAAATCTGCCCCCTTCCCGTTTCTAAACAGTTACTGACTCCTGCCGTACCAGCTTTCTTATGGATTTTACAAGAAAAAGGGAAAAGGCACACCTGGCACCCAATGCTCTAAAGCTAACACACCTTGGAGCACAAATTACATTTGAGAAAAGGAAGCAGGAGTTAGGGATATAGAAACAGTGTGCTCTGCTGCGATAACAGAAGAGACTGCTGGTTACTTGGATAAGCATTTCCTCCCCCAGGTGTTAACCTGCAATCTGAATTGTCCAGGATTTGTGAGACAGAATTTCCAGAGCTACAGAATATTTTTTGTCTTAAAAATTATTATTTTAATTTAAAGAAATTCTTACCATTTGCTTTATTCAGCTCCACAAGTGTCCCTATATGTACAGGTAAACAATTTGCATGGAAAGGATCTTTTTCCATTACTCTGAAAGTTAAAGAAACACACTATGTACATACGTACAAACAGTATGTAACAGCGCTCACTGCAATTAGCTATGCTTATCCAAACAGTCATTACCACATTACATACAATACTGTGGGCTAGAATACATTTTTACTTTCTTAACTCCATTATCTTCAGACTTGTTCAGTTAAGGCAATGATTAAGTTTTAAATGAAAGGGAAAATCCTGATTTATTCAGAATCAATAAAAATAAACATCACCACATACATTTACTTTAATCTAACAGAACTGTACCACATAAAATAACTGGTCTAATTATTTAGAAGGATCAAAAATAATATGAAATATTAAATGAATCCTAACTATCTGTCAATTAAAATTTTAGTGAATTCAGGGATTTTAAGCAACCCGAAAGATCCATTAAAAACAGTACATGTAAAGGACAAGTGTTAACTATGCACACGGAAAGACTGGTGCTGGGGGAGGAGGCCTGGCCAGTTAGTGAGCCTGACACCCAGTACCTATAGGATTTTATTAGCCTCTGCTCTAAGAAAGAACGGACTTTATAAAACTGTGTGCCAGACGGTATTCTCAAACTTGCAAATTATCTCCTGGGAGGGACAGGATACTCCCGAGTTAATAGAATAAAGCAACAAATGTGCATACACCTGTGTCCGTATATGGCTCTTTTGAGATGACACGCCCCCCCACTCCCACCCCCCTGTACTCTGCAAATGGAAAAGGCAGGTTAAATGATCATCCATCAGTTTGACATTATTCCGAAAGCAGGTCCCATATATTTCTCATGTAAAATGGACTAAACTCTACGTTCCTGCACAAAAATAAGTGGATGTACTTACACAGAAGTCAGCTTGTAGCACATTTTAAAATCACAGTTATAATAATGTCTTTCAGCTAAAGACACGACCACATCCAGATTCTCCTGCAAACCATCTACAGACTCGGGGATAACAGTTTCACTAGGTTTATTATACTGAAACAGAGAAATGCAAACATGACTCAGTGTGCAGCACCGAATCAAAAGGCAGACTCAACGTGGCCCGAGTGTTTCAAGGTTTAACACAATGACACCTGTGAGATGCTCGAAACTTTTCTAACTTCAAGTATCACCAGTACTCCTCTCAGCAAGTCTAATTCTCTTCTCAATTTTATCACAGAATTCCATGGTAGGAAGTATTTTACAAAATAGTAGTTTAGGAAGCATGAGGAAAAAATCCTCATTTTCACACATCATTGATTATCTGATAGTTTAATCTTTTAAAAGTATGAGTTGTTCCCGGGAGGAAGACAGATACTTTGGGAAGCTTTTTCAGGAATCAGATCATATATTTTAAATAATCTAAATCTGTCCTTGCAAATGTGCTAAACTGATAAAAATTAATTTCTAAATTCTTAACCTGTGAAAGAATAGAGGACAAATTTAATGAAATAAGATGCTTATACAAAGCAAATACTAACTTTGTGTTTTTACTTACCTTTTTCAATTTGTTCTCAAATAGAAAACGTAGCAATTCCTGTTCTTCAGTACAGAGCTTGCTAAGAGGTAGTGATTCAAGAAGTTCTTTTTCTAAAAAATGTTGAGAAAGAAGGAACATCCTCACAGTATTTATGGGGAACAAAAATCAGCAATGAAAAATATTCTTCTATAGTTCTTGGTTTAAGTAAATTGAGCTCAAAAGAGAAAATAACAAGATAGAATGAACTGGAGAAAACTAAGACAGTGGTTCCAGACCCAGGTAATAAGAATCACCTTGAGGGCTCTGTATGAACCTGCCAGGCAATTCTAGTCATCACCAGACTTAAGAACCACCAAGCCACTTACCCACCCTCAGCACTATGGACACTGTGGGGACAATTCTCTGCCGTGCTGGCTGTCCTGCGCACTGTAGGATGTGTGCAGCACCTCTGGCCTCTACCCACTAGATGCCAGCAGCAACCGCCCACGCCCCACCCACCTGCAAGCTGTGACAATGAAACTGCCCAGACACCACCAAATGTCCTCTAGGGGGCAAAACCACCCTGGCTGAAAACCACGCATTAGGCTAAAGTGTCTGAATGCCATTAATACAACATCTCCACTTTCTGTTTCTCTTGTTTATCCACCTCACACCACTGGCAACATACTAGGTCAATGGTCCTCAGCCCCTGATGGATCTCAGGATCATCTGGGAGCTGTAAACCATCTGAGGCCAGGGCCCCACCACCAGATTCTGATTCGACTGGTCTGGAGTTAGGACCTGCACAGTGATGTTTTTAAAACTCCTGGGGGTTTGAAGAGCAGCCATGTTGGAAATTACTGAATCAGATCCTGAATTCTTTACAACTTTGAATCACTCATCACATCACAATCCCTGAAGATTCTGACGGCAAGAAGCACCGCACAATATTGTATTTTGCAACGTGCTTCATGTTTGAAGATGTGAAGGAAGTTTAAACCTGTACATAATAGCCTGCTCTTGATTCTACAGATTTCAGAAAAACAAAAAAATCCAAACAGTATTAATTGTGCTAAACATAAAAACACCTGGGTTTCCAAACCTTCTTGGGCTGTCAACATGTGGTGTGACGTTAAAAGATCAAATGCTTCAAAGCAGTAGACGTCAAGCTTCAAAGCTTCTTTATAGCTGTAAGTAGCGAGGGTTCGGTTATCTAGAGCATCATAGATTTTTCCTCGTAAAAGACAAATAGAACTCTTTATCTGTTGGAAAAATGATGAGTGACATACTAAGTCAGCACTACTGAAATTAATTTTTTATCAAAAATCATATATTGTCTGAAGGCTAAGACTTTTTTTTTTACATCTAAAAGGATGTGCTCCATCCAATGTCAGACACAATATAAATTAATAGAAACATAAAAGCAAAGTAAAACTTCTCTCATCTATCTTCCTTAGGCTCTCCTCACTTCAACAAACCTTTATAACTAGCTTACACGTTACTGCTACTTTGTTCATTACTTGTTCTGTCTCAAATAGGGTAATGATTTAGAGACAGCATACAGAGCATACGTATATTAAATCAAACACGAAGACCGTTTGATAGGTAGATCTCAATGAACGAATCTTAGTAAATATTAGAAAACCGGCAGCAATGCAGCACAGGGTTAGGAGCGTGGCCTTTGGGAACTGGACAGACCTGAGCTCAAATCCCAGCTGTGACACTTACGAGTGACCCTGGACAATGCTCTAACCTCTCGCGACTCGGTTTCCTCCCCTCATCTAACTCACAGGCTCTGTAAGGATCAGAGGTGGTACCATCGGTAGCCAGCACATGGTAAGCTGCTCACACGGCAGCCACCTCACTACTACCATTAACAGGAGGATGCAGAAATCTGATTTGTGTTCCAGCTTCTGAACCTCAAAAAACAAATAAGTGAGCTTAAAGATGGTCCAGAGATGCAGCTAAAATTGGTAATGGGGACTTCCCTGGTGGCACAGTGGTTAAGAATCCGCCTGCCAATGCAGGGGACACGGGTTCGAGCCCTGGTCCGGGAAGATCCCACATGCCACGGAGCAAACTAAGCCCGTGCGCCACAACTACTGAGCCTGTGCTCAAGAGCCCGAGAGCCACAATTACTGAAGCCCTCGCGCCTAGAGCCCATGCTCCGCAACAAGAGAAGCCACCGCAATGAGAGGCCCGTGCACCGCAACCAAGTGTAGCCCCCGCTCGCCACAACTAGAGAAAGCCTGCACGCAGCAACGAAGACCCAACGCAGCCAAAAATAAACAAACAAATAAATAAATAAAAATTGCCGTCTCTCAAACCACTAAAAAAATAAATAAATAAAAATGGTAATGGGATTCATCATAAAATCACAATTCAAAAATAGTAGACGACATTATGAGAGAATCTTAGACCTATGCAGTATCCTATGAGTTATTAAAAAACGTAAACTCATAAAATAAATAACGCATTACAAATAAATCATGCATTTCTTAGCAGTTAATGGATAAGAGGTCCAAGAATAATGATAATCCTCAACTCCCTCATAAATGTATTTCTTCACAAAAAAATGTGCTTCTTAAAAAGAAAAAAAACCCTAATAATGTATGGTATTTCCCACCTTCTTGAGATGAACAGTAGAGTAACCAAGTTCCTTCATAGACATGTTATAAAGAACAACTGGGAAATGGGGGATTGGTGGGTAACAGCTAAAGGGTACAGGGTTTCTCGCTGAAGTAAAAAAAAAAATGTTCTCAAACGGACTGTGGTAAGGGTTGTACAGCTCAGCGAACATATTGAAAACCGAGGTACTATGCACTTCAAATGCATGAATTGCATGCTATGTGAATTACATCTCAAGAAAGCTGTTAAAAAAAAAGTTAACAGTCCAGATTAGCAATCTGACCCTGGGTGGTATTTACCATGTTACACTGTATCAGTATAATCTCTGCCAGCAAGGAATTTGCAATTCTATGCAGGCATGAAGTATACAAACTGAAATACACAAAATAACATAAACAGTAACACCACACCACTCCCTGGAAAGAAACAGTCTAAGGTAATCAAGGTTTCTTGGGGGTAAGTACAAAACACTGTTGAAATACAGTAAGAAGGGAAAATATTATTCCACCTGTGGGGAGGAGTTTAAGGTATCAAATGTAAGAAGAAAGAGCTTAAGTCTGCCTGTTTCAGATTCAAGCATTTGAGGACACAATTACAACTTCTAACTGATGGCTCAGAAATGTCTCAGCATCTTCGTGGGTTGGGAAAATTAAGTAAGTTGGCAATCAAACTATTTTAACGTGATTGTACTCAAGTAAAAGAAGGTGATTTACATTTGCCCTACCATGTGGGCAATTCTTACCGATGTTACGGAAGCATGGCTATTACAGCGTTACTTACTGAGGACTGTGACATTTCCCAGTCACTGGAGGGGTCTTTCAAGCTACTTTCATCCTTCAAGCATTTCCCAAACAGTCTTTTGCTGATCGGCTCCTCCAGATCAAGAATGTCAAGAGCCTGCTGGTGTTCTTTTGCAGCAAACTGCAGAAAACAGAAATAGCGTTTGTCAACCATGACTTCTGACGCTAGATACACACACAATCACAGTAGATTTTAAAAGGGTAATAAATATTACACCCACTCATTACTTAAATTTAAAATGTCTAAAGTAGAATTTTCTTCAGGCATATGAGCTTTTAGTAAATGGAGAGTCAGTATTTTGAATTCTCACACTCATGGGAGGGATGTGTAACATTCGTATCATTAAACCTTTATCGAATAAAACAAACTGAGAGCATACTTACATGGCATCTAGCTGCAAGGTAGCGACATGCTTCATACAACTAGGAAAGAAATTAACCTATTAAAAAAGTGATCAAGATAATATGCATCTTCAATCAAAAAGAAAACTATAACCACGAAGTGAAGAAAGCCATTTTCATAATTCCTCTTTTACTCTCGCAGAGAAAAAAAAAGTCTTTTTAACCCATATTCATCATGAACCTACTGTTTACCAGTCACCAAGGATTCAAAAAGGAATAGGGACCTGCCCTCAAGGAGGGTGTGGCAGGGGAGACATAAACACAGCACATAGTTTCTTTCATAAACTATGAAAGAATCGCATAAAAAATACTAACCAGTTGAATAAGAAAACATCTCCAGGGGAGAGGGTAACTTAGGAGTTGGTCAGCATTCCAGCACTGAGTCTGAATAACTGTCACACATCTAAGGAACTGCAAGCAGTCAGCATGACTGGATACACATTCCATGCACTGATGGTGGTGCTGGGTCAGACACAGACTGGAGAGAAATCAAGAAGCACCTGGGGTGCCTATGAATGCATCTGACTTTATCCTGTAGGCAATAGGAAATCACTGAGTTACACTGTGAGTGATGTGATCAGATCTGTTTTAGGAAGACCACCCTCTGACAGTTTAAAAGACGAACTGGAGACAAGGAAGGTGGGGTGTGGGAAAGATGTTACTGGAGAAAAGAGAAAGGAGAGAGGCTAAAACAACAAAACAGACAAATTACAGGCCTGACACGTATGAATGGTAATGAGATAGAAAGGACTATCCATACTTTCAGAGCTATTTAGGAAACAGAATTTTCAAAACTTAGTGACTAGATGGGGGGTGGGGGGAGGGAAAAACAAAGTGACCGAGATTAGGAATAAGAAATTTTCTCTTGGACTTCCCTGGTGGTCCAGTGGTTAAGACTCTGCGCTTCTAATGCAGGGGGCGCGGGTTCAATCCCTGGTCAGGGAACTAAGATCCCTTATGCCGCGCGGCGCGGCCAAAGAAAAAATAAACGTACACAAGAAATCTTCTCTTTACATTTAATATGAAAAATTGAATCCTTAAAAATATTTTGACATAAAAAGAACATATACCTAAAAGACTAATCTAATAACATTTTTAAAAAGCTTTAAGGTTCATACAATCACTTACTTTGTCCAGTTTTCGTGACCGAAGTGCATGAGCTGCTCTATGATACTGGGCTGTCAGGTAAAGACACTGAGCCAACCAGTAAATGTCCTGGGGTTCCTCTGGAGGGAAAATTACATAAATGGTCAGAGGTGCAAGGTAAAGTAGAAAGTTTTTTAAGGATAGAGAAATCAGAAAAAAAATCAGAATCTGTCACTTACCATGAGAGAGTGAGGCTACTTTATCTGCCCAAAATAGAGCACTCTGATACTGCTGCTGTATCCAAAAACAAACAAAAAAGTGGTAATTGCCCTGTTACTTCAATAGCTTTACACAGATAGGTATTATTAGAATGCTATATAATAAATCAGCATCTCAGTGCAATAATTTTTTACGTGTAGTAAAGGGTCTATCAGTCATATCTCTATCTTATATCTCAGGTAGGTGAGTTTTAGTTCAATGGTGCAATAAAAATATTATTGGAAGACCTTTGATATATACAGTTGAAGAAGGTAGTTTTTTTCAACTTATACATTGCAAAATTCTATCAGCAGGTATCTAAAGAAGTAGATAACTTAAGTGATCATTTTGCAACATCTAGCCATTAGTAAGGTTCTCAGTCTTTGCCTCAGTCCTCCTGGATGCAAACCAGCAACTCTGTTGCCAGTCAACTGGGGAGGAGGAATGCTTCTGGGACGGTTACAAATCTGCTCAATGTTAGTGCCTGGAGCGTGGAACCAGGCCTGTCTCCTTCCTCACTGCATCCCCAGAGCCAGAGAAAAAATGCGCAGGAAGCATTTATTCAATTCAGCTGACTTACGGCAGAGCAAAATACAGCTCTTCAGCGTGCTGCCAAACATTCAGCTGCTACATTTCACATCGAACAGTTCACCGTGAACACGCTTTTCTCTCCCCTTCTTGGTTTCCAATTTATTGGGAGAGCACACATTTTACAAAAACTAAGTGACATCGCAGATTAAACTGATGCTGCTGATTCTGGAAACATTTCTTTCCCTTAAACACTGCCTGCTGTTCATTCAAGAGGACTACAGGGAATGAAAGTGTAGTTAACAGGAACTTTTTAAAGTACTGATTTTGAGACTACAGATTTGTTTTTATCTTTATTCAGTTAAATTCGGCCAAATAAAAATGACAACTGAACTTTTCAAAAATTTTCTATTAGCTAGCTAAATTCAAAGGCCACCCCGCAACTTTCATCCTAAAATAATCCTTCAGCTTCCACCTAGCACAAAGTATGTACTGAGCACCTCTGTGTCCGGGGTGGGCCGGCTGCGGAGCGGGGCTTGAACACGTGTAAGCCTCGCCGCGCGCATTAGTGGCTTCACGCTCCGCGTCGCTCAGCCTCCCGGCTGCACAGGGCGGGGGGCTCGACCCCTCCCTTCGGGGGCTCTACCACGAACCAAAGCCCAGGCCCTTAGGACCGCGCGCCGCCAAGACCCCGACAGCAGCCGCCCCTGCTGCCTCCCGAGCCCCGGCCCGCGCTCCCCGGATCGGGCCGCCCACCTGGTCCAGGTACTGCCGGACGCGCTTCCGCAGCCGCTCCAGGTTCATGGCTGCGTGGCCGGGGTCCGGCGAGCACCCTCCCTCCTGCTGCCCGCCGGGCAGACCCGGCCCCCGCGCCGCCACCGCCCCAAGCCCCAGGCCCGGGACCGACCCCACCCGGCCGCGCGCGCCGCCCGGAAACTACCGCTCCCGGCCCGGCCCCGCCCCGGAAGTCCTCCGCAACTGCGTCCCTCCTGGAGACGGAAACGGGCTGCGCGCCGTTAGTGCCGAGGCTCTCTCTTGGCCCTCGGGTGGCCGGGGTTCTCGTGCGGCCGTGGACGCCTTTCCTCTGCAACTCAAGCCGCCGCGGACGCGCAGCCAATGACGTGTCCGTGCGCGATTCGCTGATTAGCTCGTTCGGAGGCGGGAGCTTGGCAGCTACGCCCCGCGGGTTCCGTGGTTCCAAGTGTGACTCGCATTTCCCGTGTAAAAACGGCGGTAACCACCTCAGAGGCCGGTTGTGCGGACCGGTGGGTGCACACGCCGTCCCGGCACGTGATGTAGAAGTTCTGCCTGTGGTCGCCATGGCCAAGTGTCCCTTTCAGATTGTCTTTTGGCAAAACCCAAAGGCTCATTCCTCAACCTGAGGTAGAGGAACCTGTGATCAAAAACGAGTAAGAACTGGAAAAGCGGGTCTATTAAAACATTGGATCCATACAGTGGAACATTATTCAGCAGCAACAGTGAATGAGCTGTTGACACATGTATGAACCTTATGCTGAGTGAGAGAGACCAACCGCAAAGGACCTCATGTTGTATGATTCCGTTGACAGATTCTCTCATTGACCAAAGTCTGCCCAGGCTCCCCGAACTTTTTTCAGCTAGGCCTGGCTTTTGGACTTCCATGTTCCTTTCTGCCGTGTACAATTTTTGCAAGAATTCTGATGTCAGTTTAGCCAGAATCCCCCACCCTGTACCTTCTTTAGCCACTACAATCTCCCAGGTGATATCTGATCACCCTGGCCCGCCTTCAGGGAGAATCCTCCGAACCCTGATGCTTCCTCTTAGCCACTTCCTACTGGTGGGCCCCCACCCGGCTCCTTGGCTATACATTCCCACTTGCCTATGCCGCGTTCTGAGCTGACCGCGATCTCTCCCTCACTGCGGATTTCCATCTCAATGGTCCCTATAACTGTGTTGGTAGTTCTCCACCTTTGAATAAAATCTTACAGTGCTTTAACAAAGGTCATTTGAATATTTTTTTCTTTAACACCATTTAAATGAAATATCTAAAATAGGCAAGTCAGTATAGACAGATAGTTGAGTAGTAGTTGTCAGGGGCTGGAGTGAGGGAAGGGGTTGGGCGGATGACAAGTGACCGCTAAAAGGTCCGGGACTTCTTTCAGGGTTATGACAATGCTCTAAAATGGATTGTAATGGTTGCTGCGTAGCTCCATGAATAAACTAAAAGCCACGAACTCTACACTTTAAACTTTATGGTATGTGAACTATATCTCAATAAAGCTGTTAAAAACCCCCTTTTTTTAAAAAAAAAAACAAACCTTTTTTGACAAGTTGAACGCAGAAAGAAACATCATTTGACAAATATGTTTCACTCGACTTAATCTGCACAGCATGGTGCCAGCAGTTAGCTGTGCAAAGATGAGAAAGTTATGCACCTGAGAGCAATCTCTGCTCATGTAAAATGTTCAGTCTAGTAGAAGGAAACGTGTGTAAATATGTAGATGCAAGACTCATGAAGGAGTGGAGCGACTAGCAGGGAACAGTCAGTACTACCCAAGTGAGAAATCAAGTGACATGTAAGCAATTGAAATGGAGATGATATGATCTGAACTTTTCCTTCCCCATAATGAAGTTCAACTTTTAAAATAAAGGCAATGCATTCTCATTACCTAAAAACAATTCAATGTAGACAGGCAAACAGCAAATGAAGTCAAAAGACAAGCTAGGGAGAAATTTGAAATCTACCATAAGATGCTAATTTCCTTTAGATGTAATAAGCCAATATAAAGAGACTGATGGCTCAAGAGAAAAAAGGGGGTAAATGACATGAAACTACAGTTCATAGGAAAAGAAATGCAAGAGAATAATAAACATATGAAAGAAAGCTCAACTTCACTCATAATAAGAAAAATTAAAATAGTGAGGTATCACTTTGTATACAGCAGCAAAGATCAAAAAGTTTGGCAACACTTTGTGGCAAGAGTAGGGGAAACAGGCCTCCTCCTATATTGTTTTTGTGAGTGATGTTGATATACTCTCTATGGTGAACAAGTGGGCATGTCTTCCATGCCTAAACATGTATATACTCTGCCCTAACGCTTCCAATTCTGGGAAACCTCTCATAGAGATGCATATTGCATGTGTGCAGAGTGACCTGCCCCATACGGATGGTCATTACAACATTGTCTGCAAAAGCAAAAAATTAGGGACAATTTCACAACCCATCAGGTAGGAAACTGATAAAAGAAGCCACAGCATACTCACGTAGTGGAATACCATGCAGCTGTTTAAAAGAACAGGCAATTCTACGTGCGGATATGGAAAAACCTCCAAGATATATTAAGGGGGAAAAAGCAAGGGATAGGGAAGTGTTTATCATATGTGACGGTTTGGGTAAAATAGAAAATGAAAGAATGGGTAGAAAGATCATTAAACTATCCCTGGGAGGACCAATTAGGCCATTGGCAGCAGTGCAATGCCTCTGGGAGAAGTGCTGGAAGTTAAACGATGGTGGACGTGGGAGAGACTTTTCCCTGGGTATGCCTTTGAGCTTTTTGACTTTCAGACCATGTACTGTATTGCCTTTTAAAAGTAGATACAACCTTTATCGATATAAAATCCTAGGAAAGAAAGAAAATGCAGAGAAGCCAAAAGAACATAAAGCTTCCCACAAAGATTCCGTGTACTCAAAAACTCTTCTCTCACTACTTTTGTGAGTTGCCTGCCGTGTCCTTTTTCTATGCATACGCATACACTGGATAATATTTTGAAACAGTCCCTTTAAATTTCTTCTCCTGTGTCTTTCCCTTTCCTTCTCTTCCTTTCCCACCCCTTCCATGCCAGCAGGTCATAATCAGCTCCATGCTCATTAACTTGGGGTAGGCATATGGCAGGTTATAGTTCAAGCCATATTCTCAATTGCTTCTTTCATTGAATGATATTATATATAATTATGTGTGCATTACCTCCTTAGATTTTGTCTTTTTCTGTCACTTAAGTTTCGCATGGATGCGCTCTATAAAAGACTCCCGTGATGACGGTGTGTACAGACTGTAGACGTTCCCCTGACCCGTCCCCCCTCTTCTCAAAAACTATCACTGTCAATTGTTGAGCATTTTCTTCTCTCCTTTCTGTGCTTTGAATGCACATATGCACATTTACAAATATATCTTTTTCTTTTCTACAAAAATGAGGGATACAGTATGTGATTATTCTGAGACTTGCCTTGTTCACTGGTATACCTTGGAGAAGTTCCCAGTCAGAACCTGCTTTGTTCTTCCTGATGACTGAAAAACGTTTCACGTTCTATTCATCAGACTAGGCGGAGTGATGATGCTTTACAAACTAACACTTCAGGTCATACCTCAGTGGCTGTGGTGGTTGATTTTATGTATGAACTTGACTAGAGCACAGAATGCCGAGATCTCTGGTTAAACATTATTCTGGGTGTGTTTGTGAAGGTGTTTTAGATGAAATTAACGTTTGAATCAGTAGACTGAGTAAAGATTGCCCTCCCCCATGTGGACCAGCCTCATCCAACCCATTAAGGAGCTGAATAGAAGAAAAAGGTACAGCCAGGGGCTTCCCTGGCCGTCCAGTGGTTAAGACTCCACGCTTGCACTGCAGGGGGCACAGGTTCAATCCCCGGTTGGGGAACTGAGATCCCACAGGCCACATGGTAAAATGATGATAAAATGACAGAAGCAAACAAACAAATAAAAAAGACACATGTTGCTTATCAGAGACACAACTTGGTTCAAAATCCACTTGATACAATCACCAGTTAACAAAATAATGGAGAAAAACGTGATTTAAGAAAAAAAAGGAAGGTGCAGCCAGACAGAGGTTGTTCTCTCTGCCTAACTGCTGGCTATTGACCTTCTCCTGCCTTTGGACTCGGACTGGAACCCACAGCGTCAGCTCCCCAGGCCTCCGGCTCGCTGCCCCAGACCCTGGCACAGCTCAGCCTCTGCAACTGCATGAGCCAGTTCCTTACAGTAGGTTGACGTGCATGTAGTTGCAGAGAGACATGTATCTTAAGATAGCAACCGTTTCCTCCAGGAAACCTTTGAGCGCCCCCAAGTTGGGCTTACGTGTCCCTCCTATACTTTTTAGTAACACCATTGTGATTGCCAGTTCATGTTTTCACATTGCCCTGTAGTCTATAGGTCCCTTGGGAGCAAACGCTGGTGGAGAAGGTAAGGAGAGGAAATAAATAGTCAGCCACCCCTGGTAGGGCTCTAATATTGTTTCCTAATCTCCAAGCGCTACCTGAAGTGGGTCGTGACTGATGTCAAAGTGTGGGCAGGGCTGTGCTCCTTCCAGAGGCTCTAGGGGAGAATCCGACCCCTTGCCTTCTCCACACCTGAGACACCTGCAGACACCCTTGGCTCCTGGTCTTTAAAGCCAGCAGCGCAGCATCTTCAAGCCTCCATCTGATTCGGACCCTCTTGCTTCTCTCTCACTTATAAAGATCCTTGTGATTATAATGCTTCCACCCCAATTACCCAGGAAAACTGCCGTATTTAAAACCCTTAACTTAGTCACCTCCAAAAAGTCCTTTTTGCCACTTTGGGTACCATATTCACAAGTTCAGGAATTAGGCATGGACATCTTGGGAGCTGTTACTCTACTCACCACGTCGGCCACCCAAAGGCATGCCTTTATTATACCAGGGTAAGAAAATATAAATGAATCAGACAAAAGCCATCCTTTCTGCTGGAGGCCAACTCCAAGTGCATGGACCGCCGTTTCCAGGACCATCTTTTCTTTCCAGCACCGTAGGCAAGTGCTTTACCCACTGTTACTGGAGGGTAGTCGTGGGGTGGGGAGGGCAGCCAGAGGCAGACATGAAGGTCCTGTGAAAACCTCAGAGCCACACCGTGGGAGGCAGCAAGTGTGCTGTCTGGTGGGAAAGGGTCTCTGAAGTGAGACTGCCTCAGTTCAGATCCGGAGCAGAGGTTCCTCGACCTCTTGGTGTGTCATTTTCCTCATCTATCAAATAGCGCTTACTTCGTATGATTGAGGTGTGTGAGGCCTTAATGAGATCATTCATGTAAAGTGCTTAGAATAACGCTGAACATCTTCCTGTGATCATGTTAACGTGAATATCAGGATATATTGCATTGCATTAGACGACATTATATTATGTTATGCGTGTCATTTGTTACTAGTGGCAATAGGTGTAGCAGAAGTCTTGCTAAGAAGCCTGGGCAGCACAAACGGCAGCATGAAAATCTATCTCAGCCATTTCTGGGTCCATCTCAAGGCCGGACAGTTTGCTCCACTCCGCTTGACGTCTCTGCACCAAGACCGCTCTTGTTTATCTCCTGCCCCACTCAGCTCCATGGAATGGCTAAAAAGCAGTGACCAGGCTGCCAAACAAAGTTTCTGGAATCTCAGGTAGGCCCGGAGTTTCTCTGTCGTGCTAAGGCTGGCCAGGCGACTTGTCATACCCAATTTCATGTTTAGCGTCTTCATTGAACTTTTTTTTTTATTAACTTATATGTCTGTGTTAAAGTCATATATTTGAGATGAATAATTAGTAAAATCACAAATACAATCTAAAATTTTCTTTCCATCAAACTCATTTTTAAAAAGACAAAATAAAACAGTGAATTCAGTTTGGATTACAGCCCTCAGGAACTGAATCATACTGACATTTTCCAGATGTGTTTGAGGGTCATACATCTTTTATTTCATTCCATGAGGCCAGGCTCTCCAAATGTCTTCAGGTATTAAAAGCTTTGCTGCAGGGCTTCCCTGGTGGCGCAGTGGTTGAGAGTCCGCCTGCCGGTGCGGGGGACGCGGGTTCGTGCCCCGGTCCGGGAGGATCCCACATGCCGCGGAGCGGCTGGGCCCGTGAGCCGTGGCCGCTGAGCCTGCGCGTCCGGAGCCTGTGCCAGGAGAGGCCACAGCAGTGAGAGGCCCGCGTACCGCAAAAAAAAAAAAAAAAAAAAAGTTTTATTGCAAAAGGATTTAATGAAGTAAACACACCCTTGAAAGCACAGCTTGGCAGCTACGGAAGCTTCTCCACCGCAAGCAAATCAAGGTGCTCTCTTGACACTTGACTACGTGAAGAATCTAAACCTTGGAGAAGTTTAATTTCAAAGTCCCAAGAATCTTTAAGCAGTAACCAATACCCAAACGAGATTTCTCCACTTTCACAGTAGCTTCCCATGTAGCACATCACTCACCTCACCACCTCGGGGGTTGTGGCAGTGTCACCTCCTTGCAGGACAGGGGTCTGAGTCCCAGAGGTTTACTGAAGGGGCTTGTGCCCTTTCTGGCCACTGCTCTGAAGGGGCAAGCAGGACCCTTGGCTACCGGAGGATTTTTGCTAATGAGCCCACAGCATCTAGTTAAGACCATTTCTTTATCAAATGCTGTTGGCTGGAAATATTTATAAACCATATTAGCCCACGTTAGTGAGTTAGTGAGTGTGGTAGGGGAACCATAGTGATGCAAGGTTCAGCTCCAGGTGTGTCATTCTAAGATCAGTGATGACGATGTGGCTGCAGGTGGCAACGGGTATAGGAGGGAAAAAAGGGCAAGAATAAAGCAGGAGGCTGCTGTGGAATATTTGTGTCCTCCCAAAATTCACATGCTGAAACCTGACAAAGACTTAGGAGTTACTAACACCTGCCCCTCACCTCCCTCGGGACTGTGGCCTGTTGTTTGCCCAGCAGCTCCAGGCCAGTGTCGGCCTGGCCAAAGGGCAAACTCCTCGGCCATCCAGAACCATCCCCCCCCCCACAACTCCATCCTCCCCCTTCCGTGGCCACGGTGGCAGTGGGAAGGTGGCAGGGTCTCCCTCCCCTCGGACGGTCAGTTGCTTGGTACCCAGGTGGCCAGCCCTGCGTCCTCAGGTGTCCTCGGACAGTTGCTTGGTACCCAGGCGGCCAGCCCTGCGTCCTCAGGGGTCCTGGGTGCCGAGGCCCCACCGGCTACCGCAGGCCAGGCTGGCTTCCCTGGCCTCCGCCTCAGACGGAACGGCACTTTTTCCTTCGGGAATAACAACCCGAGCTGGATCTGCCTTCCCTGCGCTTCACGTTTCTGTGGACTTTGCAACTGCTGCGGTTGCCTTCAGGGCTCTAACCAAGGATGCGACATGAAACAGCAGCCCGTGTCCACAGGGCTCACTGGACTCACCGCGCACGGGGCTGCTCACGGCATTTCCGGCAGGCAGCAGCGAGCTAAAAAGATGCGCCACCAGGTGGGCACCTGTGCGTGTGGTGGGAAAGACGCCCCCTCCGCTTGCCCCCGCACACCTACAGCTGTGACCTGAATGCACCAGTTAGAGGTCACAGCTCAGGTGTCTGAGGAGTGGTAAAGGCCAAGGGCCAGCGAGGGGCGCGGGACAGCGGGCAGGGTGCTTCCCTTACATCCCTCAAATCGCCTGTTCTTCAGCAGGAGTCACTTCCACTGTCTTCGAAGCGGGACAATGAAGAATGACACACGGAAAGAGAACAGGACCCCGATATCAGCAGTCGAATCGTGAATTACGTTGGACAGTCGTACAACTTCATCCAGGAGTTTCTAAACCCTTCCCCACCACCCTTCTTGCGTGTTAACTTGTCTGAAGTCAGCCGAATACTGGGGAACAGCTGCGCGTTGATATTTTATGAAGTGCTAAGTTCTGTGAAATTGCATATGTATAAGTCTCTGTTTTGCTGTTTCTTTTAATGAGTCCTTCCTTAAACAGTCCATGAAATACAGTCAGGAAAACAGGACACAGATTTTCAGTCTGACCAGAATATTAAACATCTCAAGGGGTTTCTCATGAATTTAAATTACTCAGAAAAGAATGGAGAACAATCTTGTTCACTGGAGTGAGGGGTGATGTGATCAGGCCACTGCGGGAGAGTAATTGCCTGACTCCTATTGGCTAAAGTGGAAAGGACACAGATAATTCCTAAGACAGTGATTTGCAAATATTCTGTTGTCATTTTACAATGACAACTCTACAAATTTGGGATTAACCTCTATCCAAACATCAGAAAAACATTGTTTTTTTTTATATTGAGCTGTATGAGCTGTTTGTATATTTTGGAGATTAATCTCTTGTCAGTTGCTTCGTTTGCAAATATTTTCTCCCATTCTGAGCGTTGTCTTTTCATCTTGGTTATGGTTTCCTTTGCTGTGCAAAGCTTTTACATTTAGTTAGAAGTACAATTTTTAAAAAATAACAGCAGTACATCACTGAAAAAAGGTGTGAAAGTGTTTAAGCTAGAGATACACACACATCCTTGTACATACCTACATGCACGTGGTCTTATTAGCAGCCGAACCTTCCTCCACACCTGGTCCTCAGATATCTAGATTTTGTTGGGCAAATACTTTTTAGCTACTCAGCGTGGGATAGAAGCTCCACAAGAGTCCTATTTAGGGATAAAAGGATGGTTGCTGAACTGCTGATAAGGGCAGTAGGTCCAGCTTGATGAAGAGGTCCTGGTTTTGTTGAGTGTGAGGTGCAAACTGAGGGCTGGAGTGGAGTTGCCAGGGAAGAAGGGACATCTAAGCTACACAGGGAAAGAAGGAAGCAGAGAAAGGAGGAAGGCAGTGGAACTCAGAGTACAGAGTCGGGGGAACAGAGACTTTTAACAAGAACTTTGAAGGAGGCTGACTGTGTGGGGCTCGATCTACACCAGCGTTTCTCTCATTCCATGAAGACTGTTGGTGACTCTACGCTTATGTCAAGTGTGTGTGTGCAGGAAGTCTCGTCCAGTGCTGCCAGAGGCCTACAAGGAAAGAGTGGGATGCCCTGGGGGACACTGGGGCTGGGTGGGGCCCACGCTATTGGAAAAAGGGAAACGTAGATGCTTTAGGCAGCAGGGAAGGGGTTCAATAAACATCAGGAGCCATGGTGTTCCAGAGGAGAAGGAGAAGAAGCGATGACCCTTCGCATCAGTGCCGGAGGTCAGGCGTTATCCCCCCCGTGCGCCCTCGGAGAAAATGCGCCTTGTGTCAGCAGAGGACACTGCCACGTGCGACAGGAAAGCGCCGGGGAAGGGCCAGCAGTGTGCGCCACCGTCTGAATTCTCTTCTGGCAGCACGCGGCAAGCTGTGATTCACGTGGAAATGTTATTTTGAGCGGGTTTCCATAAGGATCTGAAGGGGATCAGAACATGCCACACCAAAATACACCACTTTGGCTTATTGATTACTTGGAGAAACAGCAGATGCAGGAGGGCTCTCTGCCCTCCCCCTTTCTGCCTAAAAGCAGGGCATAAATTTACCTCGAGAAGGATGCCCTCCTGCACCAAGCAGAGGACACCGCTCTCAGCGCCAGAGACCGGAGTCTGCAGAAACGGGTCTACAAGCAAACCTGCGAAACAGCCCTTATCTTCCACTAACCCGTGCATCCCCCAGTCATGGCTCCACAGGGCACTCTGCAGCCCAAGCCCCTCTTCCTTGTCACACCCCCACAACTTAGCATTCTTGGTTTAAAAAGGTAAGTAAGGTCTTGAGTCTATTGGTTTCTTCATGTTTTCATTTTCCTTTGGAAGACTCCCATGTTCACTTAAAATATTAAACAAGCTTTATGGTTCCCTCCTGTATTGTATCTGTCAGTTCAGTTCTTCGGCCGCCCACAGATCCTCGGAGGGTAAAAGGAAGCTTTTTCCTCCCTACAGATCCTATTCCCGCTGCTTCTAAACACAATTCTGTTAAAATTCCTGGGGACTCTAATATTTTCCCAAATTGGACTTCATGACTTGGACACCCTTATTATAAAACAACAGCCATGCAACCGTGCTGAAGAGCTGCTCATCCGAGCGCAGATCGCACGTGGTGATGGGGCACATCCATCCTTCTCTATCAGGCCACAGTATTCCGGGTGACTTAGTACATTTTGGTTGAGAACAATTGATTATTTTGCTACAATTCACAAGTTGATGAAGATATTGGAAAAAACATGAGAAAAAGAGTGCTAATTAGGGGGATTGGAACTGTGGGCTCCTGGACGGTTCTCATCAAACAGTAGGAAGGGAGAGAACTGGGGGCTCTGCGGTCCCACCCCGGGCGGCAGCCCTCCGAGCTGGGCTGCGGCCCCGGGGCCACCAGCAGAGGGCGCGCCTCTACTGGCTTCTCCAAGGCCCGCGGTCCCAGGGTGCCGAGCGGTCGGTTTCGTGGACGCCTTGGGCCGGGTCTTGCGAGGGGCCTCGGGAGGCCGGCGGGAGGGCCGGGTCAAAGGCCCTGAGGACCAGCGAGGCCCTGTCTGTTTCAGCCACTGATTCCAGGGTCAGTTTGCTATGTGGTTTCCCCAACCTATTCCTGGATTATGTGGAAGTGAACCTGTTTTCTAAGTAACTAACCAAGAAGTGTTGTTCAGCTTCTACGGCGTGTTTTTAGGACTTCGTAGTTGATGTTGGGAAGAGGAGACAGACACTGCACGGCGACCGTCCCAGCTGACGGGCACCAGGGCTGTGGCGGCTTCCTGAGCTGCCTGACTGGACAGGCACCACGGCCTGAGAACACACTGCAGTTTGTTTCTTTCAAGTCATCTTCAAAGTCAGCTGCTCTTGTTTCCCAGCGGTTCAAGCCCATGTCAGTTTCCACTTTTCATCATTTCAATGTGCACCCTAGGTTCCACCCACCCGGCCAGTGGACGCGAATTTCTCACAGGAGTTTGCTTTCTCTGCTGGGCATGTCTGACCCCCAGGCCACACCACTGTTTCTGGAAGTTAGAAGTTATAGACCTTCAGCACCAGACACTCTATCCAGCGCCCACGTCTGCCTTTCCAGAACATTCCCTCACATTCAGGACTCTGCTCGGCAACCGGAGGAGGGGCCTGCGTGCCCTCCGAGCCGGAGGAAAGGAGGCCGCCCTTGCAGAGACCTCCTTCTCCGTCTGGGATCCAGGGATCCAGGAGCCCTGAGGGCGGCCTTAGGTGGCCTTTCTGGGGCCTTTAGCTGATCTAGCAGCAAGCAAGAGGACGAAGCAAGCGAGTCGTGTAAAACTCGACAAAATCGGCCCAAGCTGCCATTGAGAGTGAGAGCATGGCTGTGGCGATGTGGAGCTTTCCGGGGAGCTGGGGCCCTGGGGCCAAGATGGAGGGGTGCTCACCCCCAGCCCCAAGCTGTCATTGAGAGTGAGAGCATGGCTTGGTGATGTGGAGCTTTCCGGGGAGCTGGGGCCCTGGGGCCGAGATGGAGGGGTGCTCACACCCAGCCCCCCAAGTGCAGAGTCGGGCCCTGCAGGCCCCGGGGGCAGTGCCTCCTTGTCTTACCCGGGGTCAGTCTGGGCCCCAGAGCCCTGTGCAGCCCCCTCCCTCCCCAGTCCCCTGCCCTCTCTCCTCTTCCTCCCCTCCCCTGTCGCCGTCCCTGGTCATTACGGTCAATACGTTTATGGGGATTTAAAAGCATTCCAAAATTCGACATATTTAAACTAATTTGATGCACAGGGTAATATGGGACAAACACCTGAAAACACACCCGGTTCTTTATTTCTCAAGTTATCTTCAAAATAAGAGCTCCTGGATGGCCAGTTTTCACCCTGAGGGGCCTGTATGGGCTAACACCACTTGCCCGGCAGAGACTCCGTGGGCAGAGGCCAGAGAGGAGAAGCCAAAGCCAGAGGAGGCTCCCAGCAAAGGAGAGCCGCTCCTTGACCCCGGGGAGCAATTCAGCAGCTTTATGAGCTGTTGACTCTCTGGGAAGCGGCAGGTGGAAAAAGAACTACGTTCTCATGACCAAATAGCAACGTTTCCAGTTACAGAATCTTTTGTGCTTCTTTTGTTGAACTTTTAATAGTCTCTTTAGCGAATACAGGTAGTTGAGTAATTGTTTCAAAAGCTCAACAGGTAACACATTTCTTTTCTAGAAACAGGACATTTCTTGACAACCTTATCAGGTATAACAAATCTTTTTTTATTCCCTTGTGTTCTTCCAAGCTGCTTTTTGGATTTTGGAGTTGAGCGCCATGGAGACTCAAACGTCAAAAATATATTGTCTAAATTCATTGCCTTTGGGTTTTTCAGGACTAAGCTGCAGAAACCCAGCTTCTAAAACTCAACTCTGGGAGTAACGTGGTCACTGGGGTGAGGGTCAGGCAAGACGGATACTGACTGCCAGCAGGAAGTGCTGGCGTTGGCCCTAAAGTGCCACGGTTACAAAGGAGGGACGCACACGAGCGCTTGTAAACCAGCATTCAGCTGCTACTCGGAGGGTTTTTCTATCAAATTTATCACTGAGCGCAAGACTCTTAACACAGTACTGTGCCCAGTTTGAGGCTTCCTGACAGGAAAGGGATGTGGACAGCCTGCAGGGGCTCTGGGATCCGCCGCCCCACAGCACACTGAATGCCGAGCACGCAGTCAAGAGCCAGGTTCTAGCGCAAGCTCGCTCTACGGACGGGGGTTCAGAGAGGCTGAGCAATCTTCTCACGCCACTCAGAGAATCCTCTGAAGGGTCAAAACTCACATGCAGGTCTGTCTGACTCCAGGCCCGTGATTTTAAACACTGTCATTGGGGATTCCCTGGTGGCGCCCTGGTTAAGAATCCGCCTGCCAAGGCAGGGAACACGGGTTCAATCCCTGGCCGGGAAGATCCCACAGGCTGTGGAGCAACTAAGCCTGTGCGCCACAACTACTGAGCCCGTGAGCCACAACTACTGAGCCCGTGAGCAACAACTACTGAAGCCCGCATGCCTAGAACCTGTGCTCTGAATCAAGAGAAGCCACCGCAATGAGAAGCCCGCGCACCGCAACGAAGAGTAGTCCCCGTTCACCCCCACTTCGTTGTGCACAGCAAAGAAGACCCAATGCAGCCAAAAATAAATTAAATAAATAATAAACACTCTTTCAAACAAACAAACAAACAAAAACACCGTCATTGAAGGACCTCCCTGTCAGGAGCAGGGAGGAACCTGGGTGATTCCACATAGACGTGGACACCTGAGAGGAGACGGGCCCTTGACCTCCAGGGGTGCCGTCAGGGTTTGAGCAGGAAGGAGTGACGTAAGCTGCTGGTTCCCCCCTTTTGCTTTAGTAGAGAATTCAGCCTAAACTAAACCTGCAGCACGAGTTCAGTATAGCCTAGAGCACTAGGTGTTGTGATGCTGCCGAGGGTCCAGCTCCGCGAAGCGGGGACCGCGTCAGTCCTTCTTGTCTTGAACCCCAGGCCTGCCCCAGGGCCTGGCACATGCACAGTGTTTGTTGATAAATGAATGAGTCTTTTCATCTTTTTAATTTTATTTTTGAGGCCTTAACTACAGGATAGATGTTCGTGGTTGTGGAAAGCACGATCTTACCTGGGCGTGCAGAGGAAGGAAGCAGATTCTGAGAGCCTCTCAGCAGTGCTTAGTCGCTCTATCCAAGACCTACTGATTCCTTTTACATCTTATGTTGTGCATTTTGGGGTCAGGGTGTACTTTCATCACACTGAGGAGTTTTAATCTGATTTATCTAGATATTTGTTAAAGTAATAATCACAGATTTTTAAGGCAAATTACACAAATACACCTGAGAATTATAAGCAAATCCACAACAGCACAAAATATGGTAACAAAGTACGAATTAATAACTAGAAAACAATCCAATTCAAAAGCCCTTAACTCCCAATATTACTCTGCATAATTTGTTTCCAGCTATCAGCCTAAGAAGCACAAAAAATAGTTTTGCTGCATCATCTGGTCAAATACATCCTGTGAACACACGGTTTCGGAGTGCTGACTCACGTGCATTTAAGCTGTCCTCGTGTGATAATCGAGGGGGCCTGCCCTGGCCGAGGTCAGCGCCGGCACTCTGAGGACCAGGCTGGCCACGATGGCCTTGCCATCTTCCCATCACCACTTCTCACACATCGTCTTCTTTTTTTTTTTTTTTAGTGAGATAATTTATCTTTATTGCCTAAACTGCGGAACATTCTCTACACGGCAATAAAGGAGAAATGGGCCAGGAACAGGACATGCAGGGAAACCAAACCTGGGAATTTAAGGTCCCAAGCTGATGAGATTGCAACCTTGAAACAGCGGACAGTCTCTCAGTTAAATAAGGGGAGGCAACAGGACAATGAGAAGGACAGAGGAATCCCTGAGAACCAGATGGCTTCAGGCTTCAAGCAGAGGAGAGCCTGAGCTCTAGCTTCTCGTTAGGAAGCCCCTGCTGCGGGACAGGCCTCAGGCCCTTCCCCGAGCCTCCCCCACCTAGGCTAGGACTTCCTTCAAGGCGGCCCCCGGCTCTGGGAAGGAATACTGGCAGCCAGCGTCCGCCTGGGGACCACCTTCTGGCCCTCCAGCAGCATGACGGCACGTTCTCGCCCAAAGCCAGCTTGTGCCACCGTGCTGGGGAGAGGGATGGACGGGCGGCCCAGGGCTGCGCCCAAGGCCCGGGCAAGCTCAGCGCTGGTGGTGGAGGAGGCTGGGGTCACTCGGTCAGGACCCCTTGCGCGTGGCTTGCTTCAAGGGCGTGGGCTGGGATTCCTGCCAAGTCTCTGATGTGGATCCAGGGGAAGAACTGGTGGCCCGAGCCGATGGGAGCCCCCAGGCCCAGGCGGAAGGGCAGCAGCATGTGACCGATGGCGCGGCCTCCACGGCCCAGCACAACCCCTAGAGCAGCAGGAAGGACGGTACAGGAGGGCCCCTCAGCCTCCAGGCGGCCCCACCGCTCCTCCCTGCTCCCGCTTCCTCGCCTGTCCCGCATGCTGCTTCGCTCTGTCACACGTCTTCTTTTCCAGCGCTGTGCTCCAAGCCCGCCCCTGCACTTCGCTTCTCAGGTCCAGGATTTGTCTTTGCTAAATTTCAGTTTCAGTTCCTGTTGGATCAAAAATACATGTTGGAAACAAATTTTACTTTCCTTAGGTAAGGACAGTAAAATACCAATTTACTAGAATGCATGGGAAGCGGAGTATATAATTAAACTCATTCACAATCCTACTTTATTTAGAACTCATCATATCCATTTAAAAAATAACAGTCTTGTGGAGACATAACTCTACAACATAAAATTCATCCTTTCAAAGTGTGTACTGCGGTGGTTTTGGTGTACTCAACGCTGTGCAGTCATCTCCGAATCCAGTTTTAGAAGGCCTGAGTCACCCCTGCAAACCCGCTGTGGCTGACGGCTGTCCTCCGCAGCTCTTGGTAACCACCAATCTACTTTGTGTCGCTGTGGCTAGGCCTATCCTGGACGTTTCATGAAAAGGGAATCATACGCTACGTGGCTGTTTGTATCTGGCCTATTTCACTGAGCACAACGTCTTCGATGTCTGGCTACAATGCGGCACGTATAGAACGTTATTCCTTTTCATGCTTGCATAATATTCCAGTGTGTGGTTATATCACATTCTGTTTATTTGTTCATCAGTTGATGGAACATTCTTGTACAAGTTCTTGTGAGGACATGTGTTTTCAGTTCTCTTGGTTGTATACCAAGGAGTGGAATTGTTAGGTTCCATGGTAACTTTATGTTTCACTTTTGAGGAAAAGCCAGACCGTTTTCCAAAGTGGCTATTTCACATCCCCACTGGCAGAAGAAGAGCGTCCTGTTGCCACATCCTGGCATCACGTCCCACATCCTCAACACTCATCTTCTGTCTTTTGATTCTAGTCAGCTGGTGGGTGTGAAGGGAGGTCTCATTGTGGGTTTGATTTACATTTCCCTAATAACAGAGAGCATCTTCTCATGGGCTTATTGGCCATTTGTACATCTTCTCTGGAGAAATATCTATTTAAATAATCAGATCATCTTTTGCTATTTCAATTTCATTGTTGAAAATCTTTCTAAAATGGGGCAAAGTACTTTTACACTAGATTGGTGCTTCCACGATTGCACTTTGAACCTGTTGGCTTGTTGGTGTTGGATGTTTCGCTGGGCCTTTAGGACGTCAGCCAAACCCCAGAGTTTTTATTTTTGCTTTTATTTCCCTGAAAGGCTGTGCTGGGAACTGCCTGTGGATAGAGTCTGGGGTAATGGGACCTAGCTGTCCAGGGCTCTCAGGGAAAGGGTATGGACTCATCAGGACCTGGAAGAGGGGAGAATGAAGGCTCCCTGCTGTGTCCTGCCCTGGAGAGTGTCCGCTTACCCTGACCTTCCACAGCGTGTGTGTCAGGGGGACTACATAGCACAGATCAGTGTTTCACATGAAATGCTAGGAGTTGAATTCTTACAGTTTTATTTGTTTGAACAACATAGTTAAGATATAACCAGGCAAACAGCCCATCAAGGGACGGCCTATGTGATCACAAAATATTCTCAAAACTTATATATAGCTCGAGGGGTAGGTTGGAAAGCCACCTCAGTAAACATACTGATGGACTCCCATGGCTTAAAATAAGCCACGTTACTTTTCTCCATGATCTTAAATGGCTAAAACCTGTAGATAGAACCTATTGGATTCTCTTTCAGTTTTAACTATAAGCCTAAAATAACAAATCCCTGTTGGATGCTGAATGCTTGGTAAGTAGCAGGCTCTCAAAAAGCACATTAAATGATAATACAAGAATATTTCATAATTAAATTCAGTTACCTATGGAAAAATGTCACCCTGTTCCTCATGCAATATTCTCAAGTAAGAATCGAAATAACCTTAATGGCGTCCCTGGTCCTTCATCATCCATTGATTTCCAACACACACACACGATACACACACACACACGATACACACACACACACACACATACCGTACACACACACACACACACATACCGTACACACACACACAACATATACACACACGGCACACACACATATATATCACACACACATACATCACACACACACAATACATACACACACACATGATACACACACACACACATACCGTACACACACACACACAACATATACACATACATACACACCACACATACACATCACACACACACATACACACACACACCATACACACGCCATACACACACATACCATACACACACACACCATACACACACATACATACCCACACCGTACACACACCATACACACACACATACCATACACACCAAGATTATAAAATCCTTGAGGTGGGCAAATATCTTAAGGTACCACTTGCCCACCATGTGCTCTTTTTTTTCTTTTTTTGTGGTATGCGGGCCTCTCACTGTTGTGGCCTCTCCCGTTGCGGAGCACAGGCTCCGGGCGCGCAGGCTCAGCGGCCATGGCTCACGGGCCCAGCCGCTCCGCGGCACGTGGGATCTTCCCGGACCGGGACACGAACCCGCGTGCCCTGCATCGGCAGGCGGACTCTCAACCACTGCGTCACCAGGGAAGCCCCCCACCATGTGTTCTTAATAAAGGATTTTAGATAAACAAAATTTAGGGTTTGCATAAATGTTAAAGGCTCTGTCTTTACTTTTTTTTAACTTTTTGACCTCCTTCACTCATGTCTCCCACCACCCACCCCCGCCTCTGGCAACGACCAATCTGTTCTCTGTATCTATGAGCTTGTTATTATTATCATTATTATTAGACTTCACATATAAGAGAGATCATACAGTATTTGTTTTTCTCTGTCTGACTTCTTTCACTCAGCATAATGCCCTAGAGATCCATCCATGTTGTCACAAATGGCAAGATTTAATCCTTTTTGATGGCTGAATGATATCTATATGTATAACTATGTGTCTCACAATTTCTTTTTCATTCGTCCATTGACGGGCACTTGGGTTGCTTCCATATCTCGGCTGTTGTAAATAGTGCTGCTGTGAACAGGGCGAGTGCATATACCTTTCAAGTTAGTGAGTTTTTTGGTTAGTGTTTTTATTCTGTGTGGCAGATGCATACAGTAAAGGAAGAAAGAAATAATATTTCATTATTTCATTGCTTGCCAAGTAAATGCCAGGCACTTTTGTAGTCAGTCTTGCAAATGTTTAACCCTGACGTGACTTCTGGGAGAGGGTCCATATTCTCTCTTACAAATGAGCCATGGAGGCTCACGGGGGCCGGGCGAGCTTGGGGTCAGCCTCACATACACTGTGTCTCCACCAAGCCCCCTGCACTGGTTACAAAAACACTGAACCATTGCTCTTCGAGGTCACTTGTGTTTGATCTGTTTTTGCTTCCTTCTCACGTATGTGGGTTATCTGGGGTTGGGGTGCTAGCCTAGAATCATACACAACTCCAGTAACTGAGGGCTCCAGCTGCTCCAGGATGGCTAATGGGATTTATTGGTTGATCTTATAGAAACCTTACCCTCCCTCGGTGAAAAGTTATCCATCAGTTAAGTAATTTATAAGTTTAGAGTTAGGGATAAATGAGGATGATTTGAGGGGGGAGAAAAGAGGATGAAAAGTTGAAATCCTTCCTTCAAAATATTTGAGATATTTTGCAAGTTAACATTTAAACTAGCAAAAAAAAAAAAAAGAAAGAAAGATTGAAGAGACATCTAGACGAGCTGGCGGTTCAGCCCTTCGGCAACTTAAGGAATGTCCAGTGTTTCCTTGGAGACGCTGCTCTGGAGGAGAAGGAATCAGGGCTCTAGCGGGGAAGGGCCGTTTTCTCTGCCAAGTCAATGAAACCCATGTTTTCTGGAATTTTAACCATAAACTGCAGCACATCCTGACTGGACACTGAGCAGGCGGCATCCGGTCAAGGGTGGCTGCTGGGATTTCTTTGGACCATCTTCCAACCTTCTGGTCCTAGAAACCAGAGTTCTTTCCTCCCTAAACCTGCAGTTTTCAAATAGCTTGGTTTTGTCCTGCTACCCCTGCTCCCACCTGAATGCTCACCAGATCGCTGTGTTTCCAAGGATGGAAGGCAGGGGCTTGTCAAGGCAAAGTTCAGGTACACAGCTCAGAGCAAGTCCTGCTAGTTCAAGGCCGGGAAGGGGTCTCTCACGGAGGAAATCCATAGCTGGGTGTCTGTCCCTCTGCCCTGTGCCTGTCACCACCCTCGTCCGGCACACGGAAGCTGAGGCCCTGGAAACTTCCAACAGGGCATGAAGGCCACTCGTGAGAGAGCTGTCTTTGGAGTTTGATTCTGACACTCAGATCACAATTTCGACTGGGGATCCAGAGGCAATGAGCTGGGAGTTGTTTCCTTATGCTTTCCCCGTCTGTTTTTCCATGAAGAAGGAAAGCACGGAGCGGTGATAACCTGGCCAGGAGGCCCAGCCCTGGGAAACCTGCCTGCCCCGCTCCCTAGGGTCTGGTCTTTGTCAGAGCTGTGAATGCTTCTCCCCTAAGGCCCCTGTCCTAGTCCCCTGGCAGCTCCTGGCCCTACGCTTAAACACTTAGCAGAGCTGGTGACCCTTCAAATAAAGTGCAGGAAACCCTATTACTAGGAGCTTCTGTTTTCCCTTTTCTTTGTTTTACTTTATCTTAACATCTCCCTTTACTCTTGGGCTTTATCCGTTTCCTGTTTTGTAAAAGGGGGATTTCAAGAGAGTCAAAGTAAATAAATGAAGGATGGATTTGAAGCACAGATTCCAAGCATTTTCTTGACATTTGCTAAAGAAAACAATAAATGGGGGAAAAAAGTAAGGAAAGAAAAATAAGCAGAAAACTAGAAATGAGAGCAAACATGATATGATACTTAGGTCAATAAATATAAATGGATACAACTGGGGAAAAAACCTCTCAGACTAGATTATGAAACAAAATTACAGTGTTCTGCTTAGAAGACACAAACCTGAAATAAAAAGACACAGAAATATTAAAAATAAAGTTATGTCAAAAAACAAATCAGACAGATATAAACCAAAGGAGGGCTTCAGAGGAATAAACACATGAGATCCCAATAGAAAAGGGCCCTAGGACCCAGAGAAGTCAGTGAGGAGACCCCATGTGATGGGCACATTCCTCCCTCTATCAGGGAGGACCTGGGAGAAGCCTTTTGTGCTGCTGGGCGTGTGAGCCACTGTAAACCTCTGGAAAACAGTTTGTATCAAGTGTAAAGAATAGGAAAAGCTTTTGATATTACAAACTGGTGTTTTTAAGCAATAAATTTGGGGAAAATGAACTCATATCTCAGACTTACACAACGTACAAAAATTCCATATTTATGAAATTCTATATTAATTAAAGATTTAAAGTGAATCAAGAAAACTATGAGAGAATTAAGGGAAAATATAAGAGAATATTTTTCTAATATTAGCTTGAGAGCCCTTCCCCTGTATGTCACAAGAACCAGATGCCATGAGGGAAAATAGTGACAGATTTGACGACCTAAAAATAAACTAGGTGAAATGATAAACAATAACGTGGGAAAAAGATTTGTGACATTGATAATAGGAAAAAGTAAATACTAACAATACACACTAAAAACTAAAATAGACACACCAGTAGGAAATTGATCAAAGGTATGAACAGACAGTTAATCCACAGAAGAAATCGGAAGGAAAGAGTGTGAGGAAACGGATTTCAGGTGAAGCCATTGCACGGGGATGTGCAAATCGCTGGACCCTTTTCGAGGGCAGTGTGGTAGCGTCGGAAAATCACATGCGCACCTCTGGAGGGAACAGTTTCGCTTCTAGGAATATAAGTTGCAGAAATAATGTGTAAAGGTCCCTACGGGCTAGGGTGATTGTCATAGTTTCATGAGGAATAGTGAAAAACTGGAAACAACCTAAATTTCTATAGTTAGGGGGCTGATTACACAAATTAGGGCACATCTGAGAACAAATACTCTGTAACTGCTGAAAAGGAATGGAAAAGATCTTTATATACTAACACGAAACTCTTTCCATGACACGTGATTGAATGAAATGAGCAACTTACAGAAAACTGTGTAGAATGTGATCCCATTTTTGTTTAAACAAGCGAATCTATGTAAGGAGAAAAGTCAGAGCTCACAGACAAGTTGTTGGCAGTGATCACTTCCAGGGGGTCCAGACCAAGAGAAGCGCGCCTCTTACGCACTCTGTACTGTTTTATATTTTATTTTTTACAATAAACAAATATTAGTTTTATAATTAAAAATAAAGATTTGTGGGCTTCCCTGGTGGCGCAGTGGTTGAGAGTCCGCCTGTCGATGCAGGGGACACGGGTTCATGCCCCGGTCCAGGAAGATCCCACATGCCGCGGAGCTTCTAGGCCCGTGAGCCATGGCCGCTGAGCCTGCGCGTCCGGAGGCTGTGCTCTGCAACGGGAGAGGCCACAGCAGTGAGAGGCCCGCATACCGCAAAAAAATTTAAAAAAATAAAAAAAAAAGATTTGTAACGAATTGTTCAAGTTTTCAATGTAATTTGCAAACTAGATCTTCTGAATGCCTTAGCACCTTGTTTTATTGTACTCCACAGACACTGCGTTTTTTTACAAATTGAAGGTTTGGGGCAACTCTGCAGCAAGCAAGTCCATTGGCTCCATTTTTCCAACAGCATTTGCTTACTTTGTGTCTCTGTGTCACATTTTGGTAATTCTCGCAATATTTCCAACTTTGTCGTTATTATCATACCTGTTAGGTGATCTCTGGTGTTACTACTATGACTCACTGAATGCTTAGATGGTGGTTAGCATTTTCTAGCAATAAAGTGTTTTTTTTATTAAGGAATGTACTTTTTAAAGACATGATGCTACTGCACACTTAATAGACTACAGTATAGTGGAAACATAACTTTTAGATGTGCTGGGAAACCAAAACATTGGGTCCGTCTCGGGGTGAGGGTTGGGCACCGAGCGTTTATTCAAACTTTGATGTCTCTGCATTGTTGCCTGTGATGGACTAGATTTCAAGGGAAAGCAAGTCCCTGAAGCATAATGGCTAATATGCATACAGACTGGGGCCGTGGTGAGTGAAGATGTTACAGCTCTTCAGTCTGACTCATCGGGACAGTCATAAACAGGATAATTAATGACAAAATGAAAGTATCTTTTTTTTTCATTCGGAATTATTGTTCTTCCAGCAACAAGGACAAGATGAAGAGGGAGAGTTTAGAGTTTAAATTATCTGCTACACATGTTCAGATTATTTTCTTTGCCTTTCTGGACACAGTGTGTGACTGCCATTTCAGGATTATCACATAATTTCCCACTGAGGTTTATCTATCCGACTCAGAAAGGTTTTCACCAAATCTTTCTGCTACGACCTATAATCAATCAGCTGAGCTCATTTTTATCTCCTTAAATCTTTTTCGGTGAGGAAGTAGCGGATGAATTCATGAATTGAGTCATTGTTCTGTGTCTTCTGTTATTAGGATACGACCACTTGGCACACGCTTGCTGACAATAGAATAAAATGCCCTAAAATAGCGAAGAATCAGTAAGTCCGTATGTTTGATGAATCTGATGAAGGGAATGGAAGTCTCAAGCAACTATGGGTTGGAAAGAAAAAGGAATGTGCAGTACCTTCTCGGGCGGCGGGTCTGCCCCTCCTAGGGCGCCTGGCGACAGTGTCCTGCCTCTGAGCTCGACAGGATGGCCCTGAGTTTGTGATCCTTTCCAGAATGATTTTGTTTCCTCTCTGCACTCTACGGAGCTCTTGTTCTCCTTTCTCCCTGTTTAGACTCCAAAGAACAGCGTTGACGTTGAAACATGCAGAGGGTTATAGCCTGCGACAGAGTCCTCATTTCAAGAGAATGAGCTGAATGCCATCTGGGCAGGAAGGGTTCCCAGAGCGGGAGTGTCCCCCTCGTTCCTTTGTTTCACAAACATTTGGAAGCCCACCCCTCTCTAGGTGCCTGGTTGGGAGGTGCTGGGCTTTGGAGATGAACAAACGCAGCCCTGAACTCGGGGGCCTTGTGGCCCCGTTGGCGAGGTGACGTGTAGAGGAGACCATGCAGACGGTGGTGCTGATGTACTGGGGGCCGAGGCGGGGGACACTCAGAGCCTCCTGAGGGCAGCGGGAGGAGGCGGTGACCAGGGCAAGCGATGCTGGGACACAGCCTGAAGGCAGAGCGGTTGTCACAGGCCAGACGGAGAGGAAGGATGTTTCAGGTGGCCTGGCGTGTCTGGAGAGGTGAGCGAGAGGTCCACAGAGGCAGGACTTGGGGTGTATGCAACTCAAGGAGTTCTGACTTGTCCTGAAGGCAGCGGCGAGCCGTCAATGGTTTTAAATCACACTCACACGTGCGTAAGAAAGATGGCTGGAGAGAGGGCGGAGGAGGAACCAGAGTGACACTGGAGGGGCACCGACTGGGAGCCCACTGCTGCAGTCCAGGTGAGAATACGAGGGCCAGAGTCAGGCGGCTGCATCCTGCTGCGGGGTGGGGGGGCTGCCCGAGAGGAGGAACCAGGAACAGCTGGCCCTGGCTGGCTGGGGGAAGGCCGAGGAAAGGGGGTTAGGGCTGCACAGGTCCTGGGACAGGGTGACCGGCTGAACACGGGGAGAGTTGCTGACGTAGGGAGTGACAGTGGGGTGCTATGCGCACCACCATCAGAACGTTTACTGAGTACCATCCTAAATACTTCAGACACACCGTTCCATTGACGACAGATGCCATCCACTGTTGTATGTACCACCAGAAAGAAAATTGCGGCCAGCGAAACCATGCCGTGCTCTGTAAGACGTATTCCGTCTCCAGAGCTGTTACAGAGTGTGTGTGTGCATGTGCGTGTGTGTGTGTGTGTGCGCGTGTGTGTGTGTGTGTGTGTAGGGGGCGCGAGTGTGTCTTAGAATCTGTGAAATGGGATTATCTCACTCAACCCTTAGAAGCAGGCACTGTCGTTAGCCCTGCTGAGGTGGAAGACCTGTCCGGGGTCACCGAGCGAATCGGTGGGGGAGCTGCAGCGCGTGCCCCCGTGGGTGTGAGTCGTGTGGAACGTCGAGATGGAGTCACCTGTTCAGCTGAAGCTGTGGGTGTGAAAGGATGGGCAGCTTGGAGTGGCACTGACGTGGAGGCAGAAAGGGCACCGCTGCGTGGGGAGGTTAGGGAGACGGGAGGGCAAACCAGGGCAGACGAAGATGATGAGGCAGAAAGGAGCTGTAAGACGGGAGAAAGAGCTGGAGCTAGCAGGGAGAGGGCACTGATGTTAAACTGACATTTTTGTAGGTCAAACACAATGAAAAATCAGCAATTTCATTCAACACACACAGAGTAGAGCTGAAAAGAGTCTGCATGAAAATTCGTGCATAAAGACGTCCGTTTCCACATCACTTATGACAGTGGAAATTCTCAGTTAATCTAGTGGCCTAATAAGAAGGAACTGATTGAGCAAATAAATGATGCCATTGTATTAGAACATGTGACAAACCCTCTAAATAATGTTCAGGAAAACATTTTAGAGGCTACAGGTTATAAAAGGATCGAGCACTTCTGAAAAAAGCCGCCTTCATTACAATAATCCATCACGGTCACCACGTTAAAGGACTGTAATGGAGCCAGTGAGCACATTCTGGGGTGTGTAGGGTGCAGGGCACAGAGGTTATTTACCTTGGAAAGACGGACTTTTAGGATTCGCGACTGTCTCTAAGCATTTGCAGGGTGATTTGAAAGACTGGCGGCCTGCCGTCCTCCATGTCCACAGAGAACTCTGCTTTGGGTACAAACTCGGGGCTCTTAGAAGGCAGCAGCACCTGGCTGGGGGTGTGACCAGCAGAAGCAGAGGATGCAGGACACAGGAGGACATGACCCTCCACGCTCTTCCCAGATCCTGGGCCCAGGGGTCTGCCAGCAGAAAAACGAAACCCTATCCTGGAAAACCTCCTGGAAATGGAACTTTTGAGAACCGCCTGGCACAGGCCCTGGGGCACGGCCACTCCGCCAGGAAGCTGTGCTCCCCCACCTTCTAGCTGCCGCCCCGCCGCGTTCTGTGGCCGCTGGGCCTCAGTTTCCTCATCTGTAAACCGGGACTGCAGTAGTCTCTCCGTCTCTGGGTCACTGTGAGGATTAAAGAGTCTCGGCTTTAACAGGCTCGTAAGGGTCCATGTGGACCGGCAACCCCTGGCCACAAGACCTATTGCGCGGGTCCCGGGTTTGCCGTAGGTGGGGAAACAGCCCGGGTCCGGGTAAGACCTCGATTCACAGACAGGGTGCAGGTCTCTCTGGAGAGGGCAGAGGCGCCTGGCTCTGGCTCGTGGGCAGAACCTGCTCGCCCTGCACCCAGGCTCCGTGCCCACCCGGCTCTGGTGCTGCCTGTGGATGGGGGCCCCTGATCTCCCATGCACGCAGGCGTCTCTGCCACAGGTCTGCACCCCAGTCCTCATGCTGCAGGAGCCCCTCCACAGCAGCAGACGGTTGTCCCTGTCGATGGCGGGCAGCCGGCCCTCCTCCAGCCGTGCAGACCCACGGGGGCTGTGCCCGGGCCACCCTGTGCACAGGTCTATCTGGAGGATCCCTTCGACCCCACCGTTCCTGGGCCTTAGGCCGCCTCCTCACGCGCCAGCCAGCGCTGCCGCAGCAGCTTCCTGTGTGACGCCGTGGGTTCCTGTGTTTCGGAACTGGGACCCATTAGGATGGGGCCAAACTCCACATGCTCGGAGTGGAAGTAACGGTGAGGATGACGTGATTCTTCGTGAAATTAGGTCATCCTCAGAAACTCTGAGCTGTGTCGGTGAAATATAAAGGAAATCACTTTGTATTTTAAGAGATAGATTTTACACTGTCCAGAAGAAGAGATTTGAGGCCAGAGGAACGAAATGTCCTCTTGCTCTAGGGTTTAAACTGATTGATCTGTTGGTCTCCTTCTCTTTTGTTCTGCCCAGTTAGGCAGGCATCCGGCGGCACATAAAGAACACACAGCATTCTGCTTCTGGAGGCTTGACCACCAGTACAACCATGTGATTCCTGCTCTCATCAGATGGCTTACACGTCAAGAAATAAATATTCGGAGGTGGGCACAGAGTGGTCTGGTTTAACGGAACGACGCTAATTAATTACTCGAGATCTGCACTGAATACCTTGCCACGCTTCCTGTTCCCGGCTTCCTGCCAGGTCAGCAGGGAGACTAGAGATTTCTGGTGCAGTTACCACCACTCCTTTCCAGGTGAGACAGGCTTAACTGGTTACTTAGAGGTATTTTATTTTTGATGCGTGACTTGTTTCTTCCTTACGAGAAACCTGCCTTTTCCATTTTCCTGGGTTTTAAGCTGACGTCTTCGATGTTGTGTTAGTTATACCCGTAACAGTAACTGGAGCAGAACCGAAAGTTACCTTGACTTCCCGAGTTTCAGGCGGAGGTGGCTAAGGGTCCGCGGGGCGCAGGTGGCTAAGGGTCCGCGGGGCGCAGGGGTCCACCAGCGGCCGGGCCTCCTGCACCTGTGCCGAGCAGGCAGCGTGACCCAGGCACACTCTTACCAGGCAATTAACCTAGCTTTGATTGGGCAGCTCCTTGGCGGCAGGCACTGGGAACGTGTATAGATCGTCATTCACGGCACCAGAGATTTCAAGTTGGCCTGGGCAGAAAGTTCTGACTGAGGCTCAGGCCTTGATTCAGAGCCTGAGCAGCCCCTGGAGGCAGCCGGGCAGCCCTCGGGAACGAGCCTACGTGGTCATTTTCAAGTAGAGAATCAGGTGCATGTGGAGGGCAGCTGACCTTCTGCTCTGCACTCTGCGGCAAAGCGCTTTGAGACAGTGCATCATGTCCCTGAACCCACCTGACTCCAATTTCTGAGCCTCTGGCAGTGTTTTCAGAATGAGAACCTTAGCCATTGATTAAGTGCAAAACGATCCATGCAGGTTTCCCATCAGAAAGTGTACAAACAAGGGAAGAATTTATACTGTAAAATGTGGTGGACTAAACGCACAAGGGCTGTAGGTATTACCGCTTCCAATAAGAAGGCGCCCCCACATTCTAGACACGAGCTCCCAAATCACCGGCTGACCTGGAAGCGGCAGCTCCCCCCGCGTCTGTCCAACGTGCCGGCTGAGCACCAGGCAGCTGGGACCCGAACCCACAGAGCCGCGCGGCAACGGAGCAGGCACGTGCGCAGAGAGCCAGGAGATGGCCAGAGGGTTTGGCTACCGTGCTCAGAAAGCAGCACTTGTGTCCTGAAGTAAGGGGGCCCCTGGAGAGCAGAGGCAAGGGAGAGGTCCTCTGCCACTGCTGCGGAGCGGGACACGGCCTCACGCCGCGCGGTCACCGTCGGGACCAGGGGAGTGACCCAGGCTTGGCGCGAGCCTGCTGGGGGGGGAGGGGGAGGGGAGGGGTGGAGACGGCCCCAGGCTTACGTTAAGGAAACATCAATAGCAATTTCTGTTTTGTTATTTATTGTTTGTCTTTGGTATGAATGGGTGTTGAGGTTCCGAGGCTGAGGCCCTGCTGAGACGCGGGGCTGGGGGAGGGGTCTGAATCTGCAGGTGCTGTGGGCGCAGCCCTCCTACAAGCTGCACCAAAGTCCCTTCCATCCCCAGGGGTTCTTGGCCAAGCAGGGAGGAGCTCCTCTGAAGAGCCGACCCCACGCTGATATGGAAGAAGAACCAGGGAGATATCAGGTGGTGAACCCTTCCCCACCGACAGCTCTCTGCTGAGCACACACGACATGCTCTGGGTGACAGGACCAGGCCACCGCCCTCCCAGACTGGGGGACACAAACGAGAACCGAGCAAACGCTTTCCATCCGCTATGCAGCGACGCGAAGCAGGAGAACAAGATGCAGAGTGAGAGGCTGCGCGCCCGTCCTTGTTCTCAGAGAGCTGGCGGGGAGGCTGCAGAACCGGAGGTCGCAGGAAGGGCAGCGAGCCCAGGACGTGGCCAGGAGGCTCCACGGGGCTCCCATGGGGACACGGGTGCAGGGCCACGTGAGGGGGCCCTGGGCCAGCCTTGCACCCAGGCGCGCAGCACCCCGGGAGGAGCGGGAATCTTGGGTTCACTCCTGGGGGCCCCCCCAGATCATCCCAGGGCACCCCGGTTCCCAGAACGGCCGCTTCTTCAGAGCATTTCCCAGCCTTGACGGCCAGCCAGCACCCTGCACCTGGACGACTCCGCGAGGTCTCGGGGGCAGAAGACCGCTGGGCTGTTTGGGACCACAGAGCCGCCTTCTCAAACGAGTTCCAAGTTTGCATCAGGTAAGTGGAAAGAATAACATGTGTCCTAACAGAGACAAAAGTCAGCTTGCAGTCCCCACTGGGGTGTCCTGTTTGGATAGGGGAAAGGGTCCCTGGGATCTCTTTGCCTTTTGGGTCATTTAGGAAAAGCTAAGTACTTTATAAACACGTGCCACGTTTGAGAAAGGATGGTCCTAAAACGTAGCACTTGAAAACCGTAGTCTGTTTAATGGAATTTTTATTGTATGGCAACATACATGACCAAGTTTTTAAGGAAATGCCATTTCAACTATTCCATCTCTGAAAAGAAAATTCACCTTGGCTTCCAGGGGAGCCCTGGCATCCGGGGTCCTGCTCTGCGCACCTGGCCCCTACCTTTCTCCTGAGATCCGGGTAGGCTTTCTCCCACGTGCCCTGAAGGCAGCCCCTGCCATGGGGAAGAGTCAGCCGGGGGGCTCTGGGTATCTCCCACAGCAGAGAGGAGCCCCCGGCCGTGCAGCCCTGGAGGGACTGTGTTTGCTGGGTCACATGACAGTCGTCATGGCTTCCAAGCTCTGGGGAGGGCAAGAGAGCAGAGGGTGGCCTGTGCACTTGGCAGGAAGAGCTGAACGTCCTTCCCTCCAGTGGGCATTTTCTCAGAGATGCCATTTTGAGGAGTGCCCCTCACCACCGCACACGCACAAATAAGGTAAAGAATTTCTCCCCCAGCTAACCTCTCCCCACCCCATCTTTTCCTCCCCTCCTTCCCCACATTATCCTCCCCTTCCTTAGCCCCTTCCTCTTCTGTCTTTGATAATAATTTGGACAACTCCAGATATTTTTATTTGCAGCTCGGGTGGCAGATCTTCATTACATTTTTTGTTTGTTTGTTTTTATTTTTGGCTGCGTTGGGTCTTCGTTGCTGTGCGCGGGCTTTCTCTAGTTGCGGCGAGCGGGGGCTCCTCCTCATTGTGGTGCACGGGCTTCTCATTGTCGTGGCTTCTCTTGTTGCAGAGCACGGGCTCTAGGCACGCAGGTTTCAGTAGTTGTGGCTCGCGGGCTCAGTTGCTCCGCGGCATGTAGGATCTTCCCGCACCAGGGATCAAACCCGTGTCCCCTGCGTTGGCAGATGGATTCTTAACCACCGCGCCACCAGGGAAGCCCCTTCGTTAAACGTTTTGGCAATGGACTTGAAGATTAGCTATAGAAAGCTTTAGCCGTTTTAGGCCATTCCTCTCTCCCTGGCTTTTTTCTGGTTGGGGTGGGTTTTCCGTGAGACAAATGAAGTAAAGTGATGATAGTATATCTGTTGAGCCATTCATCTTTGTCAAAATCATATGCTTCATTTTGGAGATGGCATGATTAGAGGAATTGGTTAATGACAAAGTAGCAGTATCGTTTTCAGAATTCTGGTCGTCATTACATTACAGAATCCATTACAAAAACTGCAGTGTGGCATTAGCGAATGGGAGCTCACTGTTCAGCTATGTGTAAGTAAAGTGTCGAAAAGAGGCATTTTATGAGGAATCGAGTTCTGCATATCAACATGACTCAGCGGCTGTCAGTCTGAGAGAGAATTAGCCAAGCTTAAGTTGAATCAGATTTGGGAAAAGTAAGATGAGAATAAAATCTGAATATGACTCTCTCCTGTCCTGCTCCAGGCACCTGAGCTGCAACGTACTTAATTGGTTCTAATGATCTCGAAATTTTGGTAGAAGACTTGGCAGGTTGGTAAAAGTGTTGATATGTGGAAAGTTTAAAAGTTATCTGAGTAGAATAAATTATTAAAAGAACTAATTTATTTTAGTTCAGGATGGTTCACAAGTATTAACTTTAGAAAACTATACACATACAGTAGAAGACAGATGTAAGAATTACTGCCTAAAAAATACAGGCGGCACCTTAAGACATAGGCTTCGTTAAGATTTCTTAGCCTATAAAACCTGCACGTCACAGTCAGAGGAATTCTGTTAAAGTAGTTCATTGTCTTTACCCGGTTACCGTCATTGATCAAACCCGATATCTGCCATTAATGATGATGGAAGATGGGACTGACGTTAGTCGCTGAGTCCCCAGTTGGGAATCCGAGACTTCTTGTTCCACCGTCACATCACTCTTGTCTTTCGTTTCCTGAAGCCCGTTGGCCTCACAGGCTGAGAGATTTTTGACGACCTCAGAGTCCTGCCAGGTGCCTGGGGGTGGAGGCCACTCTGTCCAGTTTGCTCGAGGTCGTGTGGACAGCCTGGGGATTGAGGACAAAGCAGAAACGGGACAGGATAAAGGATGTTTGAGGGCTTTTGAATATGTGCTTTTGCTGCACACGTTGGTACGGATTCGCCCGTCCAGCTGCGTGCTGACCACCCACCTGGGCTTGCTCTCGACTGACCAGCCACTCGATTCACGTTTGCTGTTTGATTTGACTGGAAGGCGGGACCCAGGGCAGAGGACCTGGAGAAGGTAGATGTGCCCCATGACCCAGAAAGGCCCCCATCAAGCTACCTGGCCTGGCTCCCATGTGCCTGCCCACCCAGGCTCGAGCTAAGGTTTAGTTTTCAACACGTTTTCAACAAGATCAGACAGAAAAGACAGTTAGCCAGGAGCCCCTTGGGGTTTGTCCCGAGGAAAGACTCTGAAACACTGACAAGGATTTACACACATCAAAGAATTACTCATACAAGTGGAAGATTAGAAGGCCTGGAGTTTAATTAGTCGCAAGAGACCACGTTAGCTTCCACTGATGTTCCTTTTCTGCCCAAGACCCAACCCGTGACACCACTTTGCATTTTGTGAACTTTTAAGTAGAGAATTTTTTTATATGGTCCTAGGTTTGAATGTTGAATATTATACAGTTTCCTCCTATGCTCTGCAGAAAATTAACACCAAAGCCTGATTTCGATTTGATTTTTCACATGACACCTGTGTGTTCGGCTCAGCCGTAATGAGCGTTTTGGCCCAATATTGACCTGAAAATTGAGTTTATTAATAATGCCTTGAAACGTTACCCAGTGATACGATGACTGCGTGAAGCCCTTGCACATGATTGGTTATGATGTATACACGGGATCAAGCATTTGTGCTATAATATGTGTTAATTAAATCCTTAATAGTCATAATTCTTTGCTTGTGTCCTATGACTGTAATTGGTTTTTCTGTTCCTTTGCCCTCCCACAGGGGCGGCGAGAGCCACACAGAGCAACGGGCTTCGTTCTTATTTCACAGGACACAGTAGTTTAAGAACAATCTCAAATCGCCTCAGACTCATTCACTTTTGGAGGGAAACTGGCCCACAGATGTTTGTTCTCAGAAACAAGGAGGTGGCCCCAGTGGCCACTGATGAGTGCAGGTCACTGGGAGGCCTTGGTGAAGCCACTGGGCACCTACATCCAGTAAGGGGTTGGCTGTTCCCCCAGCACTGAGAACACCTGAAAACATGGATAGCGTCTTAAATGCACCAAGGAGCTGACTTAGGGGTCAGGAGTTTCGAGGCTACCGTCAAAGAAACCAGAGTCCTGAGCCAGCCCATGGGGAGCTCTTCCTGGGGGCACTCACGGTCCCCAAAATTGGGGTCTCTGCAAGTGAGAGACATGGGGAGCCCAATAGGAGACCACGGCTGCACCCTTGGGAAAAGGTGAATCAGAAACAATCTCCAGGACTCCCCTGGTGGCACAGTGGTTAAGAATCCGCCTGCCAGTGCAGGGGACATGGGTTCAATCCCTGGTCCGGGAAGATCCCACATGCCACAGAGTGACTAAGCCCGTGCACCACAACTACTGAGCCCGCGAGCCACAACTACTGAAGCCCCACGCCCTAGAGCCCATGCTCCGCAACAAGAGAAGCCACCGCAATGAGAAGCCCGCGCACCGCAACGAAGAGTAGCCCCCGCTCGCCGCAACTAGAGAAAACCCGCGCACAGCAGCAAAGACCAACACAGCCAAAAAACAAAAGAAAGAAACAATCTCCAAAAGCAACTGGCAGGTTCCTGCAGAGCAGGCCAGAGAGGGGGAGACCCTGCAGCCCATCTCGAGTGCCTGGCAGCCACACACCCTCACCTGGGGCGCTGGCTGAAACAGCCCTGGACGGAGACGTCCCAAGATGCCGAGAAAAAGCGATGGCCTCCCTCCAAGGCCCCGAACTTTCCCAGTGTCTCCAGGGCACGACCGTCTTACAAAGTGAGTCGATGTGAGTAGAGCCAGCAGAAGCCTCAGAACCGACGCCCAGAGATGACAGCTACCGAAATCATGAGACGATTATGGGACAGCGGCGCTTACTGTGTTTTAAGGGGGAAAAAAAGCCGAAATTTGGAATACCTGCAGGATATAGGAAACCACAAAACTTTTCAATACAGGAGGACCATTTACAGAATTTGCAAAATTTGACCATATGCTGAGCTATAAAAATATCTCCACAAGTTTCAAAGGACCACAATCATACAGATAACATTAAAGTGAGATTGAGCTAAGAATTAACGACAGAGATCGCTAGGAATCGCGTGTATTTGGATGAGCTCTAAGGTCAGGAACAGGGGTGTTCCTGTGACCTTCGTGTGCTTTTAGGATAAACTGGATGTATTTGTTGGGTGTTTTGAAACCAAGGAATTTAGTTGCCAGTAATTAGTGATGTTGGGCTTATTTGTAGCCTCAGTTATGCAACCACTTCTCAAGAATGTTAGTCCCAGAAAGATTCACTTAAGTCTGTTAATCCTACTTTGAAGATGGTCTTATAGGGAGTTAATCCAGAAAAAAAAAAGAAAAGCTAAATATACACAGACGACGAACTTCAGGGTTTCTAATTTTACTGCTAGCGGAGCGACGCGCCTGCAGTGTCCTCTGCGGGGGAAGGTCACCTGTGCACATCACATGATGGGATATAGTGCAGCCTAGCTACTACGATTACAAAGATTGTAAACCCACTAAAGCAGATACACAATTGTTCCTCTTCCAGCACGTAGGAGTCAGGAGTGCTCACAGAGCCTAGAGGACGTCCTGGAAAGGCTGATTTGTTATAGGTGGGAATGAAGCGAGTGTTGATATTTAAAATAGACCTATCACATGGGTGTGAGTACTTAAAAAGTCTACTTGGGGTGCAGAGTGGGCCTTGATGACACCATCTGCAGCTCACCCGGCTCCCTAACCCCTGCTCTCATCCACTGAGCCTGGAGAGTTCCAACCGCGGGCCACCCCCCATGACAGAGCCTCTGGTGAAGCGCACAGAATCCCCGGGGCCTCCCATCCGAACAGGGCCTCCCTGGGGTCTCCTGTTTTCTGGTCACGCGGCCTCCCGCTGCTTTCAGGGCGTTCGGCTGCCCCGGGCCCTGCAGCGGGGAGCCCACGTATGGAGGAAGAACCAAACACGGAGTTTTCAGGCCACAGAGCATTCCCGGGAAGAGTGTCTGGAAGGATGTGAGGGGCACCTCCCTTCTGTGCCTTCCTGCCTCTTCCAAGCCAGGCTGAGTGAGAGTGGATTTGAATTTTCAGGCAACTGGGAAACAGGCAAAGAAGTGACGCCGTCAGCGGCTCCCAGTGGGCTCCTCCAAGGCCAGGCCGGGTGCCCGGGTTTGCACCAGCAACCAGTCCTGCAGGGCCTCTACCCCGGTTCACTTTTCCATCTGGCTCGAGAAGGCTTTTGTGCAGCTAGATAATTTTGTCGCCAGTTATGGGTCCTGCGGTGTGGCCTCTGGCAAAGCCCTGCCTCTGCAGGGCAGGGATGCGGATGCTGGCGGGACCTGCAGAGCATCTGGTCCCCAGAGGACCCGTAGGACCACCTGCCGGGAGGCCCCCGGGAGAGCCTTTGACACACCGGCGGCCGCAGACACTGTCTCAATAGCCCTGAAGTTCGGGCTCTGCAGGGGCGCAGGCTGAACAGGACGTGTGTGTTCTGGGCCCCAGGGCTGCGTCCAGGGCACCCTCCAGATGCTCGTGAGCTCGTCGGGAGCCCAGGGAAGGAGCGGGTCCCAGGTCTCAATCCCACTGTCCCTTGCTGCCATTTTAACGTAGATGCCACTGTACGATAAGAAGCCATTTCCTCCCTCATGGAAACAAGGAGACAAGGAAGCGGTTGACCAGTAGTCTTGGCAGCACGTTGAGGAAAAGGAGAAAATGCACCTGGAAAGAAAACTGCACCCCCCCAACTAGGAAAGAAAACTGCACCCCCCCAACGAGAAGAAAAAGGAGATGTGAGAAGAGCGCCGTTCACCCACGCCGTAACGAAGGGCCTCGGCCTCCGTGTGGGAAAGCAGTGCTGGGGGCATCTGCTGCCCCGTCCGCACCTCTGTGCGGCCACCCTGGGGGGCGGCTGGCTCGGCACACTATCAGGTGACCGGGCGAGGCCGCATCTCAGCGCAGCTGGCGAAGCCAGTTTAAGTAGTTATGTGTATGGTCTCCCTCCTTCCACACTCTCCCCTAACAGTGAGTGGATGAATTCTTAAAGCTTGTTTCTTCTAGGACAAAATTGAGGTTAAATGCCAGAAAAGTGTCGTGGTGTCATCTTGTCCTTGGGCCAGAGGCACTCGTGAGCTACTCAGTTTTAAAAATGGAAGTGATTGCTGTCAAAATGGCAGCAGATCCGTTAGCAGTAACAACAAGTGTTCCAACCTTCCACAGTAGGCCCGGCTCCGGTGGAGACAGAGCTGGGCCCAGGGGCTCTGACTCTTGGTCCAGTGATGTCTCCCTCTGCCTAGACCTCGGTGTCTGTCGTGTCTTGGTGAAATAAGCCAGATGTGTCACTGGTAATAGCTTACCTTCTTCTACAGACATCACAGTAGCTATCTTGGTGTCAAGGACATACAAGTTAGAAGGTCTGACCAGGTCTCTCCTTGAAGATGAGCTGTTGCTTTCCTTGAGGCCATGATGTGCAGGCGAAGTGTTTTCACTCTGCAGTGTCACTGACAGTGGCCTGGAAAGGGGAGGGCAGGGGCTGGGCTGTGGTTTCCCCCGCTCCTTCCCCTGGCTCACCAGCTGCTACAAGCTGTTTCCTCTGCTGTGTGAGCTTCCAGGGCCCTTTCAATCAGGTTTCTGACCGTGAGTCTCCATGGAGACCACACCCATGAAAATCTCCAAAATCTGACCTGCTCACTGCCCAACCCGAAGGTTCCTGTCCCGCCCCTGGCCTCGCCTTGCTTCTCTCCCACCTGCTTCTGTACCGCTGGTCCCTCCGCAGGAAAAATGCAAGTTCACCCTGAAGCTGAGGAAGCTGACGTCCAGAGCCTACACTGCACCCCCCAGACCCCAACCCCGAGGCCTTGGGAAGAGGCTGCCATTTTCTCTTTGTAACTTTAACCCCTTTTCTTTTTGACAGACAACCCCCCTCTCCCAATGTCAAATCACATCGGCTTCAGGATCTGCCCCTACCTTTTCCTTCTCTGCAAAATGCTTCCTGTTCCCGTGTTCTCTGCCGGGTAGACGTCTCCTGAGGTGGCCCCTGAGCCACCAGAGGGGGTGAGGCTGACACGGCAGGACCCCGAGCGCCTTCCAAACCCAAGCAGAGCAACTCTTCCTGAACACGCTTAAATATGTTGGTTCTGTGCTTTTGTTGGAAGACAACGTCCTGACGCTCACAGGAACTATGAAAAGCTAAGTGATCCGTAGCTGGAATATTAAGTGTTCAAGCTAATAACTGGTACGTGTGACATGTGATATTTGCCCATGAACAAGGAATAGTAATTTGCTGTGATGTCTAATTTTAAAAGATGTCAGTGAATTGGGCAATGAATCAGCACAATTCTTCCCAATTCAGTGGAGCTGCTGAGGTGACACATGCAGGTAAGTAGAAGACACGGTCGTAGATACTGTTTTCCCCTCTCTGTCCTCGAGTATAGGGATTTGGCCTATTAGTGAGGCCAGGAGATTTTTACCCATGCCACAAGGCACCCTCACAGAGATGAGTGGCACAGGGAGGGTTGATGGGGCCTGCGACATCCTGCAGGCCGTCCAGGAGAGCGTGACGGGTCTTCTGGGAGCTCCACACAGACCAATTCAGAATGGAGCAGGCAGAGCCCTTCCCCGTAACCCCACAGGTATGTCAGGCCCCCCTCTCCGAGCCTGGCCTTTACTAGAAAACCGATTCACCCAAAAGGTCGACAGTCAATAGTGACAGAGCAGCGTCTGAAGACCCCAAGTGTCCAAGCACTTCCGCACAAGCTGAACCTTAATGACCAGACAACAGGACAAAGGAAAGACGAGCGAGGGTCCTACTGTGTCGAAGACGGACCGGCAACAGAGGTGATTTTAAAAAGATGATAACCTGCTGCTGAGTGCTGTTTCCAGGGAAAGACCAGAGACAGTAGCTACCCCGTCTCAGCACTTCTCGAGCTCCTAGAAGAGTGACAGGTCAGTTTCGCTCCACACACGGGGTCGTGAAGTGGCAGGACGCCCCCAGCCATCTGGGCCTCCCCCCGCCTCAGGCCTCACCAGCGGGGAAGGAGACACACGCAGGCAGGATGACCCCAGCGCTGCGGAGGCTGCGCTCACCCGTGGGAGGGGCCCTAGGCCCGAGGTGTGGGCGTCACGGGGCGTGGTTTTGTGCACGAGCTCCCGCGCCTGCCCCCTGCCCCCCCAGCCCCTCGGGCTCGCCCGTGGGGCAGACACCAGAGGGCCCTCCTTCAAAGACCTGGGTTGGGCTGCAGCTTCTAACCGTGTCTGTGGCCCCCCGAGTAAAGGCTTCCTTATTCCGCTTGGGTTGGGATATGTTGGGGGTGGGGGAGGGGGATGGCCCGCCTACTGCCCAGCTGACTCCTCGCCCATCTACCCAAATAAAGCAGCAAAACCCATCTGTGGACGCACAACCCCAGCTAACCTCTCCACTTTGAGGACCCAGGGGAACCCACAGCTGCTCTCCAGAAACAGCCTGATTCTTAACCTAGAGCCTTCCAGAAGAAAGTCAGCACAGAGGAGAGACATGAATCTCCACAGAGACGCTGACCTTGGAGCAGACAGCTAAGTAGAAGACAAAAGAGAATTAAAAGTCAAATTATTGTCCTCAGAAACGTTCCAGAAAATATTGCATGTCCATAACGTAAGAACAGGATGCTCTTTTCAAACAGGCAGAGAACAGGAAAGAAATTAAAGAATGACTGCTGAACTTAAATCCCACGGAAAAGCTGGCGGCCAGGATGGAGCTCAAATGGGGAGAGATGGGGAAACACACAAGGAGAGGAAGGGCGATCGATGATCAGCCTGGGAGCGATATGCCTGACTACTAGGGTGTCAGAGAGAAAAAAGAAGGGTGAGTACTCACTAGCACGTAACAGAGAAAACTTCCCAAGCAGGAAGAAGCCGTGGCTAAGGAGACTGACCCCACGGAGGCTGAGGACGTCAGGAGTGGGACGGGCTACCCAGACCCGGCCCGAGGGGATCTGGGGACACCGGACCCGTCAACTCCAGTTCACAGGACGCGAGCCATCAAGCCACACAGGGTGAAACAGCAGAGGGGAGATGATGTCCACCCCCACTTCTGGGAACAGAAATACACACAGGGTGAAACAGCAGAGGGGAGGTGATGTCCACCCCCACTTCTGGAAACAAAAATACACACAGAAAAGGAGAAGAAGAAACACATTCCACCTCCAGCGAGACAAGGAGCCAGCCGAGAGTCTACGCGGACTGGAGACATGCGAGGGGCAGGAGATTGCGGGCCACGAACCTTCGGAGTCAACGCCAGGCCCCCAGCGAGGAACAGAGCATGGGCGTCAGGGCTCGTGGCGTGAAAAAGCAGCAGTTAGAGCCACCAGACCAGGCCTCGTGCCTCGCGCCTGCCAGCGGGCTGGGGGTCACCCGGGCCCAGCCCTGGTCTGGGAGGGGTGCTGCCAGCTGGACAGGTCCCACCCCCGATGGAGCCCCCTGTAAATAGCTGATCCAGGGAGGACTTGCTACGCACAGGTGAGTCATCATCAGAAAGGAACCAGCACAGGACCTGTGCAAAGACACGGTGAGAATAAAACACACAAAATAAAGGGAAGAGAGCAAGAAAAACACAGCAGAAGGAGCAGAAAAAATGGCCATGAAGGGGGTGAAAACTGAGCAGACACCCCTTCGGGAACAAAAAGATTGCCCTTCCAAACGAGAACACGCAGCAAATGAGAGGCACAGCGTGAACTTTCTTAAGGAGAATTAATTATAACCAGAAGCTATAACAAGAAATATGATGACAAAACTAAGACTAACCGTGTCCTTGATATCAACAAATGTCCTTAGTTCAGCTCAGCTCGCCTTTTAAAAGAAGAAGGCCGTCAGGTCGAATCACAAAGCAGGAACCTGCCTAAAGCAGAGGGATTCAGGGTTTGCAATGAGAGGACGGGCAGAGGCATGCCAGGCAAATGATCCCGAAAAGAACATCAGAACGGGGTTGCATATTTTTTTAACTATAGACAAGGTAAAGAACCAAAGATAGCCGCAAAAAATATGTGAGGAAAAAGAATCATGGTGGTGGGGTGGTGCTAGTCTATAAATAGACCAATTAACAAATTAGAAAACCCAGAACTACCCTCAAGTTTATACAAGAATCTACTAATAAAAATGGCACTTCAAATAATCAGGGAAAGGATTAGGCCTCATGTGGTCCTGAGAGAAGTAAATAGCCGTCTGAAAAATCAACTTCAATCCACACCAAAATAAATCCTAGAGGAATCAGAATTTAACTGGAGGAAATGAAAGCATGAAAGTAGTAAATGAAAATATGAATGACTTTTAAAATAATATGAGAGGGGAATTTCTTTCTAAAGTATGATACAGAACTCCAGAAGATAAAGATTAATAAAAATAATTTTTAACATAAAATATCAATAAATTTTATCACATAAAAATAAAATATATCTTCAACAAAACACAAGCCAAAGACAAAAATTGCAACCTATAAGCATAAACAAAAGGTTAATTTCTTTAACAAATGAGGATACCAACAAATCAGTACAAAAGACCACAGACCCAACAGAAAAGTGAGCAACAACTACGAACAGACATTTCACAGCAAAGGAAATGCGTTGGCCTTAAAACTGTGAAAAGATTCACGACCCCAAGAAACACACACAAACGTTACGAGGAGTGTGGGGTGGGGTCTGCTGTGGTCCTGCTGGGCGTGTGGCTGAGTGCCTCTGTGCCCCCGTTCCTCAAAGCATTTTTACACTTCTTCAGAGCCAGCCGTGCCTTCTTTGGAGTATCCTTATATATGGCAAATCTCTGTCATTGAAGGTAAGTGTGAATTTTATTTTTCAACACAGACCACAGTAATTTGGAATCATGACTTTAAGTGACGCGAGTGTCGAGGACAAGGCAGCAGCACTCCCCAGAGCTGAAGGTGCCGCGCAGTGGTTCCAGGAGATGCCCTGGCGGCTACGGCTCTGGGCTCCGCCGCTGGACGGGTCCAGCCTCAGCCTGTGGCTTACTCACAAGAGCATCTGGGACAATCCCTTCATGCCCCCAGGCCCCGTTTCCTCCCCTGCAAGATGGGGTAACAGTGGGTGGGAGTCACGGGGTGATTACAGGGTGACTGCTGTCTCAGTTTGCCCAGGCTGAGGGGTGTCCTTGGACACTAGATGGGGGCTGTGCTGGGGGACTGTCTGATCGGCCCCAAGGAACTAGAACTGGACGTGCCTCTCGGCACGGATTTGGGGGGCACTCTGCTGGTGAGTGCCCTGCTGGTGAGTGCTCTGCTGGTTAGAGCTCTGCTGGTTAGAGCCCTGCTGGTTAGAGCCCTGCTGGTTAGAGCTCTGCTGGTGAGCCTCTCCTTTCTCACAAGTTGCTTTGAAAGACAATTCAGAAACCATGAAGTTTTTGTTCAGAAATTGTGGCAAACTGCTTAAGGGTTTGTGGCTGAGCACAGGTGGTCCCTTTCCATGCTGCTTCTGGGCTCGGCCAGGTGACTTGGTTCGGCCGATGGGACAAAAGCAGATGCTTGAAACGTGCATGGATCTTGGGGTTTGCCACCTGTGCTGTGGGGAACCCCTTGGTACCGAGTTAGCAAGCCCACTTTGCTGGCCTGAGAACGAGTGACCAAATGGTGGGGCCAGCCCTGCACTGGTGAGTGAGGCCCTCCTAGGCCACCAGCCTGGCCACCAGGAGAACTGCCCACCAACCCCAGAATGAGAGAGCGACGCCGCTTTAAGCCACAAGATGTGTGGCGGTTGTTTTATAACCGGCAGAGAGATTTTGTTAAAAAGTTAGTGGTTGAAGCTAAAGTTGCTTAGTGCATAAAATGAAGATGTGGAATGATTCTATGCGTGGACGTTAGAAAAGAACATAACACTTTATAAAGTGCAGAGCTAAGACCTAAAGAAGTGAAGTGTATAAAATACATCTTTAGCTTAGATGCACAATGGTCTCTGAAAGGTTTTTTACCCCCGTTTGAATGGTTACATCTTTCAAAGTTCCTCTTTGTAAGAGAAACTTTCTTGTAAACAAATCCAGGTTAGGTGTTGGGGCTTGTTCTGCTGTCTTCCTGGTGCGTTTATATCTCAGGAGAATGTCTGCCATGAACGCAACAACGTTCTGGACGATTCATTGGTACTACAGGTAGAACTCCATCACTGGGGTGGGTGCTCAGGTCAGGGTCCCAAAGTGCCCTCCCAGGTTTGCCCCAGGATGCTCCAGTTTTAAAACTGAAGTCCCATGTCCTGAGAACCCCCTTTGTCCCTGGCAGACCAGGACTGCTGGTCATACCTTTCCAGGAACAACAGTGAAGAATCCTTTGGGACCTGACAGAAATGCCAATTCTGGGCCTGCCTTGGACCTGCTGAGTCAGAACCTCAGGCCGTGCTGTGCAGCTAAGGGTTGTGCGCTGGCTCCAGGAGGGGCTGGGGTCCAGGCGCGTCTGGCAGGGGCCCAGGGAGGGCTGGAGTTTAGCAGAAGCACCTCAGGAGCCCAGTGGCTGGGCAAGCCGGCAGACCTGTGGTCTGACCACCGGCTCTCAGCCCTAAGCAGCCAAGACTCAGGAAGCTGGGTTTTCCCGGCTGGCTCCAGGCCACCTTCCAGGCTTCCTTTTCACGTGGGGACATTGTCAATGTTTCCAGCAGGTGGCCCATGCTAATCACCCCGTCAGAAATCTGAGTAAACCCAGTGGTTGACTTGGTTGCTGAAGCATCAGGTGTCTCTATTGGCAAAGCACACGCGGTCAATCGCGCCATCAGCGGTGATGAAGAGAAACGTATAATTGGCGTAATTAGCGCTGCAGCGCGGTCGTGTGTAATTACAAAGAACTCTCTCCGGCTCCAGTCAGGCTGAAACTGGTAAGCACAGATTTTTGAGGAAAAAGAATACAGGAGGATATTCTGAAATTCAGCCCATTTACTCAATCACATTTTAGCTTTTACTTTGCTTTGGAGGTGATGCGCCAATGTTGCCCGGTCCTGGTAAAGACCTATGGGGTACCTTCACCAGGACAGAGAAGAAAGTAAGATGGTTTAGTGATGAGTGTGGCCAAAAATGCAATCTCTTTTTTATTTCTTAAGGAGGAAATTTGAGACAAAGTAAAGACAGTAGCTGTATAAATTTTTGTAGTATTCCCGTTACTTCACAGTTGGCTTAAAATAAAACACACATAGTATAGGTTATTTCTGTTACCTGAGAAATTGCCCCACATCACAGCGACTTCTGGTGACTGACTTCCACGAGTGACTGTCTACTGTCTTGGCGTTGGAATCTCCTGCAACGGCAGCAGAGGACGTGATCGTGGGGCTGCTCTGAGCAGGACGTCAGCTGAGAGCAGCAGAGCCGATGCAACGCGATACCTGAGCTCCCAGCCCGGCCACGGCTGGTGCGGAAAACTTGGCAGGTCCCAGTAGCCCGTCGGGGCCACAGTGGAGACATAGCTGAGAACCTCAGTGACAGGTGTGCACAGAGCCTTGGCTGCCCTCATCACTGGCCAGATTTTGGGAGAAAAGTTAGCTTTGAGATCAGCAGTGACATGGGCCTCTCTGAGTTTTGAATAGAGAGTCTTGTAACTTAACCAGGGATTAAGCATTTCAGCACAGTGTCGAGTAGGTAAATATGGCTGGTTATCCTTGACGCTCTGGGTTGAGCTGGGCTTTGCCAACCAGCTCTGAAAGTCTCATACAGAGATCAAGCCGTTAAGGGCACTATGAACATGGTTGGGAGTTTTTTAAAAATCTGTTAGTACAAAAGCCTTTGAATATCTAAGCCCATCTTAGGAGAGTCTCATACTGGTAATTACACAATGATGCCTATCTATATATAGTTTAGATGTTGGCATTTAGTTTAGAGCACACAAAAAAATGAAAACAAAGATGAAACAGAAGTACCAGATCCTCTCCAAAACGAACCAAATACAGCCCTTTTGAATAAGAATTTCAAAACACCATGCAACCACCTTTTTCGTATTTCTGATTATTTTATGGGGAGACTGAGACACAGATGACGCTAACACACACCAGCAGCTGAGGATAGAGCCAGGAGTGGCATGTGTCAATGCCAGATTCTCATCTCGAGCTGGAGCAGTTGTTTCTGCTTCCTTTTCTCAGTGCTGGCTTAACCCCACTTAAGAGTTAAAGAAATTAAATCTGTATGTGTTTCCGGCCCTGGGACTTCTCAGTTGCCTTTTTAAACTCAGCACTGAGGGCTAGAAAGGAATTCGGGGAAATCCGCCAGCGAGGTGCTCTGGTTTGCTTAGCGGTCCAGAAATTGCGCCGGGGGTTTCCCATATCGACACCTGATGGGACCCACCAAACCTTAACTCCTGGCTGCTTGGGGGTCAGACAGCTGCTAAATCAGAAAGCATCGTCAATCGCAACGACAAAGACGATGATGCCACACATCTTGATCCACCGTCTAAATTCCCTGTGGGCCGAGTGCCACGTGTGTGCAGGGAGGTCAGACCAGGGCACAGGCCACGCACACAGTGGGAGACCTGCTCGCAGGCTTCTGGGGCCATGGGAGGCCGGGGCGGCAATGCTTCTCGTCTCCCTGGCAGGAAGCCCTCCTCCAGGGAGCAGGAAGGAAGTGACTGGAGGGCCGTGAGTCACCGACGCTGGCTGAGAATCCTCCGGTGTGGGCATGCGGAATGTTCAGGCCCTGATTAGCTCTGTAGGCCAGACGGCCGCGAGCATCCCTGAGGCTCAGTCCCTCCCGCCTTCAGATGTACACTCACCACGGTTTAGAGATGGAATGCCTGACATAAACATGGGGGGCAGATTGACTGACGCCTGGGGGTGCGTCCTGGCCCTCTTCCCACTGGGACATCACCTTTAAAGTAAACACGCGAGTCTCAGGAGGGGCCTCCGTGTCACTGTGTTACTTTTAAAAGTAAATTTCTATTTCACTGGCTTAGAAATTTGGGATGACTTAGAGCACGGTCACTGCGACCCAGCCAGCACAGGGATAAACATCTTTTCCTCGCCTCACAGCGAGAAAGCGACCCTCAGGAACCTGACAGCCACTGCCGCTCTGTGCAGACCCCAGGCCGGCGGCCTCCGTCGAGTCTCAGGCCCTGTGTGACCAGGCACTGCTCTGGCCACCGGCCTCCGGCTCTTCCATCCAGCAGACTCATACATTTACGTTTTGAGTCCCGTCCACTGTGTGAGCTGGAATTACAAAGACAATTCAGCTGGGAGCCATGAGGCTTCCTGCTACCCCGGCCCCCAAACCCGGCACCTCAGCCCGGAGGCCCCGTCTATCCCGGGGCTCCTCCAGGGGCCTCTCCCTCCTTCTGCTTCAGGAAGCTGCTCTACACGATGGGGGTGGGCAGGGACACTGAAGGCGGGACCTTTGGGTGGTTGGGGTCCAGGGTCATGATCTCGTTAGGGGCACACGGCGTTTGCCGCTTTCTTCGTCCAGAGGAAAAGAGGCCCCGCTAATTGCATCTATCCTTAATTAAAGCTGGAAAAGGCAGGGAGAGAGTTGTGGTGGGAGAGGGAAATCGTGGCCTCACTTACCTCATCCCCTTCCAACGCGCAGAGCCCAGTTTCGCCGTCCATGCCAGGGAAACCCTCAGGCCGTAGTGCGCGCTCCGCTGGCGTGGTGCAGGGGTCCGGTGGTCCAGGACCTTGTGAAAATACAGGTGCTCGGGGACAGGACTGCTGGAGACGGGAGGGGGACACGCGTGGGCTCTCAGGTTTCCCGTAGCACTGCTCGTACAGCAACCGGCAGCGGACACGCAGAGAAGTGCTCTGGGCGCTGGAGTTGGACGGAGTGCGTAAGCAACACACGGCCACATGCAGCTCCCGCCGTGTGCTGTCCAGAGGGGCGGCTTGGAGGACGACCCTCCGGAAGGCTGGGCGTTCTCACTCGGTCACTGGCCTCTCCCCACGCCTCCTCCGCCAGGTGTCTTGACAGGGACAGTGAAGACGCCCCCGAGTCAGCAGGACGGCAGGAAGCCAGGGCCCACACCTCCCCGAAGCTGATGCCCGGTCTCCACGGCAGGATTGTGGGTGTGACAGCACTGCACCCCCATCTCAAACACCAGCCAGTCCTGGGCGCCGGGCCCTCCCACACCCCTGTCAGTCCCTTCACATAAAACAGCTGGGCAGGCGAGGGGACCTGCCTGGAATAGGGCGTTTCAAGCAGTGGGTCATGGCCAGCGACGGGCAGGTAAGAGCTCGACAGCTGCCGGGGAGCGGGGAGAGGGGTGCGTGCAGGGCTTGTCCATTTCCATGGCATCAACCCTCTGGCCGGGAAGAGACGAAAGGGGCCCATCATATGCGGTGTTTCCAGCGTGTAACAGCCAGTGCGGACTTCAAGAGCAGGGGTTTGTACAGTTTTATAAACTTATAAAGCTTCTATAATTTAATTTAAAATAATGGTCCTGTTTAACAACACGCTGGCAGAACTCCCGAAAATGCAGTGGTTGATCTCGTGAGCTGCTCCCTCCAGGCCACCAGTGGCTCGCTGGCTCATTGAGGTCCTGAAAGCAATTTCAAACTTATGTAAACCAGACAAGGTTAAGTGAAGCTGGAATAGAATACGAAATTTTAGAGCAGATTATATCTAGTCAGGATGTCAAGTACTTGTGTAAGTGTGTCAGGTTGTGACCTAAAGTGTATTTACTTTTGTGGGTCTTTTAACAAGAAGTGTGAGCAGTTCTGGAATCGGGACTCCAGCTGCCTTTCCGTCCAGCTTCAGACTGACCGTCGGGAGGGCCGCGCCCATGACCTGCTGCCTGAGGGAGATGCCCCGAGAGCTTGAGGAGACAGACTCTGCGAAAGGAGACCCTGGAGGGGAAAGAAGGTGCAGGGCCGGGTTTGTCCTCGGGCGCCTGAGCCGCGGGCGCCAGTCGCCGTCCTAGGTGTGGACAGGGACCCACACGTCACCGTCTCGTGACACCAAGGGCAAGGTGAGCGGTCGTGAGGGGACCCCTCCCAGGGCGCCAGGTCTCAGACTCCCCGCAGGAGGGACCTGGGTCCTGCGGGGCTGCAGCAGGAGCACAGGAGGGACGGTGAGTGCTCACCTACCACCGTCTTGTCCTTTGCAGAAAAATTATTTGGGGCTTCCCTGGTGGTGCAGTGGTTGAGAGTCCGCCTGCCGATGCAGGGGACATAGGTTCGTGCCCCGGTCTGGGAAGATCCCGCGTGCCGTGGAGTGGCTGGGCCCGTGAGCCATGGCCGCTGAGCCTGCGCGTCCAGAGTCTGTGCTCTGCAACAGGAGAGGCCGCGGCAGTGAGAGGCCCACGTACCACAAAGAAAAAAATTCTTGTTATTTTGTTATTTTGAGGTCATCGTAGGTTCTCGTGCGATTATAAGGCGTAGGACAGAGACCCCGCATCGCCGTCCCCAAGGCCTCGTGTGGTGACGTCCTGCGTGACCATGGTGATTGCACAGATCTCAGCAGGAGCTGGGAGAGATACAGCCCGCTGCCCGCTCGGGGTGCACTGGGGCACAAGCACGCGCGCATGTGTGTGTGTAGATCTGTGTCATTCTGTCACACGTGCACACGCGTGTGGCCACCACCACTGTCAGGGCACAGAACGCGTCCACCCCCCAGGGTCCCTCCTGCTGCCTTGTTATGTCTGCAGCCGTCGCCTCCCCCTTCCCTGGGCCCTGACCCCCACTGTCCCTTCCCCGACTCTGCAGTTTGTCATTCTAAGAAATTTGTGTAGGAAGTTCCTGGTGGCCTAGTGGTTAGGATTCCAGACTCTCACTGCCAGGGCCCAGGTTCAATCCCCGGTCGGGGAACTGAGATCCCGCAAGCCTCACGGCCAAAAAAAAGAAGAAAGAAAAAAAGTTGTGTAAGTGGCATCACGCATGAGCGCGGTAGGCTCTCCTCGGCCTCAAGGTCGCCGGGGTTACTGCGTCAGTCGTCTGTTCCTTTCTGTTGCAGAGCAGAGTCGGCTTCCGCTCCTACCTGCGGAAGGGTGGGTGGAGGTCGCCTCTGGTTTGCGGCGTCAGTGAGCAGCGTGGTTTTGTGAGTGTCCTGTCTTTCGAAGGAGACTTTCTTCCTCCAGGCGGAGGGTCTGGGGAGAGCGTAAGGCCTCCCTCTGCACTGGCTACAGGCTCACCGGGAGCGGGCGGGGGGGACTGACTCCTGGGAGGAGGTGGAGGTCTGGAGGGACCTGCGGGGACCGCATCCCAAGGTCCCAGGGCAGAGTCGCCGTCGCCCACCCCCCAGCGTCTCCCAGGCCCGGCGCAGGTGCTGCAGGACAGCCAGTGTCTCCTGGGCACTGGCGGGGGGGAAGCACCCCGCCCTCACCCTGGGGCTGATGAGACTGCCAAGCCGGCCCGGGTGCTGAGCGCCGCACAGCAGCACACGGGCCCCACGGCAGCCGGGTGGGTGGGCACTGCTGCTGGCCCATTTCACAGGCCAAGACACTTAGAGACAATCGGGGGGAAGAGTTCTGTTCACCTCAAACCATGTGGAAGGAAGAGAGGTAGTTTAAGTGGGGTGTCGTGGGCTATGTCTGTAGTAAAAGCAGTGTCAGCCCGTCACTTTCACACTCAAAGTTGATTGCCACGTGTTCACACCCCCAGGTGCTGTGCTTGTACAGACTGGCCAGCTGCCACCATCCACTCCCTCCTGTGCCACCCACGGCCCTGAAGCTGGGAGTGATGGCCACACAGCTCCCGTGAAGGGGTGAGGGGAAGTCCCGGCCGGGCCGTCCCGAGGCAGCTCCCCCATCCCCAGAGTCAGCACAACCTCAGAAATGGGCTTTCCCACCATTGCGAAGCAATTATACTCCAATAAAGACGTAACAACAAAAAAGAAAGAAATGGTCTTTCCATTCTTCCTCAGTGCTGCCACTGTGTTCATAGCTTCGAGACCACGTCGGCTTCTGGGGTTGTCTCCTCTGTTTGTTTCCCTGCACCATTCCAGGTGGAACTAACTGCAGGCCGCGGGGTAGACAGTGATTTCCTGCTCTTCCCACGGGGTCTCGCGGCTTCTGGACATGTGCCCCGTGCTCAGTAAACGAATTGCTAAACAAGAGTACACACTCATTCAAACACCTTGTCCGGCCACTGTGCAAGATTGTCTATAGATATTAATAAAACCCTGAAGGAAATACAATGTAATGGTGGGCGCACAGGTATCATTTTGCCCTTTTCCAGTTTCTTTACTATTACATTGCATCTCCCAACCTAATGTTTCACAAAAGCAGCAGCTCCTACTGGCCACTGATAGAATCTGCTGCGCGGTTGTAAGAGCCTGCCGAGCAGTTTGCCACCGCGGCTGCCTTTGTCGCTGGGTCTCTGGAGCCTGACTCCCTGGACAGGAAGTGTCTGCGGTCAGAGCTCCTGGGTTTTCTCCTTTGCAGCTTGTGTTGTGATCCTGTTGTGAGGACTGACTGACAGCAAATCCCCATCTCCCGTGGTGGGGATCAGTTACCTCCTCCGCTCCTTTTAGCTTCTGGGATCCTTCAATGGAGATTTTAGAGGAAAAAACACACACCATCCGTCCATAGCTAAGAAGGCAAGACTTGGAGGCTAGTTAATTGCTGATTTCAGGGGTGTCTCCAAGGAGCTACTTGATATTTGGCTAATTATGGTCAAAAATAACAAGTTAAACTTTACTATGATGAAAACGTAGATATTTTGAGCAAATGTTCTTGATAATAAGCGATCAAGGCATTATGCGAGTGTATTCAACAGGTGACGCCATTAGGTACCTGGGGTTATATTTCACTATTAACTCAACCTGACAGGTATACTGATACGGATCAATGGCGTCGCACATCAACGGTTAGGGCTCCTGTTAGTGAGGCCGGGCCAGGCGTGGGCTGGGCCCAGGATCCCTACATCTCGTTGGCTTTACACAACAGGGGCCATTTCTCACGTTTGTTCAGCAAGACGGTTCCAGGGCAGCTGTCTCTCCACAGGGACTCAGGGGTCCACTTAGCTCTGAACTTTGAAGCGAGGCCTCCCAGTCGCCGTCGATGGAGAAGAGAGAGACGAAGCTACACGGTGGCTTTTCCTAGCTTCCAACCAGATGCACTCACTTCCTAGGCACCCGGTCCCTCGGCGAGCTGCCAGGAGGGAGGCGGCGTGGTCCCTGCTCCCCCCCGCCCCCCAGCCCATCCCAGGAGGAGCTCCTGGTGCTGGCAGTGGCTCTGGCGCTGTCTCCTTGTAGGCGGGCCGAGCCGGGCCTCCTTTCCACCAGCAGCACAGAACATCTGGGCTTCGAGCATCCAACGGGAACTTCAGTGCAGGCGTCTCCCCTCTATGGCTTTTCTCCCCAGTGTGGCCCAAACGACAAATATTGGAGAAAGATTATTTGAGGGTGTTATTACTCATCTCTCTGGATTCTCCAAATGCTTTCTCTCCTAGACTATCAGGTCACCAGAGCCACATTCCTTGACTCCTAAGGGCCTGAGTAAACTATCAGAGAATTAGGACTGAACGTTACGTTCCCAACTTTTCCATGTGACAGTAGGAGAAGCCACTATGTTCATTCAGAGAATATTAGTTGGACTTCTACCATGTGCCAGGCAGTGTTGTGAGCAGAGCAGCACAGGTCAGTCATTTGAGACGGAAAAATCCTTCCCTGACTTGTTGAATATCCATATGAAAAATTTGTCTAAAAATTCCTCCTATTGCTTAGTTGGCCAAAATATTCTTTTCTGAAAAATGGATACACTTCCTTTTATGAAGTAATATATAACATATATGGAAATATGGAAACATGTTTCCATATTTCCCTTTTCACCTTGACTATCAGGAAACTCAGAGCTGAGCTCTACATTCATTGCAGTAGCTGTTTTCACTGCAGATGTTTGATACAATAATTTCTTCCTTCAAAAATTTTTTGAGTTCATTGTATACTGGTCATTTATTTTATGTCACTTCAGATCCTTTGAAAGTAGACTGAACAGATATGAATAATAAACTATCTAATTATGCTGTTTTAGCCAATACATAAATATCCACTGGTTGATAGATTGACGCTTCTCAATAAATATTCTTTGGGGGGGTTGCAGAAGAGGATTCTATCAGAGAGAAAAAGACAACAGCGAGTTATAAACAAAGAGAGTATAGATCACCTTTTCCTTTAATCCCTCAGATCTTCCTGTCTCTTATAATCACAACTCTAAGGGAACAGATTCTAATTTAGAAAAGAAGGATCGGTCCCTTTGGGCAGAACACAGATTTAAGAGGCACGGTGCCCGCACAGGGCTACGGAGGTGAGTCTTAGGGAAGGAACAGAGGAAGGGTGCTGTGTGGGTCTCCGTGTTGCGTGGGGGGAAAGCGAGGTGCTCACCCACATCTGGCCCCACTGATGTGTGGCCCCGCATCCTCATAAACTTATTTCCTACCCTCTGAGCACACGCGTCTTATCAAACCCTCTGATGAGCTGCCAACCTCGTGCTCATTTGGTCTGATTAAAATGATGTCATCGATACGGCAAACCAGACTGACGCTCTGCAGACTGTCCAGACTGTCCAGGTCTCTTTGGGCTGTCTTATAACAGAGGGCAGGAAAGCCTAAGGGTGCAGTGAGATTCCAAGTGTGGGCTAGAGTCTATGCCATGTGATGTAAACGGCTTCTGCTTCTCCTCCTTATTCGGGATGGAGCAGAGGGCATTTCTCACTCCCATGGCCGTATACCATGGATCAGAGGCCATGCTGGTGCGGCCTGGAAGTGGCACCACCTCTGGCGTGGCAGTTGCAACGGGGGCTACTGTGTGGTCGCGTTTTTGGTGGCTCAGTGTCATCCTCCAGAGCCTACCCGGCACCAGACATGGGACGGCGAGTTGTATGGTCCTTTAGGTCTTTAAGGGAGGTCTTGAGCTCCATGGTTCCTCCAGGATGTGTCATTGCTTTTGAGCCTTCCCTGCTGGTATGGCTGTTAACCCACATACCAAGGAACCAAGGTGGGTGTTTTGACAACTGTCACATGCATCCCTACCGGTCCCTCACCTGTGGTGCAAGGAGAAATGATCACTTGGGGGTTCCCTGTGAGCCGCTCCTAGCAGAGTTCCATGTGTTTCTTGGGCCTCACAAGTTTTGCTTTAACAGGGGCGTGACGAGCCCTCGACTCAGACCTCAGCCCGGCAGCCCTTCAAACGTCTAGGTGTTTCCCTTTCCATGTGGAATTACATGAGTAAATGGCCACAGGCCCCTCTGGGGACATCCCAGGGGCATCCTCACTGTCAACACGTGCAGCCGGGTCCTCTCCTCCAGTCAGCAGGCTCCAGGGCTGAGAACTGGCTCCCGCCTGGAAACTGGGTAAAGGGTCGTGACGTTTTATTGAAGCAACTTTCTTCAGCACCCCCGACCCCATCTACGATTTCCTTTGGCAGCATAAACTGAGTTATACCGCTGCCGGCCGGCTCTCCGTCCTGCCCTGACACTGTGCTCGACTGACCATCACTATAGCCTCTGCAGGTCAGGGCGCCGGGGCTGCCACTGCAGCCTTGCTGCACAGTAACTGCCCCTGCCTGGCTTCTGATGTTAAGTGTCACCTCTGGCCTCTGTCACGTCACCACCCCATCATCCTCACGCTCTTAGGAGGCCCAGCGCTCCCTGTGACAGCGTCTCCACCCTCGGCCCAGTCCTGCATGTCCAGCCGCGGTCGAGCTCTCCGGCACATTCCTCATCCCAGGCACTGACTAGGTTTCCTGGTCTCGTGGAGCGTATTTACTCTCCCGTGCCATCTCTAAGCACTGGGATGCCTTCCTCGCTGTCTGCCGTGACCACAGGGCATTTCCACTTCACTTAGTGTGGGATGAGGCTTTTTACAAGCTTTCAAAGGCCATACTAGGGGCCTGGGGTCCTGGCCAGTGTGCCAAATCCTGCATCGTGGTTGAATGGTGCCGTACCAGTGAACTCTAACCTGGTCCCCCTTGCGTGCTGCCTCTCCTGGGTCCAGCATTCTCTGGCTCTGCTTCTGCCTTTGCTCACCCACCCCCACTGGCATGCTTCCCGGGTCTGTTTGCAGAGTGGAGCTGGACACAGCGCTGGTACCGTCCCGCAATCATCTCCAAGCACAGGGTAAGGGGGACACCTCTTCTGGTCCAGAAGGTTTACGGAAAGCTGGGAGTCAAGGTTTTGAGTGCATTAATTCAGATGATGCTCCCCCAAGCTGCAGGGTTACAGCAACCTTCCTTGGGTTGAGCCTGCAGGCAGCCCTGGAGCACCACTACCTTCATGATTAAGTTCTCGCTCTGATCTGCACCTGTTTTGGTTCTCTGGGGTAGGAGATGAGGCTGTCTTTATATGGTAGCAAGAAAACCTTTTTGTCACACTTTTCTTTAAATGGGTGATCTTTTCACTGCCTTGCCCTCAGCAAGAACCACTTGATTCCAAAGTCGAGGTGATTCCTGCTTCCCAGCCTCCCCATGCCTGAGACGCTGCACCCCACTGTGTGCCCCCCACGCTCAGCACTGCTGCGTCCACCAGCGGGTGTCCTGCTGTCAAACAGAGGCTGCTCCTAGAACACTCCCGGCCCCAACCATCTTATGCCGGGTTCCTCTGGAAACAGACTCCGAAGAGACGTCCGTGTGCGGGCCTTTACTGGCAGTCTTCTCAGAAGGGAAGCCCTGTGAGGGTGTGAGGGAAGGTGGGCTGGACAGAGAAGCAGCTTGACAACAAGGCTGCTGCTACCGGGGCTCCGGCCGATCCTCTGAGAAGCTCGGGAGCTGGGGGTGCTTTTCAGTTACGTTGACGGAGGCAAAGCCTTGGTCATGCAGAGGGATGACGGCACTCGCTACAGAAGCCGCCTGAGGTCCAGGCTTGGAGACGGCAGCTCTAACTGGCTGCTTTCCTACCCTCCGTGTTAAACCTGAGTAAACACCTCCTATGAAGGTCTCGAGAAGATAAACTCAAGCAGAGGACTGAGGACCTGGAAGGAGGCACGGGTAGTCTGGGTGAAGAAGGGTCATCGCTATGAAGCCAGAGGAGTAGGAAGTGGACAGGAAATCAGGAGACACAGAAAATGAGCTGAGGTTGGTGGCCTGCGGGTCAGCAAGGGCAGACAAGAGTGCCCTTGGCCTGTGTGAGAAGCTAGGAGCCAGGGTGGCCCGAGGGAGGCCCGGAGACAGCAGAGGGGCAGGAGGGACTGGACAGCTTTGGAGCCTGGTCAGGATCTCACCCGGACTGCGCACTCCCCCTGACCCCAGGTGGCCGGCAGCCCCTACTCTGAGGGGCCTGAGCTGGGCCAGGGAATTCTTTTCCTTTGATACCTGTAGGTCTGAGTTTCTTAAAACCCTGTGCATGTGCCCCCCTCCCAAGTCTCCCGGCCAGGTTCCACCACCCCCGCCTGGTCCCCATCACCACCAACCCTAGCCCGGTCGCCCCCCCAGCAAATCTCGCCCGGTCGCCCCCGCCGCCCGACTAGGTACACCGGCACTCCCGGCCGGATCCTCCCAGTGGGGCGAGACGCCCCCTCCGGGCCCCTTCGATGCCTCCTCGGAGGCCAACCCCGCCCCGCTGCGGGCCTTGGGATGTGGGCGGAGCCGTCTTGCTCCCGCCTCCTAGCCCTCAGCCAATGGGCAGTTGGGGACGCGCTGTTGGCGGAACCGTAACGCTCCCGCCCCTCTGCGGGCCTTGGACAATCGGGAACTGGGCAGGGCCGTGGGCGGAGCCTCCCCGCCCCCACCCGCGTCCTCGGCCAATGAGCGGGCGCGTGGGCGGAGCCGGAGGTGGAGGTGCAGCGGACGCGCGGGCACGGGGTAGGGCACAGAGCTCCGGGACTGCGCCGCCGCTCGGGCTCTGCTGCTCCGCGGGGCTCGGCGCGCGAATTCCGGGCAGACCCAGCATGGCGGTGGAGGAAGAGGGGCTCCGGGTTTTCCAGAGCGTGAAGATCAAGATCGGTGAGCTCCCGGGAGCTGGCGGGGGCGCTGGGGTCTTCGAGGGGGCTCGCGGTGGGCGCCCCCAGGCCCCCGACCCCTTCCCTGGGGGCCAAGGCCCTGACGCCTCCTGGCCATGTGTGCTCCCCGGTTGCGGCCCCTTCCCACCCCCTGGAGATCCCCAGCCGCGGCCCCTCCCCACCACCCCGGAGGCCGCGGGCCTCGGCCCCCTCCCCATCACAGGGAGATGATGGGCCGCGGCTCCCTCCCCATCTCCAGGAGATGCCCGGCCGCTGCCCTCTCCCCACCTACCCCAAGGACGGACTGGGCCGAGCCAGGCTGGCGGCTCCGGGGGACGCAGCTCCCTGCGCTGCCTCCACGCCACTAGCGGCCCCAGGTCCCCGGAGGTGGGGTCGCCTGCAGCAGAGGGAGGTGCGGTGCCGGTCTTGGGTCGGGTCCCCGCTGGGAGTGTGTATCTGCGTGTGCATGAGCGCGCGCGCGGGTGCTCTCCGGATGAGTGCACTTCAGGTGCCAAAAAGACCAACCCCGGGGTTCCGAGCCTCGCTGAGTGCGGTACCCAGACGCTTCCTTCGCTGGGGACGTGGAAGCTCTTTCACATTCCCCCAGGGGCGAGGGGCCGAGCGGGCGACTGAATAGAGCCTGGGTGTGCACGCGACTGTGTAGGTGGATGTGTGGGCATGTGTGTGTTCCTGCGTGTTTGTGTGTGTGTGTGTGTCTGCCTGTGACTCTGTGGAACAATCTGGCCCAGGGCTCCCTCCGGGCAGGTCGCCACAAGAGCCACCCCTCCCCCTTCCATTGAGAACTGGCTGCGGGAGCTTTTGGCCACCAGGGCCTGCCATTCAGGTCGTGTCCCCAGAGCAGTCCGCCTTTCTCACTGGACCCAGGAGCTGGGGGAGGGAAGTGCAGACTCTGGAGTGGCTGGAAGGCTGTATCAGGACTTCCTGGGTTCGGTTTTAACTTGGGAGGGTGATGTGCAAGTTTCTTCCCCCCAAAACAAGATCGGTTCCTGGAGTGACTGTTGCACGTTAATGCCGTAAATGCGCCAGCTGAGGGGACAGCTCCCCTGGGAGAGGGCTGCTGAGACCCTGGTGTGTTGCCCGTCCTCGGGGCCCTTCTTGCCCACTGAATGCCTGGGTCCTCCACACTCCCATGTGAAAAAGGGGCTCCAGGAACCAAGCCAGGCGCCCAGTGACTGCTGGAGCGTCAGTTGCTGGTGACATTCGATGCTGCTTAGGAATTCCAGCTACCCCAAGTCAGCGTGTTGTTTCCCGTCTGCTTTATTTTGGTTTATGGATCATCGCTGAGACGCTGTTGATATCTGGCTCAGAAGCGCTGCAGCTAGGATGTGGTCGCGCTTCACCTCGAGGAGCCTGCCTGGAGAGGGTCTCTCTTGTTCACTTGGTTGGAACCTGCTGCCACTTCTGCTGAGAGGTTCAACATGGCACTCCACCTGAAGGCACAGGGACAGTGCCTCTCAGCGCCAGGGTCCAGTGAGCATGAGGGGGATGCCAACCCAGAGGCCTTGAGGTGCTTCCTTAATCGGGGTACAGGAAGGGGTGGGGCACGGCTGTGAGGCCTGGGCCAGGCTTCTGGGTGCAGCAGGCAGGAAGGGGTCTGGGGACTTCGGGGCTCAGGCCCCGCACGGCCAGCCTGGACTCGACTCAGGAGGGCTCTGGAACGGGGGTCTGTTAAGCAGAGCGGATTGACTTCTTTCGAGAATGGCACCGAGATCTGCTGGCCTGGCAGGGCGCCCTCACGGGAGGTTCTGGACCTCACACACAGGGGCCGCGTGTGGAAGGAAGGGCTTTGAAGATGCTGCTCGGTTAGGCTTTCCCTCCTTTGTGCTTCAGTTTAAACAAGTGAGAGAAATGCCCAGCTCAGCTGAGGATTAGTGCAGCGACTGAACATCTGCTGGTCTAACTCCATGTGGGCACGGGGTATTATTAGAACCTTTGGAGCCCCGCCCCCACGCCTGGGGGCTGTGGCAGAGCGGATGAGCAGAAGCGTCTGTGCGCAGGGGTCCGCCTCCCTGGACGCGGCTCCAGCTCTCAGGAGCCCCTGTCTTCTCCCCTCTCCAAGGTCTTCACCTGCAGCTCGGGGCTGCAGGAGGGAGACATCTGTGTCCCACCCTAGCTGCTGGGGCTTGCAGGGAGCAAGGGCCTGCGCACAGCACAGGCATTGGAGCAAAGAGGTGTCCTGGGCTGTGCTGCCGACTTAGAGCCGGGGCCGGCCCCAGAGGTGAGCTGTGGGGACTGGCCTGGGGCTTCATCTTGTTCCGCTGTGAGTAGACAGGGCCTGGTGGGTGGTGCCCCGAGCTCTCCGTTTCTCTCCTTAGTCCTCTGCTGTGGCCAGTCTTGACTCTGACTTGCCTGAGTGCCCCAGCCGTGAAGGTACAATGACGAGGGAGGACACCAGAGATGACCTGGAGGAGGGGCGGCTGTGCAGGAATCACAGGCATGCTCGCCTCCTTGTTCCAGGAGACCCTGGCTGGCTGGCCATTCACGCTGAGCCCTGTCTCTGGGCGGCTGGCAGCGTGCCCGTGTCTGCTGGTGGCCTGCGGCCTGCCGGCTGGAAGACCCAGGGCAGGCGCCCCCGCCCCCCGCCCCCCTTTCATGGCCTCGTTTTTCCATTTGCGAAATGCCAGCAGTCATTGTCTGCAGCATCCGGTGGGAGCCCCTCATCCCAGAAAGAGACAGAGAGAAATTCTCCCTCCAGCTATACCCTCAGCAGTGTCACCATTCCTGTTGCTGAGGGGAAAGGCGGAACATTTTGGGGGGCTGAAGAGTTTTTAGTGGGGGGGCCTTGGCCGTTAAGTCCTTAGAAAGTCTGGAACGTGTGGTGGTAGTACGTGGTCACTGAGAGGCTAACGCTGGGGAAAATGAGAAGAATCTCTTCCTTTTTTCCCTCTTCTCCTTCTTCCTTCCACCTTAAGTGCCAAATAAAAGGGGGGTATTTTTATTGTAACCATTTCAAGTCCTCGTCCTGAAGAGCTTGTGTCTTTCCCCACTTAAATCTCGCAGTTATTTTGGGCCGTTCTGCTGCACACTTGAAAATCTTACCCGCGGTCTATCTTTGGTAACAGCAGTATCTCATGTCACGTAAGACTGAACACACTTCCTGTGAGGTTGCTTGAGGAAGTGTGCTCCTCTGGCTTTCCATGAGTCAGGGCTTCAGCCCTGGAAGGGAAGCAACGTGAAGATTTGTAGGCGGCGACGGGTGAAGACTCCTGGCGAGAGCACCTCTGCCCAGCAGGGTCGTTTTGGACTCAGCACTCCTGTAGGCCTTGCAACATAGCTTTACTTTCTGGTGATATTTCCCTTTTCCATGATAGTTACTCCTTATTTTTAAAAGTGTCGTCTTGATAAATATGTCCAATTAAGAGCAATGTACAAAGGTATTTCTCTCAAGCTAAAAAAAGAGAAAATCCTGGCCTTGCCCTTGAGAGTGAGAAAAGCCCTCTTGGGCTGTGAGTGGGTCTCGTCGTTGTCAGGTTCGAGGGCAGCTTGGGGATGCGTGGCGAGGCCACAGGGCAGACCTTCCTTCTTGGACCCAGAGCAGCGGCCCCCCTGCTCTCCCCGGGCTCAGAGCACCCACTCCTGTCCCTTCTCATTCAGATTAGAACCCGTCACCAAGAAGGGCCAGGGCGGTCTGGGTGCAGCGCGAGCACGGGGGAAGCGGCGCGCCCCCACTCAGCCAGACGTGGCCACGCAGCAGCTGGCTGTCGGCCCGTCTGCCCCCCAAACGTCACCCCCATGGAAGCAGGAGGCCCCTCAGGTCGGGGAGGCGGGGAGCAGGCAGGGCCCCTGGGCGGCCTGGAGAAGAAGCCCCAGACCACAGGGGCTGGGAGCTCAGGGTTCTAGGGCCACGCTGCCGAGAGTGTGATTTTTTTAACCCAATGTCCAATGTGGGAGGCAGTGGCGCACCAGTCCCGGGGTCTGTAAGGCTCAGGCGGGGCGGTCCAGCGTATAAGTGGCAGTGGTTGTCAGCAGCCGGGCGTCACAGGCTCCGTTAGAGGACACGCTCTGTGCACACGATGGCCGACGTCTGCGCAAGGCTGCGCGTGAGTCGGGGAGTGGGGAGCTGTGCCGGCCACGCACAGTTCTTGGTGTCAGGGGCTGCGTGTTCTCCGGAGCTCTCTGATGCTAAAATTAGCCTGGATACTCTATTAACCTGGGAGCGCAGCTCGTGAGCTATTTTTGGCCCCTGAGGACCGGTGTGCAGACTGGCGCTGCCCACGGGGCCGCGAGGTCGGCCACCTGGCCGCAGCCCGCGGATCTGGGCTCCTCCGGGCAGCGGCATGTGCTGACGTGTGAGGTGGGGAGGGTGCAGACTTAAGGGTCTGGCGTGCGCCTTCTCTCATTGCACCTAAGCTCTCACAAGCCCGCGTGGAGTCACCTGCCCAGGGTCTTGGCCTGCAGGGGGCGGGAGCTCGCCTCGCGTGCTGCCTCCTGCCCGGTAACGCGCATGGACAGGAGGGGCCACCGGTGCCCCTGAGGGGAGGGCCCGGGCCACTGGCACCTGTGGGAGGACCGGGGCGTGCGCACACGGCCCGTAGTGCAGGTGCTGGCCGGAAGCTGGAGGGAACAGAACTCGTGAAGGTGCGATTGAACAGGGCACGAGATCCAGAGGCGACCCCTTGAGCGGGGCCACCTGCAGCCCACGGAGCCCCGGGCACGCAGGGAAAAGGGTCTGCAGGTGGTGGGGCCCCGTGGACGGGTCATGGGGCTGCAAAACACCATTTGGCAGAAAACGTCTGGGTTTGTTTCTCTGAAGCTAACGAGGCACTTGTGTGTGTCAACACTCACACCTTCTGGAGAGTATTTGGGAAATCAGGACATCGGAGCATCACACTTCAGAAACAACCACAGTGGGAGCAGCTAAGCCCGAGAAGTGAGGTTTGCAAGTCACACTGGAAGGTGGAGGCTGCAGGTGCCCCAGCTGCTTCTGAGCGAGGAGGGTCCATGCTGGGCCCAGGCGGCTCAGGAGGGGAGGCTGGGACCTGAGACTGAGTCCCGGCCACCTTTCTCGCTAACTCTGCAACTTCAGGTTCATCGGAGCCCACTCTGCTTCAGTTTCTTCCTCTGCAATAGGGGAGAGTAAGGCCCTTTCTGTGCAGCTCAGCGAGCTTGTGTGGACACAGGCACTTGCATGGCTCCGGTCCTGATGGCAAGGTGTTTCTGCTGGTACAGTTTGAAGCTTCTTGTTCTCTTAATCTTGTAACGGGTTAGAGATTCAGCTCAGCAAGTCAGGAGGAGTTGGTGAGGCAGCAGTGGGGAGGGCTCGCCGGTTGTCTGTCCCCTGCACCCAGTGTCAGCATGGGGGTCTGTGTTCCAGCTGTGCCCAGTCGGTGGGACGTTCAGATAGCAAAATGGGGAGACAGAGTATGGATAAACGCCAGATGAAGGGGCAGTTACATTATGGAGCTTCCACAGCCTGGAATACTATGCAGCTTTCAGAGAAATAGGTTGGAGCCCGGCCCGGCCATGTGACAGGCAGGAAGCCCGTGGGGTGTGACTGGAAAGAAAGCAGCATGCGGAGCGTGTCTCCAAAGGTCCCGGAGAAGCGCAAGGCAACAGCTACGGGTGTGCAGGTGTGGGGACGAGACCCACACACGTCTGTCACTTGGACCCCGGGGCTGGGGAGAGTGGAAATGGTTTAGCAGGAAGAGGGAATAAAAGGTCTGTTTGAAAAAGCAAGAATATTACTAGGATGTATAAGATAGGTCAGTAAGGAGTTTAGAAATCACAACCTCTTAAAAAATGGAATGAACACGTTCTGTAGGGGACACCGAGGCCCAGAAAGATAAAATGATCTCCTAGACACACACAAGGCTCACTCGGTGCAGGAGAAGTGCGGGGCTGCCGTCAGGTCCAGGAGCGAGTGAGTAGTGGGCTGAGGGCTGGCCCGGGAGGGGACCTCGAACGGACCCAGACACGCGGGTGGCGTGGGCTGCAGCCCTGTGTTCAGGAAACGCTGACCCGGATGAGAGGGGATTTAAAGTCCCACCATCCACACAAATGACCCTGTGCTTCTCTTTAAGTGTGAGGCAACTTCCAAAATTAACAGTGAACACATTCGAGTTGTGGTATAAATGCACGTTTCGTGACCCTCCTTAGAGATAAGCGGACGAGTGTCCCCGACCGCGCGTCCCAGCTCTCGCCGTGGGCCGGGACCCACGTGTCGTTTCCGCACGACGGCTCTTGGGTCAGACTCAGAGCTGCTCGTTATCGGAAGCTTCTTTGCCGGAAGTGAGGGATCAACGAGTGGACCGTGGGACCACAGGTCGTGACCCTAGTCCTCCGAGTGTCTGCAAACACGGGTTGTGTTTCTGCACGCAGGACAGATCCCGGGCCAGCCCGGCCTGTCCTGAGGTTTGGCCTCGCTCGTTTGCATTTTCAAATAAGCCTGCAGCCCGTGGCAGGGCCAGTCAGCATCTGGGCAAGGGCCCTGCTGGTGAGGCCACGTGTCTACGCCTGAGACCTGCCGTGGAGGCCTGGGGGAGGCTGGACCGCCCCCGCTCAGGGTTTGAGGGAACGCTGTGCCCTTCACTCCTAAGTCAGACCAGTGCCTGTTTCCCTCTTCGCGTAGTTTCTCTTCCTGTTGTCTGAATAATTTCCAAAGTGTGAAGGAGTGCTCTGTCTCGGCCCCCATTGCCAACGGGATGAAATCCAGAGGCCGGCAAAGTCGCCGCGTCTCTCTTGGACTCAGGGTGACTCAGAGCCTGGAGCCTCGGTCGGCGGCCGCTTCCCCAGCCAGGCTGCCCCGTGGGTGCTCCGGACACAGCCTCGCTCTCGGCTTGGCGGCCACCAGTGCCGTTGGGGCCTGCGGCAGCGCCAGGACCAGGGCCTGGTCGTCGGCCTCTCCTGGGACCGGCTCCCCCTTCGCGCCCCCCAGGGCTGACGGGAGCCCAGGAGTGGGCCTGGGCTTCTGGGTTTTCGGGACGTTTAACCGACTAGGGGGCTGGTAACTAGCCCGCCTTTCTCTGCAGCTTTGATTTGGACTCGACAGTGGGTCCCGTCGGGTGTGACCCGTGTGTGGAGTCAGGGCCTGTCTCTCCTTCCTGTGACGCCCCTTGGCCCTCCCAGGAGCCCCGTGGCCAGGCCCCCGTGGTTGAGGGCAGCCACGCGTGCCCTGGATCTTCTCCGGGGCTTTGTCTTGTGTGGTTTTTCCTCTGAGGAAAAAGCTGTCGTTTTCCTTCTTTGCTCTGTGGGACCGGTCTGATTTTGTGCACTCTGTCCGTTTCCACGACGCCAGATCCGCCGTTGCCCGCGGAGCCCTGGACATGCCGGGGAGCAGCAGGTGCCCCTGCAGAACGTGGTCCTGTCAGGGCCTGGCAACGACCCCGTGCCTTGTGCAGGCACGTGTCGTAACTGCCCCCCACCCCCCGAGGCCCAGAGAAGCCAGGTCACTTTCCCGAAGTCACACAGCAGGAGAGGTGGTGACTGTCTCAGCTGTCCTGTAATGAACTCGAAATTACCAAGGCCAGGCACTCCTCCTGGGGTCAGTGAGGAACGGCCTTCTTGGGTGTGTTATCAAGTCACTTCCTCAGTAGACAGCTCACTTCCCACCAAGGCCTCTCCTTCCCTGAGAATCTCTGAACGAGCATTTCTGGGAGATTCTCAGGAGAGTGACACCTGCGCCTGAACGTGTGGTCCTGAGAGGCCAGGACACCCGGGGCTCAGGGCCTGCTGACCACCTCCCAGCTGAGTGTCTTGAGCTGCTGGACACCTGAGCAATTTCACCTGAGACCATGCTTTCCACAGGGGGCCAGCCTCCGAGTGGACAGACTGCAGGCTGCCCCGGGGGCGGGAGCAGCCCTGTTTCTTCCTGACGCTGCCGTCTGGCTTCTGACCATCTCTTCCTCCTGCTGGGGTGGGACCCAGGCCCAGAGGTTGCCTTACGCAGGAAAAGCCCCCGGGCCAGGCAGGCAACAGCGGGGAGGGGTGAAGTGGGGCAGTTAAACTCCAGCCGGAGGTGGTTCAGCCCCAGGCCCGGAGCCTCTGGGCCTTTGCTTGTTTGGACCCAGCCGACTGGGGACTTCCCAGAGCCGGGCTCAGATGGTGGTACAGAGCTGCTTGCAGAGATCCTGGAACCCAAGCTGGTTTCAGAAATCCCATCGGTGTGCAGATCCCAGGGGGCCTGGCCGAGTGCCTTGTTGCAGAGGTCTGCAGTGGGCTGCTGTGCCGGGGCTGCTTTTCCCATGGCCTTTGGGGTGAGGGCGGGCTGGGGAATTCCAGATTGTTCTGGGCTGCGGCTTGGCGAGCTCACCCTTCTCAGGGGGCCCTGCTGGCCCGTCCTGGGGCTGACGGCCACAAGCAGTTTTTAGCTTAGGATCTGACGACTGGGTGTTTTATCTACTTTTTTTATCTACTAGGAGTGAGTTTCAAGGGCAGAAGACACTGTGTATGCGATGTTCCCATGGAGGGCACACCCCACCCGTGTGTGGTGTGTCCAGGACCTTCTGGAGGAGCGAGGTGTCCCCGGGCTCCCCTGAGAAAGGCCTGCACCCCACGAGGCAGAGCGTTCAGTTGAGGGAGGGGTGGTTCGCCCTGACCTTCTCACGGGGGCGCCTCACGTCCTAGTACGGGTGTGCGCACACACACGCCCCCGGCCTGTCTCGGGGCAGAGGTGCGTGGTGTCGTGTCACCGCGCGGTGATGGCGGGGAGGCCGGGAGGCCCACGGCGGCTCCTGCTGGCTCTTTCCCGTTGGCGGGACCCGTGGTGCCAGGGAACCGGCCTCGTCTGCGCAGCAAGGCGCGCGGAGTTTAGAAGAGCTTCCTGTGTCTCAGGCATTCTTGCTGTCCTTTCTTCTGCCCGTCGTGGCGGAGGCTGCAGAGTCACGTGGCCCGCGTGGGCCCGACCCCGGGGGTCTGGGGGTGTGCGTTGGGCGGCACCTGCCGTCTGAGAGCCCTGAGGGCGGCTTGGCCGGGTCCCCGCCCCGTCCTGGGGCCTCTCTGCTGGGACGCCTGCCTTTGCGCTTTCTGTGACTCCAGCGTCTTTTCTGCACTTTTGGATTCTTTAATATTTTGTACGTGCGCCAGACACCTTTCACATTTTAGGCCCACAGCCGGGTTTTGCCTGTAGCTTCTTTTCCTGTTCGTTTCTGGCCCGTTCTCTCTCCTGGCTGCGCTCAGGTGGGAGCCCCCAGACTTTGAGAAGCTCCGAGGACCCCGGGCAGGGCGGGGCTGCCTGGGATCGAGCGAGAGGACGTGAAGGTGAACAGGGAAGTACTGCAAACGGGGGTGCATGAGCCATAGTGGGTGGGGGCTGCCGGGGGGCCTCCTCGCCCCCCGAGGTGTGAGGCTCTTGTTTCCTGCCCGGCTGTACGGGTGAGAGAGCCCAGCTCCCTGGAAGTGGGCACCCTGCCTGGTGGGACCCGAGCCGCCCGAGCCAGGTGGGCTGCAGATGCCCCATGGCCCCCTGGCTCTCCTGGCCGTGCTCCCGGAGACCTTGTAGCTCCTGGGCGATGCTTCCTGGGGCGTTGGGAGGGGAAGGGCAGAGGACCCTGTGCTTCCTGAGCCCCAGCTGGCCCCGTCCATCTGGAGTCCGTGGCGTTCCTTTCTCTGTTCATCATTTCCTGCTCCACTCAGCTCCGCCTCCGTATTTGGAGAAAGGATTTCTCAGCGTTTGGACCCGAGGATGTGTTTGTGCACATCCTGGCCGGAAGGAAGGGTCTCGGGGACAGAAAACCCCTGGTCGCTACGGTGTTGCTCAGTCTCCTGACTTTCTGTTTATTGGTTTTGCGGAGGGTGTTGTGGCCTTCTCTTCGAGGGCCTTTCCCTCGCTGCCGGTGTCCTTCCCGGACGGGCAGGCTGTCCAGTCAGGAGGGCAGAGCCTGGGTCCTGAACGAGACGCTTCTACCTCTTTTTCGCCCACGCAGGATTCACTATAGTTAGTAGCAATGTAGTTCTAATTGTTACTAGACCTCCTCCTGCCTCTCCCCAGCCCAGCCCGCTTCCCTATCAGTATCTGTGTGAGGACCCACCAGTTTGGTGAATAATATAAGAGTGTTGGGTTTTCTTTTTCTTTTTTTTTTTTTGCGGTACGCAGGCCTCTCACCGCTGTGGCCTCTCCCGTTGTGGAGCACAGGCTCCGGACGCGCAGGCTCAGCGGCCATGGCTCACGGGCCCAGCTGCTCCGCAGCATGTGGGATCTTCCCGGACCGGGGCACGAACCTGCGTCCCCTGCATCGGCAGGCGGACTCTCAACCACTGCGCCACCAGGGAAGCCCCGAGTGTTGGGTTTTCTTAAGCAGGAGTTTCTGTGGCCGGAAGGAGCTGGCTGGGGGGCAGTGGGTGTTGGCCCCCAGCACACAGATCTCTTCAGCCCTTCACGTGCAGGAGGCCAGTCCAGGTTTCCTGTCACCGGGGCCTGAAAGCGGTGGAGCCACCCTTTTCGGACAGAATATTTCCGAAGAGTGTGGGAGGGCTCTGTGCATCTGACCTGGGACGTGTTGGGGGCGTGTACACACGTGTTGATTTTGTGTATCAGGGCCCGTGGAGGCCAGTGTAAGGGCCACCCTGAGGCAGCGGCAGGAACTCTGAGCCTGACCTAACGTGGGAATCACAAAGACTGGTTGGGAAAAGCTAGTTTCCAAAAGCTCTCCTCCTTGCAAAAAGTGCTCCGGCGTCATCTGGGGGGCGATTCTGCATCGCATGGGCTGACCTTCAGGTGAAGTCGGCCCGGGGGTGGGGTGGGGGGTGACCTTTGCCTCCCTGGTTGTCCCACGGCAGTTGGACGCCACCTGCAGATGCTGCATGTGGGCCCGTGGGGCCATGAATTGGGCATTTCACAGGATGCATGGGGAACGTTGGCCTTGCCTTCCAAGACTACAGATCAAAGGATAAATAAGACAAACGATCAACATAGTCACGCTTTTACGGGAATAATAATAACTGAGATTTTCAGGTCTTGGGGAGGCGCTAAGGAAGACTGGAAGGGGTCCCCTGCTCTCTTCCTGTTCTCCCAGGAACGGGAACCTATGTGTGCACACGTGTGCACAAACATACATGCACACGTGTGCAGACGTGCGCACGCACACACTCTGCACACAATGTATTTTCCAAACCTGGAGAATTCTTAGAAGTAATAGAAACTGTATGTGCAGAATTAATTTCTGAATATGTAAAGTGACCCCCATTGAACAAGGACAGCACTTACTCTTATCATTAAAACTAAACTAAACATTAACTTACCGTTTTCTACTCTAAGGCTTAGTCTGTCCCAAGGTGTACCTGCGCCCTGGTTAACAGCTCTGGGGAGGGGACGCCTCTACAGCGGCCCCTTGATGGTCACTGCTTCCCGCTCTTAGTAGCAGACGACAATAGTCTGTCTTGTTATGAAGGCGTCTTGGGGTCCTTGAAACGTGCCGTCTTCCTTGGAAAGCAGAGGCCGGAAGGGTGGCGGACAGGACACTGTACGTCTGTTTTAGTGTGTCTGAATTTCTGGGTCGCAAACCACCTTAGGTAAAGCAGGGCCCTGGGCAGGGCGGGCCTGCTCCGGGGACCTGGCCGCCCCCTTGGGCCAGGCTCTTGGGCTGTGCCCCAGCTCGCGGTTTGGTCCGCTGTCTCTTCCTTTTCAGGGTTTTTGTAACCTGTGGGGTCCTTGTAGAGAAGGTGCAGAGCAGGGCACAGAGGAGAAGCACCATTGAGAACATGAGTTGCAGGTGAAGTGAGGGCACAGCAGGCCCCCTTCTGCAAGGTCCCCCTGGCCCTGGGGTCTCCTGGCTCCGGGGAGCTTGCTGGGCTCTGCCCCCGAGGAGCAAAGCGGAAAACAGCAGGACGGCCCGTGGGTTCTCTAAGATGCGCTTGTTCCTGGGTGACCAGTGAGCGTAGTTCCTGCCTTGAGAGCAGACGTCCTGCGGGGGGGACAGTCTCCCCATCGGGCTCCGAAAGACCCGTCCTGAGCTCCCTGCCGCGGCGGAAGGCGTCTCCACTTTCCTCCAGTGCCCCGGTTCTAGCCAGGGAACCGCCCCCCGGGGACAGGTGGCCCTGCTCTGGGACTTGTTGTTTGTCACGCTGGGGGTGGGGAGTGCGGACCTAGTGGGCGGACCCCCCCCACCCCCGCCGCAGCTCAGTGCCTGACTGTGCACGGGGCGTGCCCGGGAGAGGGGGCTGTGGGGGCGGCATCGGACCCCGGTGAGAACCGCGTGTGTCTTCTGCTCTCTGCCTCTCCTCAGGAGCGTGCGGGCAGGGAGCAGCTAGACCCCATGCTCGCCTGGGGGAGAGACGCCTGCGGTGTGGACCCACCACACTGCCTGACGGTTTAGGGCGTGGACGGGCCGGCAGGACCCTGGGGCAGCGGCACTGTGGCCAGTCCGCTGGCGACCTCCCGCTCTGCAGCTAGCTTGTGGCAAGCCGCTTAACCTCTCTGTGCCTTAGTTTTAGTGTCTGTAAAGTGAGGGTACTGATAGCTGCTTCGCAGGGCTGTTAGAGGGCTGAGTGCAACTGTCGCCGTCCTGCCAGCTCTCACTTCACGCTGGAGGCGAGTGAGCCTCAGAGGGTCTGGACCTGCTCGGGTCGCCAGGTTGGGTCCGTGAGCCGAAGCTGCTTTCACGAGCGGTGGGAAGCAGGACCGCGCCGCGGACTCCCGGGGAGGATGTGTCTGTGCGGAAGGGCTGGGCTGGGAGGGCGTGGGCTTGTGTGGCCGCCCCTGGGGTCTGGCGGCACCCTCCCTGGCCGTGCGGTCTGAGCTGCGCTACCCGACCCCACGAGGGTTCCCCGGGATGGTACCAGCTCCGCCGCGGGCTGCTTCCGAGCCCGAGTTCTCTTCGGAGTGTCGGTGCTCCTCTGGGCAGCCGCCGATGACTTAAAGGTGAAGTGTTAACCAAGAAGCATAATCTCGCATTTGAGTGTGGCTTTGCGGGAGCAGGGACCTGTAGCAGCGTAATTAGGGGCTGTGTTCCCCGAGAGAGGCAGGGATGGGGGAGCGGCAGGTGCTTCTGGCTTCCGGGCTAGCACAGAGCACTTAGCCCGGCTAAAAAGCTCACACAGGGCTGCATGGGTCTGGGAAGAAATGGGAAGAGCAGTCCCCCTTTAGATACTGTGGACGTCAGGTGACAGTTGCTTATTTACCATGTTTTGAATTCTGTAACTTTTTTCTGGATCATTCTGTGGTTTTATCTCTATGGCACAACAATTTTATGACAGGAGGTGCGTATTAATGAATCAGTTAACTATTTTGTAAATCTAGGGTGCTGTCTTATGATGTCTTTGTAGCCCCCAAACACAGGCGCCACGGGCAGGACTTGCACAGGTGGGTAGGGACAGCTGCCCTGACCCCCCTGTGCTAACCTCGCCCGGGAGATGCTTGGGGAAACTGCTCAGCCTGTCACAGTGGGACAAGGGTGTAAATATTTACCCACGTCTGTGGGCTGGGAATACTGCACTGTCGCCGTGCCCCCCTGCAGCGGTGACCTCTCCATGGCCGGGGGTGCTCTCAGCACGCAGACATTAGCCAGGGGGGTGGTGGGGGGAGAATCTAGCTCCCGTGTCCCCTGCTCGGGTGACGTGGATCATTTCACCAGTGATTTAGAGAGTCTGCTTCTCCCCACACATGGAAATGAGGCCGCTGAGAAACCAACACCAAACAAGTTTGGAGGATGTGTTTAACCCACTCTCAGGCTCGTCCAAAAAACTTGTCCCAATTTTATTAATGGATAAGAGTGAACAAAGGTTCGGGACTTCCCTGGTGGTCCAGTGGTAAAGAATCCGCCTTCCAATGCAGGGGACGCGGGTTCGATCTCTGGTCAGGGAACTAAGATCCCACATGTCGAGGGCAACTAAGCCCGCGAGCCACAACTACTGAGCTCCCGCGCCCGACTAGAGAGCCTTCGTGCCGCAAACTACAGAGCCCATGCGCTCCGGAGCCCGCGCCACAGCTGCAGGCCCACACGCTGCGGTGAAGAGCCCGTATGCCACAACGAAAGATCCCGCATGCCTCAACAAAGATCCTGCGTGCCGCAACTAAGACCCAACACAGCCAAAAAAAAAAAAAAAGGGTAAACAAGGTTCGTGAAGAAAAACACGTTGCTTTTATAAGTAAAATCATACACATAATAATGTTCCACTCATTTTGGCCCATGCACCGTAAAGACCAGCCGAGAATAAGGCATTTTTAAAGGCAGGATGAGGTGCTGGCCCTTTGGCAGCGTGAGCAGTGTTGTGGCTGGTCCCTGAGGGCCCCAGAGCAGGGATGCGCCCACTTCCACGCCCCTCCGCAGGTTAACTGTCCTCCTCACCCCCTTACAAGTGTGAGGCCGACATGACCCAGAGTCCTTTCTGAGATAGACTTGGACTCAAGGCTAATAAAGGAAACCCCAGGAAGTCCAGAATACACAGTAGCACGTGACAAGGGAAGTTCACTTTTAAGCTCTGCAGATAAATGCGGTTTGGCCTCCTCACATCACGGCAAAGGGCAGGGGCGCCGGGGCCCTCGGCATAAACTGGGGTAAATTAAGGAAGCGTGTGCGAGCTAACAGGTCTCAGTCCTGAGTTCGGGTAACGAAGGCTACCGGACTGGTTTCCTTACTCGCACGTTTCTCTCCTTCTTAGAAGTTTGCTGAAAGCAATGGTGGTTATTCCCCCGTGGGGTGACGGGGATCCGCACAGCCTTTTCAGATATGTTTCTTTGATGTTCCTTTTGTTTGTTCGGAGGTTGCAGGAACGCCCGAGCCACAGCTGCTGGTTAGGGTGTGGTGTGCAGGGGGCGGGGCCTGTCCTGGGGGAGACTCTCGGGACCAGAGGCCTGACGATGAATAAGCTCGATGAAGAGGCTGCCAGGCCCACCTGGACGTGGGAGAGGACAGGACCCTCCCCCTCCTGAGTTTCTCCCCCTCGACCCGCTGAGGGCTCTCCCTGGGGGGTCCTCTGGGGCGGGGCCGGGTGGTCTTGCTTAAGCGTCCCACGCGAAGGGGGTCCGAGGGCCCAGGTCCAAGGTCTGCTCCCTTACAGCTGAGCTGGGCACCCGCGTGCTTCCTGCATTGTCATCCTGCACTGTCATCGGCAAGGCTGCGCTTGGCCCTGGGCCCGGCTTTCCCGGCGGGCGGGGAAATCCTCCCTGCCCTGCGGCCAGGTTCCGGCTCCCACGGGGGCCAGCGGCTTTGGCAGCTCCGGACGGACGCCCCCCCTCCCCCCCCACCCCGCGTCTGCAGGAGAGGGTGGGACCCCACGGTCTGATCTGCTTTTGGCTTCTGCTGCTTCCACTAAAATCCACCCCCTCCCCCGTTCTTTGGAATTAGACGGAGGGTGGAACCTGTCAGCGGGGCAGGTTCAGGATGGTTGCGTTCTGTGCGTGGTGACCCCGGCCACAGCTCGGGGGCGCACAGCCCCCAGAAGCGCCGGTTTCGCTCAGGTTGCACCAGGGAGGCCCCGATCGCCGGCCGTGCACGGAGACTCCACACGCTCTGCTCTTACTTCTGAGCTGCTCTGAGCAGCTCGTGTGGCTAGAGACTGTTCTGGAAGGCGATTGTCACGAATGTACTTGGAGCACCGAGGCTTTTCATGGTGCTGTTGAGAGGCTGGCCCTGCGTGCGAGCATGGGGTGTGGGACCTGGTGCTTCTTCCCTGGAGCCGCCAGCCCCCTGGAATTTTCTCTCTGCTCGTTGGTGGCATCAGCAGTGTTCCGTTCTGTAGTTCTACCTGGTTCACCTGGAGCAGCCCTGAGTGGCGGCGGTGCTGGTCCCACGTCCTCTGGGCTGCCACACCGGCAGCTTGCAGGCCCAGGTCAGGGTCTCAGCGCCGTCCCGCGTGCCGACCGGTCTCCACGGGCCCCAGACAGGCGTGAACCAGGGCTCAGCTTCTTAGTTTCCAGAGCAGCGTGTCCCTGTGCAGTGAGGTGCATGCGGGCTGATGACCGAGTGGGTGGAGGCATCCCCCAACCCATAGGAGACGCCCACGGGGCCGGGGCCTACCTCTGTGTCCCCCTGACGCCCACGGGCAGTCAGGCAGCTGTGCCCAGGCGGCCCTAGAGAGCTCTAGGACAACAGCAGTGCCGGGTCCCCCCCAGGACCTGCTTCCGGGGGCTGGGCCACGCGCCGTCCACTTCCAGAGCCCAGGGTTGGAGACAGAGAACAAGGGGAGTGCAGCGAGGGGCGGGGGCGAGGGGCGGGGGGGCTCCTGTGCTTCCGTCTGGGGGTCTCGGCTGCCCGCTCCCCAGGCTCGTCCCCTGAGGACTGAAGCAAGTGCCTTCTGGATGCCGTGTGTGTGTGTGTGTGTGTGTGTGTGTGTGTGTGTTCAGAAGTAAACATCTTCCCTGAAGAAGGTGTGGGGAACATAGAAACGCAAAGTGAGAACGTGAACAGCTGTAATTGCACGTCGGGTGCCTCGGGCCTGGGTCACCCCAGCCCGGCAGCCGGCCGCCGCGAAGCGGGGCACGTTTGTGCTCCACGTGCACGCGTCCGTGTGGGTTCCGACCTGTCGGCCCGTTTCAAAGCTGGGAGGCCCCCGAATCAAAGGGCGGTCCCGCACCCGGGGCCAGCCGCAGCCTCTGCTCTGGGAGCTGGAGCGGAGAGGGGCCTGCGGGTGGCGGTCAGAGGCTGAGGGGCTTTGTTTCACCCGCGTGGGTGTGTGACCCTGGTGCCCGGCGAGTGGCGCAGGCTTAGAGGCGGCCTCGGCTTGGGAGAACGTGGCTCGGCCTCTCAGCCTGTGCCGCGCAGGGGCCGGCCCCGCGTCTGGAGCTGTCGGTGGTTGGGAGTCGTGACGAGACCCGGCTGTACCTGGGCCGAGCTCTGGAGGGACGTCGAGAGAGAGGCAGCCGGCAACGGGCCCCGAGGACCTGGCTGGGCTTCTGGGTTGGTGGGAAGAGCTCTGTGACAAAGCAGAGCCGTGAAGGGGGCCAAGAGCACGGTGCCCAGCGCTGCAGAGTGCCTGCTGCCTGCCTAAAGCTTTTCTCTAGACGAGAGCTTTGGACTGAAATAGGCAGCCGAACGTCCTGCGGCCGTGGGGAGGCTCTCAGAGCCCAGGAGTCTGGCCGGCCCGCGTGGCCTGTGGTCAGACCCGAGGGCCTGACGGCTCCTCGGAAGAGTCTCCCTGGGAAACGCCTGGGATGCTGAGCCCGTTGAAGGCTGTGGGCACCGCGTCCCTGCGTCTGGATCTGGATCTGCACTGACCGTCCACGCAGCCCGAGCCTCCTTCCTGCAGCGCTGAAGGGAGTGGTCACCCGTCTGCTCGCTGCTGCCTCTGTCATTCTGGACGCCTCTCTGTGATGAACTGGACCTTCCCGGCGATAACTGTGGAACCAGAGTTCCGCGGAAGGACTCTGACTTACACGGGACGTTTGGCGCGGCTCAGAAACACGCGAGCGGAAGCGCTGTCGGAGTGATTGGGGGCGTGACACCCCGCCGTGGACCCGGCCTCCAGTGTGAGGCTGTGGGCCCGGTGGGTCCGGACGCGCAGCAGGAGCCTCTCCCCGCTGGTCTGGCACCAAGAGAGCCAAGCAAGGTGGTGACAGCGACGGCCCCGTGTTGTGGCGGGAGCGGGAAGACGGGGCTCCGATGGTCCTGGGGGAGCGCCTGCCCTGGGAGAGTGCCAGGAGCCGGGCCTCTCGCAGGCGGTGTGTCCCCGTTTTACCGACGGGGACACAGGCAGCTGCTGATCTCAGGTGACCGCGGGGAGGCTGCTGGTTCGGAGCGTCGTGCTGGCTCTGTCCTGGAGAGCACAGCCGCGCCGTGAGCCCTGACCCCGGAGGCTTGGAGCGCCCTGGGAGGATGGGGGACGCCCGCGTTGGGAGCGGGGCGTGAGGGGCAGGACCGCAGACCTTCGAAGGGCGGGTAACGGGGGTGGGAAGTGGCACCGCTGGGCCGCGCTTGAGGGAGGTGGGGACGAAACGTTACATCTGCCATCACCAGCCAGTGGAACAGAAAACGCGGGAGAGACACCCAGGGCGCTCGGGATGTGCGAGGGCCGTAGGCTTCTGCGGCTCCTCCCTCCTTTCTTCTGGGTTTCAGATGTGCTGGGCCGCTGTTCCACTGTTGTAACACACACATGGTAGCTGCTTCCTGTGTTGCTAATTCAGGGAGCGTTCCCCCGGCCCTTGGGCCTCCACCTTCCCTGACGCCCCGCCCTGCCCTTTGGCCTTCGTCCCCGGCTCCCCTGACCTCGGCCCTCTCCTGTCCTCTCGCCCCCGGTCCCCTGACCCGGCCATCGGGGCTGCTCCTCTGTCACTGCCCTGGGGAGGGGCCGCCAGACGGCCGCTGCAGCTGGAAGCACTTTTCATTTCTTAGACGTGGTGGTGGCGTTAGGACTGGGCTCTTCTATGAGGGCGGTTTATTTTAATTCATGGAAAATGGCTAATTGGCCCTTGGTTGATTAACAAACGGGCAGGCTAGGCCAGGCCAGGCCAGCCAAGGGCTCAGATTGTGGGAGCTGAAATAGAGGTGCTCTGGGGAGGGCGAGTGTCCCCAGGTGAGGTGCTGGGGCCCAGACGGCACACGGCCGGCAGGGCACGCGGCCGGAGGAGTTTCCGTAGTTTCGTGTTTTGCTCAGGCACTGTAGACTGTTAAGCGGGAAGAGGATGCTTAGATTCAGATTAGAATAAATGAAAGAGGAAGTGTGGAGCGTTCAGTGTTGGCTTATTAGCTGGTGTATAAGTTAGTGTGTGGAAATGTGATTATCACTTGGAGAGTGACGAGTGATGGGGTTGTCAGCTTGCATATATGTCAGTCACCTTTTAGTAGGCACACACGGTCGACTCAAAAACGTTAGGTAGATATTCTTAGATTCCTAATAGACAGAAAATATCACAGAGGATACGGAAGCAGATCAAAACGTATATGGGCACCTGATCCACAATGAAGATGCGTTTTAGTCCCTGGAGAATGTGGGAGCTGCCTGCTTTGGCATCCGGCTTGAAAAAAGTTACATCCTAACTCACACCATGTAAAACAAATGCCGAATGGATTAAGGGTTACAAAGTGAAAAACTAAAGCCAGATATCAGAAACATTTTGGAGAATATTGTGAATAACCTCTGGAATGTGGGAGAACTTCTAAGCAGTCAGTAAACTAAAAAGATAGACCGATCTGATTATATAAGAATAAACATTTCTGTCTAAGTGATGACCTCACAGCGGCCGAGCACTCATGCCCGGGACAGGCTGGCTGGGAGGTGGGGGACAGGCGGGCGGGGCCCAGGCCACGTGCTCGCAGACACTTTCCCTGGTGGCTCGGCCTCGCCCTCAGCCCTGCCTGCACAAGGTAGTGGGGTGGACACTCCGTGTTGGTGCCACGTCCTGAGGGTGGCCGGGTGGTCCCTGGATCCATGGGTGGAAGCAGACGTGTCTCGTGGTAAAGAGAAAATCGCTCTCGCCAAGCCGTGATCAGTGATCCTGTTTCAGTAACCAAGTTAAGGCTCTCCCCTCACCCCCGACATTTCCTCCCTGTGGGGCTGTGAGGGTGCAGCGCAGGGTCTGGAAGTGAACCAGCAGGGCTGGTGTAGCTCAGGGCTGTGGGGCGGGCAGAGGGAGGCTGGTGACAACCTTATCTGTAGGTGCTTACGCAGCATTACCGGTTACAATGAATATGTATTTCTTTTGTAATAAAAAGTGTTCAAAAAGAGGACGAAAAAAGAGTTTCTCTATAAAACTCAGTTTCAAACATAGAGCTTCTAAAAGAGCCTGTGCCTGTCCTTCGGTGGCCGTGGACTGTGTGCCCCCCGTGTGCCCTGAGACGGGACAGGTGACTTCCTGGCATGTGTCACAGTTTGGACCCAGCTGGTTCAGGACTTAAGCAGAAAACACTTAATAAGATTAAGTGATTAATTTACCATCTGCCAGGGACTCAGCCTCTGGAGCTGGAAGCTCTCGGCCTCAGTGGGGTTTGTGAGTGAATTTCTAGTTTAGAGTTAATGAAGGGGGCATTTGTTCACAAAGCCCTGAATTACACTCTGTCATTTTACATTTAAACTTACTTATCAGAAACGGCTGTTATCATGACACATAATAAATTGACTCTGTCAGTGTTTAATGTAGAAGGAAGGAATAGCTGGCGAAAGAGAGATTAGACCTAAAATTTATATTTAAAATAAATCTCAGATGCTGTTAAATTTAGAAGCATTTCTGTTCAAACAGTGCAGGCTCTATAGAAATTTTAGAAAACCTAGTTCTTAAGTTTTCAGGGTTGAGAAAAAGGTGACTCATTTCCCCGCTGAAAGCTTTGCCACTGTTAGCATGTTGGTTCTTCTGTTCAGTTATTTCCTCTCCATTTTTGTTTTTCATATGGAGATATATTGTGTGCACATATACTTATTAGATATTAAATACGCACATATATACGTGTGTATTACGTATGCCGCTTAAATTTCCCCTTCAAACATTTCTGTGTGTTACTGGAAGTTCTTCGTAATCTCCACTCTGGTTGCTGTGTCGCAGCCCCCTTCCCTCCTGCAGCCCCCGGCCCTCGCCTCTCCTGCGCTCTGGACACCGGGGGTTCTGCCGTCGGCTCTGGAGGCCGGGCCCAGGCCGTTGGAATCTCCTGTTTTTGGACATTTAACTGTTCCCTTTCTTTTGGCCAACGTAAATATTGTTATAATAAACATCGATCCTTCATAAATCTTTGTTTTATGGATTATTTTATTAGGACAGCAGTCCCCAACCTTTTTGGCACCAGGGACCGGTTTCTCGGAAGACAGGGGGTGAGGGTGGTGGTTCAGGCGGTAACGCGAGTGATGGGGGGCGGCAGATGCTCGCCCGCCGCTCACCTCCTGCTGTGCGGCCCGGTTCCTAACAGGCCACGGACTGGTACCGGTCTGTGGCCCGGGGGTTGGGGACCCCTGCCTCAGGAGACCTAGATGTAGATGTATTCATGGCCTTTAAAACATGGTTTTGAAAGTTTGAGACGAAACGGCAGCTGTGGGCATGGTAGCCAGGCGTCAGGGGAGGCCGTGGGGCTGCGGGCGCGTGTGCCCTGCTTCCTGGACACGGGGCCTCTGCAGTGAGGCGTCCCCACCTCAGGCCGGTGAAGAGGCGGAGGTGGATTTCTGCTTTGTCAGCCGTGGCCCTTGATGTGACAGTGGCTTTGGGGGAGGTGGGTGGCCAGTGGGGGCAGGTCCCACGCAGGGGCCGCGGTGGCGGGGCTGCTCTGCCCTCGGCTGGGTGGCCCCAGGGTCCCCTTCCCCGCAGGCCCTCGCGCTGGGCGCCCCCCCGCGGAGCCCGTGCTGCTGGCCAGACCCAGAGGTAAGGAGCTTTGGCGCAGGTGTCGGAGGGCCGGCACCCGCTCCCTGCGCCCCGAGCTTCTGCTGCTCTTGTCAACGGACCTGCCCCTCGCGGTTCACACAGCTTGGGGCGCAGGCCTGTCAGGCAGCGGGGGTCCCTCTGCCCCGCCCAGGACCACCCACTGCCTCCTCTCTGCGCACTGTGGGCGGGGCCTCCTGCCCCGGGGCGGCGGCAAGCCTTGGGTTGGGAGAAGGTGGGCCACCCGCGTGCACCCGGGTGGGCCGCAGGTTTGCCGCGGCTGTGATTCAGGAGCGAAGGGACAAACGCAGCACCGTGTCTCTGACGTGGAACCTGATCTCGCTCTTGGCCGCTCTTTCCAGTAATGAATGAGGAAGGAAAAACCAAAGTCTCCTGTCCTAAAGTTGCCACGAAGACTCAGATCCAGAGGCCAGCGCGGCCTTTAGGCTGCGGTTCTCTGCAGGGACAGCGGATTAGAGACCGTCTTTGCAGCGGGTTCACGGAAGCGGGCTGATGCTCTCCGCGGCCACCCACGCCTGACGCCCAGGCCTGAGGCGGCGCTCCTGGGGGGCTCACGGCCTATGCTCGCGGACCCCAGGGGCCGCGCTGTGGCTGGCTTGTGCGGGCCCTGGGCCCAGCTTCCAGTGTGGCTGCACCTGGCAGTTGGCCACCTCGTGGCAGGAGCCCCCCAGGCCCGGGTCCGTGCGCCGTGAGACGGGGCTCCCTTTGGGGCGCCGAAGTCTGGGGTGCTGGGCACAGACGCAGCGTGCCTGGGATCCTGAGATTCTGTGTTTGCTGGCGTCTCCGAGCCTCTCAGACCCTCGTGCTTTGATGGGGCCGGGATTGCCCTGAGGGGGTCCCGAGTGGCGGACCGCAGTACAGTCAGCGCCAGGCGACGGCGCGCGTGCCAAGATCTGAGGCCTGGGGTCTTGCCGCGTCTGAGCTGGTCAGCCTGCCTCTCCTCCTGCCGGACCCCACAGAGTGTGGGCACCGCCGAGCTGGCGAGCTCAGAGGGGCCCTGCCTCAGCCGCTCGCTGCTCTGGGCCGGGCCGTCTACCCCTCGAGACCCTGGAGCTGCGCACAGCTTCTGGGGAAGCCAGTCCGCAGACTGACCCTCTGCTGTTTGCTTGTTCTACGTGACCTCTGGTCACTCACCGAGACTCTGCCCCCAGACCCGGAAGGGATGACGGCGGGGCTCCCTCGGGGGTGGGTCCCTGTCTCTGGCCTCTAGGGCGCGGCCTGTGCGCTGCGTGGAGCCCTGCGGGTGAGGGGTGAGGCCGCGACCAGCGTGGGCATCTCTGGCACGCTTTGGTCCCCGCTCAGGCCGGTGCCCGTCTGCTCCCTGCGACCTGACGAGTCTGCAGCGGGAATGGCTGGGCAGGAGCCCGACCCTGGAGGCCCACGTCCTGGCGTGGAGGTCCCCCCGCTGGCCGGTCGGGGTGGTGGCCGCGGGGAGAAGGGCCGCAGCGATGCCGCGCCCACGCGGCCGCTGGGATCAGGGCCATTGTGGATCGCGCTTTCGCAGCATCTCGTGCCCGGGCGGGTCCTGGGCTCTTCCTCGGCGCGGTCCTCCAGCAGCCAGAGAGCAGACCGTTGCCACGGATGGTGGAGTCGACTCGCGAAGCCTGGGGCGCGGCAGTTGTTTCCGGGAGGACGCTGTGCACACAGCCCTCGGGCTCGGGCAGAGGCAGGCTCGGGCAGTGTGGGGGCAGCCCAGGCGCCCCTGGTTCGCACCTGCCGGGTGCCTCCGGGCCTCAGTTCCCCGTGGAGTGGGTGCTGGGGGCTGTGCCTGGCGAGGCCCAGCTGTCGAGCCTGTCGCTGCTGCAGGTCCTGGTGGCCCCTCCCTCCTCCTCCACACAACAGGAGGTGTGTCTAGCAGCCGAGGCGGTAAGCTTGGTGGTGTTTCGTGCCTCCTTAGACAGACAGCGGTGTTGAAAATGACTTTGGAGTTTTAAACAACTCTTGAGATGCAGAGCCCCGGGAGCTGCCGTGGGGCTGGGTCTGCAGCCGTATTCAGGCCCCGAGGGTGGGGAGTGCAGGCGGCCGAGGCCTGAGTCACCCGGGGACACATGGTCCTGGCCTGCAGGGCCGGCCTGAGATCCTTCCCACCCAGAGACACTCGTGCATATGAATCACAGCTGAGCACAGCCCACAGCCCTTTAGAAATCGTTCTGAAGCTTTTATTACTTCACTCTCGGAACCCCTGGCGGGGTCCCGCCTCCCCCCACCCCACCCGCGTGCCTTCCAGCTGCCTCTCTCCTGGGCCCCAGGCTCAAGGAAGCCTGTGTTCCGGAATGTTCCTGGGGCGTCACGCCTTCTCTGACTCAAGCCAGCCTCCACTGTGCCTGCCCTTCCTGCGTTCCCTTGTCATCCCAGGGGCAGTCACCCCCAGCCTCCACCTTCCAGCCTCCTGCCCACCTTTTGCCTCCACGGGGCCTGCCCTTCCCGCGTCCCCTTTCTGCCCCTCGGACCCTCGGGCGCATGCTATTGGCAGCGACGCCCCTTCACTCTTGCGGGCGCCCTCGCCTGGCCCTGGCTTCCTCTGCGTGGTGGTGCGTGTGGTCAGCCGCATGGCTGCTGCTCCGCTGAGAGAAGGCGGGTGACGAGCCAAGGTCATCCTCCCCTCTGGGCAGGTCCCCGTTAGCGCCAAGCGCGCTCCTTGTTCCCGCGTTTGCCGAGAACCGCCCAGCGACTTGAACGGGGAGGCCTGGCCCCTGCAGGCGCCACCCTCCTGTGGGACCGCGTGGGACGGAAAGGAAGCACCATGGCCTCCGCGGAAATGGCAGAGCGCTGGGGGCAGGGGGTGGGCCTCAGGGTGGGGAGGTGGGCGACGCGGGGGTCTGGACGCAGGGACGCACTGGCAGCGGGAACCGTGGGGGCCTCAGGGGCCCAGCTGAGGGCTGTGCCTCGTTCAGGGGGAGTAGGCGGCTTTGGAGGGGTGGGGCGGGAGGGGTTGTCAGGGAGGTGACAGGCACGCCCACGTGAGCCACCGGGGCGGCCCCTGAGCATCCGTGACCGGGAGAAGCGTGCTTCCCGGGACAGCTAGAACGCTGTGGAATGTCCTGGAATACCGCGTGAGGCATGGGCAGGGAGGCGCCGGCTTTGGGACTGTAAGCGGTTCTCAAACGTGGCCGGCTCCTGAGGCCGCAGGACCGGTGGGCCTGGGAGTCTGCTTTTCCAGCCAGGCGCCCGGTGAGGCCACTGCTGCCGGTCTGGCCCCCGGCTCAGAGCTGCCAGGTGGACGGAAACGGAGAGCCGCTCGTCCTGACAACCAGCCGCACGCCGGTCACCTAACGGGTGTCCCGGTGAAGCTGTGCCCACACCCTAGAGATGCCGCCTGACACGGGCCACACGCGGGGGAGCCTGGGACCCGAGGCCAGGGCCGCGCTTCCGTCGCACGAGACGTCCAGGGAAGGCAGGCCTGGTGGGCGTGCGGACGTGGGGCTGGGGCAGGAGCGCTCACGGGACTGCGCTTCTGCTTCAGGTGATGAAGGTCCTGGGCATTAGTGCTGATGGCCGTGCAACTCTGTACTAAAAAGCACTGAATCGTACGTTTCCAAAGGTTGCATCTCAATAGAAAACAAAGGTTGCAAAAAAATTACAAAAAACTCAAATTATCCACCTTCTGAGGGCAACAGGGAGCTAATTCATCCTTTGAAAACTTGGTAAATAAAAGGCAGTTACCGAGTGTTTGCCCTTGGTGTGTGGACCTCAGCAGTGTGTCAGCAAACGGCAGAAGAGGGGCGCTCTCTCATAAAATTACTTCAGCTTATAAACCAGAATCAAAGACTATTACCATTTGCAACCCCGAACGGGTTAGTGGATTTGGCTCCATCTTTATGAGGTACAGAGTGGGCAAAACCGATGACTCTGTGGAATTCCGAGAGGGCCAGGCTCTGGGTGGGGAGGGGCCTGAGGACGTGCTGAGCGCCGGAGATGTTCCCCGTCGTACTCGGCCGTGCACGTAGGGAAACCCGTGGAGCTCTGTACCGAGTGTGCGTTGTACCCCAACAAAAAAGTACAAACGAAAAACAACAGAATCAAATGCATACTCCAAAAGAGGTATTTATTTATTCCCACCCTTTCTCTCTCCAGAAAAGGGTCTGGGGAGGTGCGTGGCCGTGAATGACACACGGTCACACTGAACAACCACCGCTCGGTCCACACCCGTAACCAGCTTTTCTTCGTTTTGCTTAAAATGTGGTAAAACGCACATAACGTAGAATTCAGCAGCCCAGCCGTTCCTAAGTGTACAGTTCAGGGCATTTAGTACGTTTACATGTTGTGCCACTACGTGGTCTAGTTCTAGAGCTTTTGAGTCGCCTATAAGGACGTGTCTCATCCCACCCCCCTGGCAACACGGAGGATACACCATGTGTTATCAGCATGAATAGAGTTGTTGTGGACATTCACGTACACGTGTGTTTTTTTGTTTTTTTAAAAATAAATTTATTTATTTATTTTTGGCTGCGTTGGGTCTTCGTTGTGGTGCACGGGCTTCTCATTGCGGTGGCTTCTCTTGTTGCGGAGCACGGGCTCTAGGCACGCGGGCTTCAGTAGTTGTGGCTTGTGGGCTCAGTAGTTGTGGCTCACGGGCTCTAGAGTGCAGGCTCAGTAGCTGTGGCGCAGGGGCTTAGTTGCTCCGCGGCATGTGGGATCTTCCCGGACCAGGGCTCGAACCCGTGTCCCCTGCGTTGGCGGGCGTATTCTTAACCACTGCGCCACGAGGGAAGTCCCCAAGTATTTGTCTGAGCACCTGTTTTCACTTCTTTCCAGTGGAATTGCTGGGCTGGTTGGTGACTCTGTGCTTAAGTTTTTCTTCCCACCCTGGCTGCACCGCTTTGTGTTTTCTTCCTCAAGTTCAAGACAGGACTCTTTCAGAGAAAGGTGTGGGAAAAAGAAAAGCAAAAATAGTACCAAAATATACAGGGTGGGGTCGTATGTGGATTGCTTCTGGAAAATGAACCTGGGTCTTTCCTCTGCCAGTGGAGTGGGGTCTTTGGAGGCCAGCGTCTTCCTTTGCGCATCGAGACCAGCGGGGCTCGTGGCTGCGCCGCACTTGGTGACTTTCCCCAGATTCATATTTCCCAGATTGTCTTTCCTCCTTGAATTCGAAATAACACTAATGCAAGCTGTGAAGAATGTCTTGCTGTCAGAATCCAGAAACCCGGGGCTGCAGTGGAGCCAGGCAGCCCTTAGCCCGAGGTGAGGGGTCCTTGGCCTTCACCGGGGGACCTGCTGGAGGGCGGGCGGACGCCCTGCCGCGTCGGGCCGTGCGGGGGTCCCAGCCCCTCCAGTCAGTGCACCACAGGATACTGTAGGGCTAGTCGGGAGGGTGGATCTAGACACAGCTGGAAAATCAGAATGTGACAGCAAAGGAGGTCTCGGCTCCTAACCCTTGCTTTCACAGCCTCCGTCAGAGCTGGGTGTGCGAACCCTTGTCAGGACTGGTTTGGGGGCCCTTGTCCTCGGAGGACAGAGAAGAGGGACAGGAGAGGCTGGGAGCAGCTTCAACTCCCAAATAAATGGAATGGAATCAGGTCCTTCAAAAAGAGCCCTTCTTAACAAACGGAGGGCAAAGCACACACAGCATTTTTACCTCTCAGACGCAGAGATGCATGATTTCGACGACTCAGTTCCAGCAAGGATCTGGGAAAGAGCGTGTTCAAATGCGGTGGTGGGCCTGTGAATCGGTGCTCCAGACGAGAGCTGTTTGGCAACGCGGTACATGCGTATGAAAGTTACAAGCTGCCCTTCTGCCAGAAAGTCTGAGTCTGGGCACTCGTTGCTGCCTTCTCGGTCCCAGGAAGGGACCTGTCACTCAGTGGGAGGCAGAGCAGCCCCCCCCCCCCCGGCAGAGGGGGTTCTGCCTGGTCCTTAAGCGCGGCGCTCACGCGGCCTGGTGGTCACTGCTGCCTGGGTGCTGCGCTAGCTCCTGTCTACCCTGAATCTCCAGCGGGAGCAGGACCCGGCACGTTGCAGCCCGTGAAGGAGGCCGAGGATGGGACTGAAATGTGGACCATTCAATGCGCGCGAGCTGCTCCCACGGCTGGGATGGGGCCCTGCAGGCGTGAGGGGAAAGCAGCTTGAACCCTGAATTGACACTTGGTCAAACCATGAGGACCCTCGGGCGGAACGAAGTTGCCAGGGCCTGGGAGTGGGTGTGGGGTGTAAGGGGTGATAGTTGCACAACCCTGAGAATGTGCTAAAAGCACTGAATTGTGCACTTGAAATGGGTGAACTTCATGGTCCCCCGATCCTATCGCGATAAATCTGTTAAAAAACAGAGATCAAAACATGCACGTAGGGCTTCCCTGGGGGCGCAGCGGTTGAGAGTCCGCCTGCCGATGCAGGGGACATGGGTTCGTGCCCCGGTCCGGGAGGATCCCACGTGCTGCGGAGCGGCTGGGCCCGTGAGCCATGGCCGCTGAGCCTGTGCGTCCGGAGCCTGTGCTCCGCAATGGGAGAGGCCACAGCGGTGAGAGGCCCGCGTACCGCAAAAAAAACAAAACAAAACAAAACAAAAACCATGCACGTACACACCTGTCCATGCCAGGCACGTGCAGCATGGCTGTCTGGCCATATGCCCACTGCCAGGTGTCGGCCCGGGTGTCCCCACCTCTCCTGGCTCTCTTCTGGGTCCCTCCCTCACCCCTCACATCTGGGTCTCGTAGCGCGGAAACGTCCCAAGGCTTGTGTTCTGTTCTGTGTCGTCTGTGCTCACGGGCACCTCCGGATCGCTGCCCACATGTGCAGGGACGCTAGGGGTGGCCTCCCTGCCCTTGCGGAGCTCGTATCCAGGGGTCCTCACTCTTCCCGAAGTTTCCACAATATCCTCACCTTAGTTTGTTTCATTAAAAAGAAAAAATCTAGTCATATCCCTGCCACCTCTGTTTCCTTTTTCTCCTTCACCCTCTCAGCTACCTTGAAATTCTCACCCCACCCTTTTACTGATAACCTCCTAGAGATTCCTGTGCAGTTAGTAAAAGCAAAGCACAGAGGAGCAGAGGACGGGGTCGTGCAGCCGAGCGGGGAGTGGGGGGCCTTGCCGACAGTCTTCAGCTGCTGCTTTAGTCGTCACGATGCCGCACGTAATGATATTCTTGGTCCCTGTTTATTTCTTAGGTGTTTTCCCTACTTTGTTTTCCAGAAGCTTCTTCATTGATCTTAGTAACCAGCTAACCAACATCTTCTCGTGTGAAAGTTAATCGGGAGATTTGCAGTTTACAAATGTATTCAAATGTGTCAAATGGCGGTTCTCGGGAGGACCCCGGCTTCTTCAGACTCTGCTCCTGTTCTCGAGGGGCTCGCAGTCAAGAGGAGAGACGGGAGGGAACTTCCACCCGGACGAGGCGCGGGTGCCCGGAGCTCGGGTGGGGAGCGTCCCGAGGCCGATCGCAGGCCGGGGGCGAGAGCAGAGGCACAGCTGCTCGGGGTACCCGGCACACGGGGCAGTGGCGACCAGCACGTTGGTCAGATGCTGTGTCTCAGTCGTGGGGCCTTTGACCGTGCTGTTGATTGAGTGAGCGTGTATGTCACGTAGCACTCCTCCCTCCTGTCCTGCCCCAGAGGGAGCCCTGGAGGGGGGGCCGTGTGCCCCCGAGTGCCCGCTGGGGCGCCCGCTGCCCCGTTTCCAGTGTCCCCGAGGCCCCTCAGGTGTGTCCCCAGGGTTAGGGGGGCAGAGTAAGTGCCGCTTGTTCTTTTCTGGCCTTAGCAGCCCTTAGGAATGCAGCATTAGGGGAAGAAGGATGTCCTAAACAGAGGCACAAAGTTTCAGGTCCCAAGGAATCGGAAATCCCCATTCACCACAGCATTCGGAAGTTAAAGGAAACAAGTGGTTTCTTTTTCCCTGGGCTTAATTGTACAGCTTTTATTTCAGGATTGGGTTGTTGTCCAAGAGCACTATTTTCATTTCTAGCTTAATTGGAAAAGCACAAGAGAATAGCACTTGATTATTTTTCCCGATGGGAAGAGACCAGCCTCTAAGTAAAAGCAAAGTTAGCTAATATTTTGTGCGTTTTTAGGTGCTGAATAGGTTGAGTTCAGTTCAGATGGAAGATCTAAACGATCCTGGGGCTGCGCCGTCGTCCACAAAATCCGCCGGAACGTGGGGAAATGGACGACTTTTCACCTGCTGTTCTTCGTGCCATAGGCGTTCTTTCTTGCCCAGGAGCCTAAACTGCACTTTTCTTTAGATTCTAAGGCCTTCTCAGTTCAAGCAGAGACGTGTGTAGGGTTCTCCACGCCCCCTTGCCTTAGGGGGTCTGCCGGGCTCTGCATGAAGGAGCTCTGAGGGCGGGGGGGACAGCCCAGGGTGGAGGAGACGCCCACCCGCCCCCTGCAGCCCCGACATTTTCCACCGGCTCGGAAGCTGGGGGGTTCCCACGGGTGTCGGGGCACCGGGCCGAGCAGCCCGGCAGGTGTTGCCAGCCCTGCATTTTATGATTGCGGAGTGCCACAGATCTGTGCCCCAGAGTACCCCCGCAAGCCCTGCAGGGCCGTCCAGCCAGCCAGAAATTCCCGTCCCTCCAGGTGACCGGTGCTCGGGCCACGGGGAGAGACGGAAGCTTCCAGGGGCGGGTGGAGGCCTCAGGCGGGAGGAGACCCTCATGTAGCTGGGGGTCCCGTCAGTACTTCTTTCCACAAGTCTTCTGGGCGGCGACAAGATAAAATCTGACAGTCACAGCACGTGAGGAGGGCGGACAGGTGCCCCTGGGAGGGGCTGCCCCGACCCGGCCAGGCACTGTTAAAACGGGGCCGTGGCCCAGCACCGCTGGAGCTTCTGAGTTTTCTCAGGGAGCGGCAGTCCTGGCTTAGGAAAACGTGAAATCACCAGTTTTAAATGGCGTCGACTTATTCAGAATTGAAAACTCCGCGTGTAGGGAGAGCATTGCCTTCACCGCCAGCCCCCAGCTGAGACTGAGGGGCAGCTCCCAGCCCGGAAGGCCCTCGGTCATCGCCGCACTCGCCCAGCTGTCGACGGTGCTGCTGGAGCCCGGGTGTCCCCCGGCTGCACGGCTGCCGCACTTCATCATTATTCTCACTAGAGTTGGAGGTACTTTGAGTCAGAGTCAGAAGGCAGCAGGGGTGCAGGGCAGGGTCTCCTCACCTGGAGGGACTCTGGGTGTCTCCTGGGCTCTCCACTGCCGGGTTAGTCACACCTTTAAGTCCTCACCGTGTGCAGGGAGGGGACCGGTGAAGAGCTGCTTCGCCTAGAGCCCCGTGAGCGTCTGACAGCTGTGCTATCACATCTCACAACGTTGGGGCCAAGGGATTCGGGCTGGACGTGAGGCCTGGTTGGAGCCATGGTGGGCAGCTGGTGGGCGGGCTGCCCCTCAGGCACGAGACGCATCCGTCACCCGTGTGGAGCGCTGGGAAGCTAGGCTGGCCCGGGTTGTCCAGGCAGCTGCACTGCCCCCCCAGCGGTGGCCTCCGGGGCCTGGCCTGTGGCTCGGGCAGAGGGTGTCCAGTGGCCAGGGTGGAAGCACATGGCTCTGACATCTCCCAGGGAGCCGGCAGTCACTGCTGGTCAGTCAGGGCCCTGAGGCCAGCCCAGACCAAAGGGAGGGACACGGGAGTCCCCCTCGGAGGAGCAGAGTAGGAGCTGTGACCGCCCCCACGTCGTGTCTCTGGCGACTGTCTTCAGAAGCTGCCGTGCGTGGTCATTTCATCACAGACTTTCTCCTTTAATCCCTGGGACAAACATTTCAGGGACGCTCGTCATCTGCCCGGCACTGCTGGGGTGCTGGACGCAGAGGGGAAACGAGACCAGGCGCGGCCGTGGGGTCCACAGAGAGGAGGGGGTGACCAGAGGCTCCTCCAGGGTCCCTCCGCCCCGCGGTCCCCGGGCCTGAGGGGCGACCCTGTCGTGTCTGCGTGCGGAATGGGGCCTCAGCGGGCTCTTCCTGGGACTCCTGGCCGCCCAGCGTCCTCAGCCCCCGTCAGCGTGCCCCCCTGTGCCAAGCGATTCTCACAGGTTGTCCCTCGAGTCCCCACCTGCTGAGGACAGAAAAGAGCCTTGAGCATGTTTCTGCATCTTCTGTCACATTTTCTCGGAAGCCACGCCAGCCCCTCTTTTCATGGTGTTTCCTCCTGGAGAGCTGGTGTGTTTCATTTTTAGGTAAATCGTGAGAAGTGTGTGTTCCGCCATATTTCCATTTGTTCCTTAGCTACCGGGAAACTCGGAACCACTCACGGTGGGGTTGGATAGGTGTAACTTTCCTCCCTCTCACCATATGTTAAACGCTTAATTTCCATTTTAACAGCCTTATTTTAAACTTGTCTTTCATGGTGTCACCTATTCTTTCTGGAAATTGGAGGAAACCTGCGATGCATGTTAGTAAATCTTCCTGTGTCCTGGTCATGCCCCTCCCCGGGCGCAGACATCAGCTGAGCCCTGCGGGGTCTGGCAGCTCAGCCTGGAGGTCTCCTGACTTGTAACTCAGCGTGCAGTAGAGGAGGCTGTTGGTAACTTGACTATAAAGTCCAATCTCATCAGGTTTTACGGACTTTTGTTCTATTTAATATCAAGTGCTAGAGTCACCTAGCAAGGCCGTCAACAACATATTCATGGAAATAGGATGTTTCAGTCATGAAAGTGATCTTTCATGATCTGAGTGATCATGATCTTTCATGATCTGAGTGATCTGAGACCAGTAGGCTTCTATGTAGGTATCATGAGCTGTGCTGGCTGCCAGAATTTGTAGACCCGTTAGGTGTTTAGAATGACCAGAAAGCCCATGGAAAGACGGGAGCGCCGGGGGCTCTAATTCCTCCACGTGTCCTGCCTCTGTGCACAGAGGCCCTGGGCCGGGGAGCTTCGCTTTTACAGGACTAGTGCACTGGGCTCGAGTACCTGTTTAGGTGTTATTTGCAGAGGTTGGCCTGTAGTTGAGGTGAAAACCAACACACTGAGTAGGAAAGAGCCAAGTTCCAACGCTCCGTGGATGTGGCAGACTCGAGGCCCCAGCTCACGGCTGGGAGTCTCTCTTGGGGTGGCTGAGGACACTCTTCTCGAGGGCAGCAGACAGACAGAGCCCCTCGGAGGTGAGCTGGCTGACGTGCGGTGCCCAGGCCGGTTAGACGTCCAACACCCCTCTTGGGGTGCAGACAGCGTTGTTGCCCCACAAGGGCAGTGGGCTTCCTCGTCAGGGCAGGACCTAGCGGTGCCGCGAAGACCGCCCACAGCCCTGCGGGAGGCGTGGACAGCCACGCGTGGCCCTTCCCTCCACCGGGTCAGGTGCCTGTGGGTCTGGGGCTCTCTGGCCGTGATCACCCCGAGTGTGGCGCCTGTGATCAGGAACAGGTTTGCTGTTTCAGTGCTGTTTCATCACCGATTTTTAAGTGCTGCCTTTTGCTTCCGTGTAAATTCAGGGTTCAGAGGCGGCACCGGGCGCCAATTTACCGTCTTTATCAAATCCACCAGCAGACAGTTCTGGTGGGTGGACAGTGTACGTTTTGGAGACGTGGATAACGGGAGGGAGGCGTATGAAACGTGACTTGGCTCGTAGACTGAAACCAGAGTTTACTTTCCTTTTTCCTTGCAGGCGTTTATCCATCCAGTCGTTCAACAAATGTATACGAGGTGTGGCTTTACCTTCTTAGGCAAATGCCTCCACACGCTGGAGAAAGGGTCATGGCTCTTCTCCTTTGACGGAGACGAAAGGCCCCTAATCTGCCTCCAGGGAGGGGAGCGGCCTCCGGCCTTTGGCACAAGTAACACGCATGGAGGAGACGTCATCTGCTCTGAGTGTGGCTGGGACACGCCCCGCCCAGCCCCCTGGGCCACGGTGGGGTCCCCAGCTGGAGGACCCTGGGCAGACCACACGGCCAGGACCGGGTGCCGGCCCACTCCCAACCCTCCTGGCCTGAGCCGCTCCTTAATGTTGGCTGCGCTCTGCCTGCCGGTGCTCTGGTGTCGCCACTGTCATAGCAACCGGGATGTTTCTGTAACCGGTGGGGTTGGGCAGGGCCAGGGCTGGGAGGCGGGGAGCCAGGCCACGTTCACAGCCACACAAGGTAGTTCGGTATCTCGCAGCTGTTAACCCGATCGTTCAGGGGAGGCGCGTCCGTCTCTTCTGTCCTTGAAGAGAAGTGTCAGCTGCCGCTGCTTGTGTTCTGAGGTTCTTCCGAGAATAAACAGAAAAAAAATCCCAGTTCTGTGTTTTCCACCAATGGCCATCTCCAATAAGACTTTCAAAAAAAAAGGTTTTTTTTTCTACTTTTAAGAAACACAGGAATTTGCAGCTAAATATCTCATTTGTTGCCCAAAAAGTTCCAGCAGGAAATAGGGTCACATCCTAGAGGTGTCAGCTGGAAAGTCAGCAGAGCTGGGCTGTGTTAGGGGGAAGATTTGTGAACGTAAATCAGTTTGGAAAGTGGGTGGGAAGCCGCTGGGCCCCTTGGGATGTGGGTCGTCACGCCCCCCGCACGCACCTGTGTGTGCCCACCTGACTGCTCACATCTGCCAGGAGCCGTCGGAAAGTCTGTCTTTGGACACTTAACAGCGGGCTCGAAGCCGGGTGGGATCACGCGCCTCTTCTCAGATGGTCCGTGGTTCTGTGCCTGACGCTTGTGGACACGCTTCCCGGAGCCTTGTGGCGTGAGGTACCGTGAGGATAGCCGCACCCCTAGGAAAACATTCATTGGTTATTTCTTTTTTTTCTCTTTTTTTTTTTTTTTCTTTTTTTTGTGGTACGCGGGCCTCTCACTGTTGTGGCCTCTCCCGTTGCGGAGCACAGGCTCCGGACGCGCAAGTTCAGCGGCCATGGCTCACGGGCCCAGCCGCTCCGCGGCATGTGGGACCTTCCCGGATCAGGGCACGAACCCGTATCCCCTGCATCGGCAGGCGGACTCTCAACCACTGCGCCGCCAGGGAAGCCCCATTGGTTATTTCTTTTTCTTCACCATCTGAGAGTCACTGACGATTCCCAAAAGAAAACTTCCTAGAACGTTTTGTGTTAGAGGGGGCTGGGAGACGTGTGCTGTCTTGCTTTTACGGTCGGGGAAGCCGAGGCCCGGAGGAGAGGCCTGGTGTCCCGGCCGCGTGTGCGGCAGACCCGCCTGTGCAGAGTACAGCTGGGGCTGCTAGGAAGCCTCAGAACACTCGATTTATTGGCCCAGTTACTGAGCCACTTCTGTTCATTGCTGCTCTCCTCCATCCCGAGCAATAAGGCCAATCGGAAGTTTGAGAGAAAGACTTCGGCCCGTCAAGCTCACCTCCACCCTGGGCAGCAGGAAGTTGCCACCTGCGTGTTTCCCCGAGAGCGGCGTCAAGTGTGTTTGTGGGGTGCGGGCGCGGCTCCTCTGGGGGCTGAGCTCTGAGGTTTTGGTTTGCTCTCTGTTGTTGCTGCTTTTCCTTCGGTTTTAACCAGAAGCGGTAGCACGGCCCTGGGTGGTACTAACAGGTGTTGGCCGTGAGGTAGCACGGCCCTGGGTGGTACTAACAGGTGTCGGCTGTGACTGGGCTGCGTTGGTGGGTGCTGGGTGCTCAGCCCCGGCCCCCTTCCTAACCCTGGGTCTGGTGCCTGAAAACGCCCAGCTGGGGGACAGGAGGCCCCTGGGAGGCGGGAGCTCGTCAGTGGGGTTCCTTCCAGGGAGGGGGCTTCTCCTCCCTGGTTGCAAGCCCCTCTGCTCCCTATCAGTCCACAAGCAAAGGGGCTGCTCGCACTTGCAGCCCAGGCGCACTCCCAGCTTCTGGCGGAGGGTCCAGCGGCTGCGGCTTCACTAATGGTCTTCGGTCAGACCCAAGATCAAAGGCGACGTGGCGTCCAAGATTCCACGGGGCCGTTGGCAGCTCCTCCCTTTTCTCCAGCGTGTGTCGGGGAGGCATGGCCCGTGGCTGGCCTCCCCACCCCAGACTTCTCCTCACCGGCTTCTAAACAGCTGGAGTTCGTAGCTTACTCATCAGTAAAAAAAGAGTCCTTCTCCTTAATTATTGCCCCAACTTTGACCTAATACTATCAAATTAAATTCAAAATGAAAAGGGACCCGGGGGATGAATAGATAAGCAAAACGTTAGCCTTGGAAAAGAAGCGAATCCTGTCTCGGGCCATGACGTGGATGAGCCTTGAGGACATTGTGCTCAGTGACATAAACCAGGCCCAGAAGGACAGGCAGTGTGTGGTTCCACTTCTGTGAGGTCCCTGGGCAGAAGGTGGGCGGCAGGGGCTGGCGGTGGCGGGGACACGGGGCTTGTTGTTTAGTGGGTGCAGTTTCAGCTTTGCGAGGTGAAGGAGTTCTGTAGGTTGATTGTGCAGCAGTGTGAATAGAGTTAACTGCGGTGCTGCTGAGCTGTATGTGTGAAGGTGGGTGAGAGGATACATTTTAATTTCTATGTATCTTACCATAATTTAAACATTAAAAATATTAAAGGGACCAACGTGGGTAAAACGAAACAATCCTTAACTCCTAGGCCAATGGATTACTACTTTTATAGGAATCCATTGCTTTAGAGGTTAATGTATATGTTACCTTACACTGTAACAGTACAGATGGTTTTCTCATCAACACTTTGGAGGCAAGAAAACCGAGACCTCGTGAAGAGCTAATGAACGTACAGAAGTGAGCGGGTGCCTTGCTGTGAGATAAATCCATCATTGGGAAGGTGTCTGTGGTTATCAAGGAGACTGAATAATTCCATGCTAAACTGATGATAGATTTACGTTTGCTTTTTAGGTGAAGCCAAAAATCTTCCCACTTACCCGGGGCCAAACAAGATGCGAGATTGTTATTGCACCGTGAACCTAGACCAGGAGGAGGTTTTCAGGACCCAGATCGTGGAGAAATCACTCTGGTAACGTCTGCTGCCGCTTTATTTGCTGCTGACAGTTGCTTCTGTGCGGAGGGTGTCCTCACTCCATCCTTATCCTCTCTCTCGGCCTGAGAGAGGAACGGGCTCCCGGGGCGGTGACGGGCTCATGGTCCCTAAATGCCCGTAATGACCGGGGCAGAGCGGAAAGGACAGAGCGCATAGACTTATTAGTCGGCTGAGAGGTGGGTGAGGACTTTCTAAGTCGAGATGAGCTGGGCAGTATATAGTGCAACGAAAGAGTACAAAGCAAGGATTTCAGAGCATAAATACTTGGGGAGCTTTTTTTTAACCATCTTCCTTTTTCTGAAGAGGCTCAAGACGGGGGTGGAGATAACTGTTCACAGAGATCAGACCTAGAAAGCATTGTTGCTAGATTTGAGGAACAGAGGGGTCAGGTGAGAGAGGCTAGCATTGAAGCCTTAAGACTGAGAGGTTTTCAGCCTCAGAAACACGTCCATGCCCCTCACCCCCGGCTTGTGTAGGAACCGTTCGGAGAGCCTGTTAAGGCCCGGGTGTCGCCCCAGGCGGGTAGGGTAGGGCGGTGATTTGCATTTCCCACCAGCTCCAGGCCTGCTGGCCCCGGACCCCGCCCTGGGGTAGGAAGTGGTGGCACCTGTGGTCACAGTATGTCTCCGGGAGAGGGAGTGGGTAGGCGAGGGGGCCTCTGCCGCCCTGGCAGGCGGGCGGGGACGGTGGGGTGGGCCTGGGGGAAGCACAGCGAAGCCGGCGGGGTCCCAACCAGAGCAAGTGGTTCTGGAGCCCGTGCTGACAGTGGGCCACCCTCGGGCTTAGAACGGTGGGCTGTGTGGGTCCATCCAAAGAGCTGTCTTGGGCTCGAGAACATTGTTAGCAGATGAATCATATCCTTGCACATTGCTGCTTCTAAGTGGGAACAAACAGCACGTTCTGGTGACTTAATGAATTTAACTTTTAGAAACTGTTAAGATCTCCTGCCCCCGAAACATGCAGACACTTCCCTTCTCCGTGTGCCCCGTTGTCGCCCAGACCGGCAGGGCTGCTCCTGAGGCCCTGTGTTATTTGAATGCGCCCTCCGGATTCTCTGAAGTAATTTGTTGAAGGAGAACGAGAAGACTGAGGAGTTTGTCAGGAGTCGCGTGTGGCTGTGGCGCTGATGTTGAAGGTGCTACCGTCGCCCTCAGGGCTATTTCCGTGAGCTCCCCAGGAGAAGAGTCCACGTTAGAGGGTCTCTGCAGAGCTGGGCTCCCCGCAGACCTGCCGGGTGAGGGTCTCTGGGAAGGGAATTTGGGAACCTCTGCTTTAGTTGAGGCCGAGAAATAGGGACCATTCCTGAAAATATTTCTTACACGTTTAGAGATAGAAATCATAGTTTCTGGTTTTGATGGCATAAGAAAATGAGCTTTTGGAGCAGGAAAGGGAGGCTGAGAGCGAAATAAAAAGAGTGGTGTAGTAATATTGTCTCTTCTGGGAAGTCGGCTACCTGTGATACAGCCAGAATCGGGCAGCCCCCAAACACTGTCACCAGGAGCCAGTTAACTCTAGTGAGTATGCCGAGGTGATTCTCCCAACTCGTCAGAGCGTCTAACCCTTCACAGACCATTCCTGCTTTCCTCAGACAGTTTTAATAAGCTTAGTTTTTGAAAGGTTAATTTATTCATTAGCTCAATTAATATTTATTGAGTGCTTATCTAATACGCCAGATAAGTCAGGGAGCGCTGTAAGCAGGAAGTTAAAGCTGACAGCAAATAAAGAGACAAACCTACACGAAATAATTCCAAGAGGTTAAAAAAATATGAGACAAGAAACAAATGGGACCTAATTAAACCTAAAAGCTTTGCACAGCAAAGGAAACCGTAAACAAAGTGAAAAGACAACCTACGGAATGGGGGAAAGTATTTATGAATGATACTACTGACAAGGGATTAATTTCCAAAATATACAAACAGCTCATACAGCTTAATAACAAAAAATCAAACAACCCAATAAAAAAAATGGGCAGAAAACCTAAATAGACATTTCTCCAAAGAAGCCGTACAAACGGCCAACAAACACATGAAAAGATGTTCAACATCGCTAATTATTAGAGAAATGCAAATCCAAACCTCACTGTAATGAGGTACCACCTTACACAGGTCAGAATGGCCATCATTAAAAAGTCTACAAATAATAAATGCTGGAGCGGGTGTGGAGAAAATGGAACCCTCCTACGTGGTTGGTGGGAATGTAAACTGGTGCAGCCACTATGGAGAACAGTATGGAGCTTCCTTAAAAAACTAAAAACAGAGCTACCATATGATCCACTAGTCCCATTCCTGGGTGTATATCCAGAGAAAACCATAATTTGTAAAGATGCATGCACCCCAATGCTCATAGCAGCACTATTGACAATAGCCAAGACATGGAAGCAACCTAGATGTCCATCACCAGGTGAATGGATAAAGAAGGTGTGGTACATATATATATAATGGAATATTACTCAGCCATAAAAAGATGAAATAGTGCCATTTGCAGCAACACAGATGGACCTAGAGATTATCATACTAAATGAAGTAAGTCAGACAGAGAAAGACAAATATATGATATCGCTTATATGTGGAATCTAAAAAAATGATACGAATGAACTTATTTACAAAACAGAAACAGACTCAGACATAGAAAACAAACACGGTTACCAAAGGGCACAGCGGGGGAGGGGAGAGGGATAAATTAGGAGTTTGGGATTAACCATACACAATACTATATATAAAATAGATAAACAGCAAAGACCTACTGTATAGCACAGGGAACTATATTCAATATCTTGCAAGAACCTATAATGGAAAAAAAGAACATATATATATATATATTCTGAATATATATTCCTGCATCACTTTGCTGTACACCTGAAACTAGTACACATTGTAAATTAACTATACTTTAATTTTAAAAATGATTTAAAAATATGGGTGTATGTGACCATTTAGTATTGAGGCAAAACCCCTATTTATACTGGTGAGGGGCAAGCTGGTCGCCCCAGACCTTGACTCTGCAGTGTAAGGGCAAAAGCAAGTAACCTGCTGCATAAAAGAAGTGAGTGAGGAAAGTGTGCCTCAACTTGGTGCTGAGTACTTGAAATCACAAGCTGGCTCTTGGAGTGTGTAGCCTGAATCCGCACCACATCTGTGGTTCAGAAACCACAATCCATACACATACGTTAATGCAGTCTTGGGTTAGTAGTTTGTAACTCCTGCTGAGGCAATGACAGGGCAGTCGAAAGCAAATCCACTCCCCTCCTTCAATCTAGGTCTCAGGATTCTCCAGTATAACGTTTCAGGGAGCTTGAGCTCAGAGGAGAAAATGCACAGAGAACACAGAAATAAAGCGTCATGTGCATTTTCCAAGAGAAACAACAGACAGCAGAATCAGGCCTGCAGTGTTTGCAGAATGTCAGCTAACAAAGTTTAGTGAACTTAAAAGTAATGAGACAAGATTGAAAACGTGAGCAGGATAAGGAACGATGAAGAATGCCCGCACCAATTTGAAAAAGAATCTAACAGAATTTCTAAAAGTGCAGATCACAAGAATTTAGATGAAAAACTCAGTGAATGAACTAAATAGTTGATTAGACATAGCTGAAAGGAAAATTGGTAAAGTGGAAGGTACATTTGAAATATACCCCAGAGGGACTTCCCTGGTGGTCCAGTGGTTAAGACTTTGCCTTCCAATGCAGGAGGTGCAGGTTCAATCCCTGGTCAGGGAGTTAAGATCCCACATGCCTCGTGGCCATAAAACCAAAACATAAAACAGAAGCAATATTGTAACAAATTCAATAAAGATTTTAAAAATGGTCCACATCAAAAAAAATCTTAAAAAAAAACCCGAAATCTACCCCAGAGACACAAAGGAATGGAAAGCGTGAGAGAGGTTTAGAGACACAGAAGGTAGAGGGATGTCTGAACACGTCCTGTGGGAATTCCTAAGGCCAGCGACCACGGGTGGAGGTCACAGGAGGTGGTGTCTTAATGCAGCTCAGTTCTTGAGGGGCCGAACCTGGGGGGCAGAGCCCAGTGGCACAAGACCCAGACCCAGATGGCAGCTGCGAGGGTGGAGGGAAGGGGGCATGCCTGGGTGACAAGGAGGGCACTGCGCCCTGGACAGGCCACCGGCACCGGCAGCTGTCAGGGTTCAGTGTTGCCGGCACAGAGCAGCTGCACGCCTTGCTGTGTTATGGCGCTAACTCCCGCATCGTCCTCCAGGCTCAGCATCGCCTGTGAGGGTTGACCATCTGTTTGGCAACGTTGCTGTAGGAAACAAAGAGCCTACGTCTGATCTCTGGACCTGAGGGAGCCGGCAGGACCTGGTGCCCTGTCTGGGGCTCGTAGCCAGAGGGGCCTCGGTGGCCACAGAGGGTCAGTGCCACCCAGCGTGGTCTGTCCTCCCTCAGGCTGGAGTGCAGATGGAGCGTGAGGGTGAGAGGGAGGACACACACCCCCTTCCCTCCTTTCTCCAGGGGAAGGGGGTCCAGGAATCGGGCTGCGGCCTGGCTCTGTGGGTGTCCCCACGCCCTGGGTCTGCAGAACGCCGCTCACCCGTGAGCAGGTGTCACCGTCCCTGCCTTCCTTTCCTGCATGTCTGGTGTGGGACAGTGGGCACTGAGAGGGGACTGCTGTTGCAAATTTACTGGGGGAACCCCCCTGGTCAGACCCTTCGGGGAGAAGGAGGCTTTTCCGGACCGTCTCTCCTCCAGGACGGTGATTCGGGGAAAGTTCTGTCCTCCTGAGAACAGTATCTTCCTGACGGTGCAAGTGGACGGTGTTCACATTTAACTTTTTACAGCTACAATTTTTAATCATTTAAATGGCAAGTCATCATTTCTTTACCATTTATTTAAATGGAAAGGCTCTATGAAACTGTGTTGTCCTATCCAGTAAAGGGAGCACGTTCGTGCTACAGTTAAAAAAAGGAACTCTTAGGAGCTGGGTTGGCCCAATCGTTTGCAGGCGTATCCCATGAAGTGCTAGTTTTTCATTTCCTTTTGTCCATGTAAGTGATTATTTTGAGGATGACATTGCCCACCTCTCCCCTCGACGGGCAGGAAGCGACTCCTACTCTGACCCTCACTTTCCCCCAGGGCAGCTCTGTTGAGGCTGTGCTGAGCCTCCTGCCTGGACGCCCGCCCCCCCATATCCAGCCCAGAAGCCCCTCCCTCCCGCCCCCGTGGGCCTCTGGACCGGACGGCCCTGACCCCGCGACTGTGCCTCCTTGCCTCCCGCAGAGTTTGGTTGTGTCTGTCAAGCGATAAAGGCAAGTTAGAAAGTTGTGTTCACAGTAAGATTCCTTTTTGTTTAAAAAACTGGCATAGCTCTAAAAATGGTCTGACACGTGAGGACTTAAACGCCAATGTGGTTATTTTTTCTGGGTAGTGGGATTATGGGCAGTATTTTTGTTCTTTTGTTGGTAGGTTTTTTGTTTGTTTGTTTTTGTATTTTACATAACATTAGAAGTTAGTAAAATAACCGCTTTCTAGAGCAAGTGAGGAAGGAGCTAGCTCATCACCGCGCTTATCGATTTGGGTGTCATTACAGAATCTCTAATCCCGTCATTCTCGCCAAGAATTTTCCCGAATGAAAGGCTGTTCCCCTGCGGGTGGGCGCGAGCTTCCGGTTTGGAATCAGAAGGAGCCTGTGGGTCAGTGACTTGAGAGGGTCTCTCTGTTCCTCCGAGAGATGCAAATTGCTCAGAAAATAGAGCTTTGTGTGGTGGCCTCCGCGGTCTCCGTCTCCGGGAGGGCGAAGTTGTTTGGGGTTAGGGAGTGACAGCACAAGAGGGAGTCTGTGGTTTGGGACGAAAGACGCCATTTTCTCAGATGTTCTTAATGAAAACCAAGTTGTTGACTAGAAAACACCAACTTGGAGATTATGAGACTGTACAGGTAGCATCATCTCTCCTTATGTTTCTTTTCTCTCTACTTTCTCAAGTTAAAGCTTAAAAAGTAAGTCTTTTTGACATAAATGCAGGTCTCAGGCCCAGACGTTCCACACCACCCTTCGCCCCAACGGTCCTGGGGAGCTCCAGGCGGGGACCCTTACCCCCGGTCCTGGGGAGCTCCAGGTGGGGACCCTTCCACCCCCCCGGTCCTGGGGAGCTCCAGGCGGGGACCCTTCCATTCCCCCGGTCATGGGGAGCTCCAGGCGGGGACCCTTCCACTCCCCCGGTCATGGGGAGCTCCAGGCCAGGGGACCCTTCCCCTCGGTCCTGGGGCACTCCAGGCGGGACCCTTCCACCCCCCCAGTCCTGGGGAGCTCCAGGTGGGGACCCTTCCACCCCCCCGGTCCTGGGGAGCTCCAGGCGGGGACCCTTCCACCCCCCCGGTCATGGGGAGCTCCAGGCGGGGACCCTTCCACTCCCCCGGTCATGGGGAGCTCCAGGCCGGGGGACCCTTCCCCTCGGTCCTGGGGCACTCCAGGCGGGACCCTTCCACCCCCCCAGTCCTGGGGAGCTCCAGGTGGGGACCCTTCCACCCCCCCGGTCCTGGGGAGCTCCAGGCGGGGACCCTTCCACCCCCCCGGTCCTGGGGAGCTCCAGGCAGGGACCCTTTCCCTCGATCCTGGGGAAATCCAGGCGTGGACCCTTCCCCCCCCGTCCTGGGGAGCTCCAGGCAGGGACCCTTCCCCCTGGTTCGGGGGGGCTCCAGGCAGGGACACTTCCCCCCGGTCCTGGGGAGCTCCAGGTGGGGACCCTTCCCCTCGGTCCTGGGGAGCTCCAGGCGGGGACCCTTCCCCTCGGTTCTGGGGAGCTCCAGGCGGGGACCCTTCCCCCCGGTCCTGGGGAGCTCTCTGGTCCAGGGTGGGCCTTCAGCTCAGAGCATCCCCCCGACATCGGGCTCCAGTCCTCACTGAGCCCCTGAATCTCAGGATGTGGGGCTTCTCACAGGGCTTCCCAGATGCCCGGCTGACCGCCGTGCCCAAGCCCAGGTAAGGCTGGGACCCTGCAGGGAGAGACCCTGGGCCCACCCTGTCCACTCTCCCTGAGTAGACAGTCAGTCCCCGTGGAGCTGTGGGCTGGGCAGTTTGGGTGTCAGGATGCTGTGGTTAATGGGTTCCTCTGGGGTCCCCAAAAGCTCCCCAGGCTGCCAGCCCCCTCACGCCCCCAGGCTTCTCCCTGACACCCTCCTTCCCTTGGGGCCTTTCTGAAGGTTCTGGAGTCCGGGGGCTTCAGTTACCTTAAGAAGCGTGGCCAGGCCTTTAAAAGACAGTCCGGGTGTGAGTTTTTGGTGAGCACACGTGATTTCTCTGGGGAGGGTGGGGGGAGGGGAGGGGCTGCATGTGGGAGTCCCGTGTGGGGTGCACCCCATGTGAGCAGATGGGGAAACTGAGTCTGGAAGAAGTGAGGAACCCGCCAAGGCCACGTGGCCGTCCGCCTTGGGCTGCTTAGGCAACGGGCTGCAAGTCACCCATGAGGGCCGGGCTCCGGCACAGACACCCGGCTGTGCTTCTGGAAGAGCGTGTTGCTGGCCCTGTAGGCGGGCGCCCTGGGTGCCCTTGTGCCCTGTGATCCAGCCTTGTCCTGCGGGCCAAGACTGGCCCAGGTGGGGTCCAGGTGGGGTGCTTCTTCCCCAGCAGTTGGAGGAAACTGTGATCTGACCTCCAAGGCTCCTTCCCCGGGAGGGTCAGCTGCATCCCTCCGTCCACATCTGCATGAAGCTGGGGGCAGGCCCTCGTTTCTCCATCCGTCCTTCACGTGGACGGAGCGCCTTTCTCTCCTGGGAGCCGCCCCTCCCTGTGTTCAGGCCGTGACCCACAGCTTGGGGGGAGGCTTCAGCTGAGCACCCGGCCTCCCAGTGAGATGCAGTAGCTTATCGGAGCCTCAGAGACAGGCTCTCGGGTGCCGAGGGCCGCGCTGCTTTAAAATCACCATTTAGAGGAAGTGAGGGAGAAACCAGACAGGGTTCCTCCTGCTTCTGGGAGCCATGGGCGGTTCGCGCCTGGGGTGCGGGCCCTCCCGGTGCCGGGGTCCCGCGAGCACCAGCCCGTGCGGGGCGCAGGCTGCACGAGTCCTCTCCCTTCCCGACTCTTCTGTGGACGTCTGAATACAGTATTTGGTCTCATGAATTTTAATCCAGGTTTTAGTGAATGGTTTAACCACCTGCACGTTTATTAGCCGAACGCAGAGCTGTTCAGAGCCGGCCGGCACCCTTTTCGGAGAACGGGCCCTGCCTGCCTGGCTTCCAGCTCTCTCTGGGCCTCGGCGTGGGCCCCAGGTCCCCGCTTCTGGGCACCTGGGCCCCGCCAGGGCTGCCCTGTGGCACATCCGGGGCTTGCGGGGAGGCTCCCCTCTGTCCCCGTGGCTCCCGCGCTCCCCTCCCCCAGATGCTGGGAAACGGATGCTGGCGTTTGCAACATAGGACACAGCACACAGCACGAAACCGGGGAGAACCTCACGTCTGGCCCCGGCGGGGGCAGGGCAGTGCCAGCCGGGCTCTGGGGGGGCCGGGGAAGGACTCTGCGGTCCTGCGGGTGCCCTGCCGGGACCTCTCGCCTGCACATCTGGGCTCGCGGAGCCAGAGGCCAACAGCTTCCCGTCGGAGGCTTTTTCTCTTTTCCCAGTTCTGTGAAACTGCATTTAAACTTCTCCCTGTAATTAGCGAGGAAAGCGCTCTGGCTGGCCTCAGACGCCAGAGGCCGCGTTTTAATTCCCTTGTCAGATAGATAGTGGTAGTTAAGGCCGTCCAGTCCTTTGGGTGGCATTTTCCCTTTCCCTGGACAAGCCTGCAGCCGTGCAGGGCATGAAGGGGCTCCTGTGCCTCCAGGGGCCGGGGGTGAGATTTGTGTCCCTCATGTGTAACCGGCTGGTGTCACGGCTCTGTGTCAGGAGATGGCAGGTGTGGGACTGAAGGTGCTACCCGGTGAGCCACCCATGAAGAGGGTCCTCTGAGTGGGGCCTGGGCAGTGTGTTTTCTAGAAACCTCTCCAGGTGATCCTGATTTGCAGCCGAGAGTGGGGACAGTCCCCCGAGATAAAGCCGGGATGGGGGCCAGGCCGTGGGCAGGGACACTGGAGTCAGGACTCGCGTGTGTGGCCGTCTCGGGGGCAGCCCTGGAAACACCTGCCGTACGCGTGCGCCTTCTCGCGAGGCCTCGGCCGCAGCTCTGACTCCTGGGGGACGTGCCTTCGGGGCTCTGGCCCCCAGGACATGGCGGGGGGAGAGCAGCTGCCTTCTCTGCACGCCTGGACCTCAGGCCAGCGCAGTCCCTCTTCCTGCTCTGGATCTGAGCTGGTCAGTAATACAAGCGATACCTGTTAGGTGCTTCTGACGGCAGCACCACAGGTGGGCTCGTCCCCCTCCCGAGGGGAGGCTCTGAGGCAGCTCCTGCGTACAGGTCCTTCCATGTCTGTCACCTGCCATCGCCTCCCTCCGCCCCCCCCCCGCCTCCCTCGGCCCGCCGGGACCACCAGCTCCCAATTTCGTGTCCCCCACGTGAGGTCACAGGTGCATGCCTGAGGCAGGCGCTTGGAAGCCGGCCCCCCCCCCAGGACTGACCCCCCCTCAGGACTGATCACCCCCCAGGACTGACCCCCCCTCAGGACTGATCACCCCCCCAGGACTGACCCCCCCTCAGGACTGATCACCCCCCAGGACTGACCCCCCCTCAGGACTGATCACCCCCCCAGGACTGACCCCCCCTCAGGACTGATCCCCCCCTGGACTGACCACCCCTCAGGACTGATCCCCACCCCAGGACTGAGTCCCCCCTCAGGACTGATTCCCCCCAGGACTGACCCCCCAGGACTGAACCACCCTCAGGACTGATCACCCCCCAGGACTGACCCCCCCTCAAGAATGATCCGCACAGGACTGATTCCCCACAGGATGGACCCCCCCCAGGACTGACCCCCCCTCAGGACTGATGACCCCCCCGGACTGACCCCCCCTCAGGACTGATGACCCCCCCAGGACTGACCCCCCCTCAGGACTGATCACCCCCCCAGGACTGACCCCCCCTCAGGACTGATTCCCCCCAGGACTGACCCCCCAGGACTGAACCACCCTCAGGACTGATCACCCCCCAGGACTGACCCTCCCTCAAGAATGATCCCCACAGGACTGATTCCCCATAGGACGGATCGCCCCCAGGACTGACCCCCCGCTCAGGACTGATCACCCCCAGGACTGACCCCCACCTCAGGTCTGATTCCCCACAGGACCGATCCCCCCAGGACCGATCCCCCCAGGACGGATCCCCCCAGGACCGATCCCCCCAGGACGGATCCCCCCAGGACTGATTGCCCCCAGGGCAGGGGACGCCGCCTCGTAGAATCTAACGGTGCCCCTTCTGTCTGTGTCCAGCCCCTTCTACGGAGAGGACTTCTACTGCGAGATTCCGCGGAGTTTCCGTCACCTGTCCTTTTACATTTTCGATAGAGACGTTTTCCGGAGGGATTCAATCATAGGTAGGTACCGACCGACCAGGGTTTTCTTCAATTTCTCCGCCTCTTCTGAGCGGGGCTCATTCTGGCAGAACTCCCGGGCACGCCGTCTGAGCCGGTGAGCCACACCAGCATCTCGCCTGCCCTTGCTGGCCATCCCGGAGCTGCCCTGTCACTGTGTTCTGGGGCGACACACCACGAGCTCACGCGGGGACACGGGGACACGCGGCAAAGGCAAACCATCCTTCAAGGCGAGAGTGGCGTCCCCCCAAACGACTCCCGAAGCCTTCTCCAACCATCCCACCACCCCAGACCTTGCCCATCCCTGAACCCAGCACCCATGTATGGGGGACTGGGATGGTATTGGGGTGCACTCATAAGTATTAGGGGCTCTCAGAGGCACTGGGATGCTGTCAGAGGTACTGGGGGTCTCAGGTATTGAGGGTCCCAGAGGCACCAGCGTCCTGGAGAGAGTGAGACCCACCTTGAACGTGGAGCCCAGAGCCGCCCGTTTGGTGGGCGCCTCTGTCCCGGGAAACCTGTCAGCTCCCCGTGGTACCAGAATTAGACCCGAGCTGCCCAACGTGGGCTCAGCTGTGGCCATGGGACCCCAGCTGATCGTCGCTGGCCCGGCTGCTCCTGGCAGGAGGCGTCTCGGTGCTTTGCTCCTGGACAGAGCAGTTGAACCTGGCGGGCCCGTGACACTGCAGTCTCCCGCCCGCTCCTGGGGCGTCTGACCAGCTCCACTCACTGCCCATACGTGACTGGTCAGGGGTGTTTGCGCCCAGGCCAGCAGCCCTCAAAAAAAAACAAAGTCTGGGGCTTCCCTGGTGGCTCAATGGTTGAGAGTCCGCCTGCCGATGCAGGGGACGCAAGTTCGTGCCCCGGTCCAGGAGGATCCCACATGCCGCGGAGCGGCTGGGCCCGTGAGCCATGGCCGCTGAGCCTGCGCGTCCGGAGCCTGTGCTCCGCAACGGGAGAGGCCACAGCAGAGAGGCCCGCGTACTGCCAGAGAAAAAAGAAAGAAAAAAAAAGTCTGAAGGCAGCTCTGGAGCTGAGGTCCTTTAAAGAAGCATCTGGCAGTGTTTCCAGCACATGGATCAGAGCTTCCCACACTCGTCAAAATGCAGATGCTGGGTATTGGGTCTGGGGCAGGGCCCAGGGTCTGCATTTCCAACAAATAGCGTTCTTGGAGACTGCTGTGTTTTACGTAGAAATCACCAGTTTGTTCAGGAAGTACACGGCCTAGATGACACAGCAACTCAGATAATTTGCACTTGACTTCATTTAAGATGGAGCCGTGATAGGGCCCCTCAGCAGCCCTTTACCTCTGAAGCGAGGATGTTCGCGTTTGCGGGGCCACTTCTGTGCTGGGCCTGCGGGCCTGCCCGCTTTGCCCTCAGGATGGCGCCCGAACCTTAGCTTGGCGTCACGCTCCGGGGATTCCTCCTCCAGCCCAGACATAGGCTCTGGCCCTCCCGGCCCCTCTCCCGGTGCCTCGCAGCCTGACGCCCACCTCAGGCCCTTCTCCGATGCCCGCGTGGCTGCCGCTGTCGGCCCGAGACCCTGGTCAGCTGGAGGCTGCCCCTCGGTGTGTGTTATTCTCACCGTCGCCTGTGGGAGCATTTCTTTTGTGTCCACTGGCCCGTACTTCCTGTGGCCTGGGGCTGTCGGAGCAGGGCCCGGGGGTGTCTCCGTCTGGCGCCTGCTGCATGCACCAAGGTTAGTTCGAGGAGGAAAGGAGGGGGCAGAGTGGTGGGTCGGAAGTTTACACGTTACTTGATGGAGCTCACCTGGGCGACAGGTGCGACCCACAGGGAGATGCAGTACCACCAGGGCAGTTGGCTCAGATTATACCAGAGTGAAGAGGAGTTTGACTAATCCCTGGAGCTACACGGGAGCTTCTTTGAGTGGTAATCCTAAGGAAAAAGGACTTTTAAAATATCTTTGCCCATTTGAATCAGAGAACCTGATCTAGCTGGTTTGGGGTTATTTCCGCTCATAAAGACCAAATAAGATGTTTATCAATCATTCTGTTTAAGGCGCCTGCTGTTTTTAAAGAGAACCAGCGGAACCAGCAGAACCATGGTTTAGCAATTCCTGGTGGCTTTAAAATGGGGATGTGGCAGGGTGCAGCCAGATTTAGATGTTTCCAACATTGTTCTCACAGCCGTAAAAATAAGAGGCTGTCTGGATCTCCAAGGATAATTTGAAGTTATGACTAGCAATTATGTTGTTACCAGGATGAGAAACCAAGTTCTAGGGTATAAATTTATGTCGCGGAAACGAGCGTAGTGTCACCGGCTTCTCACGTCTGCCATGTGATCTGACGGCGCCGCACCAGGTTCTCTGGGTGCAGCAGCGCGTGGGCCCCCCCCCGCGGGCCGAGTCCAGGGGTGGGGTTTGTCCCAGGGAGGGTGTGGCGGTGCAGTGCGGGTGTGGTCGAGGCAGTGCTGGCTCAGGGCCACCGGCTCCACTTCCAGTGCGGGGCGTGGGCTGGTGGGGCTCTGGGGGCCCAGCCAGGCCTCCCCCTCTGCCCCACTCCGGCTGTGGGCCTGTCATCCCAGCATCTCCCCGCTTGGTCCGTCCAGCCCCGCTGGCAGGGGCTTCCTGCAGGTTCTCTATTGAAGGGTGGGGGTGTGAAGTGAGACCGTGCTCCTTTTGTTGATAAGCCAGGGTCATCGAGGTGTAATTTGCACAGTGCGCCCACTGCCCACTGCGGGCGCGCTCGTCATTCGACGGAGGTGGGGTTGTGTCCTGCTTTTAGTGATCGTGAGCAAAGCTGCCGTAAGCATTCTTGCCTAGGTCTCTGTGTTGGCAGATGTGTTCATTTCTCTTAGAAAATACCTAAGAGTGAGATTGCTGGGGCGTACTGTAGGTTTTAAAGGACGGCAGAATTTGCCATCCCAAATAGGCCACTGTGGCATAACGATTTGTTTGAGCTGCAGGCAGCTGGGAAGAAGCAGACACAAGGAAATCTCTCTACCCTAGAAGCAGAACATAAATTTGTCCAAATCCGAGACGACCCTAGACCCTTGGCGGCCCAGAGGCTACACCGAGGGACCCACACGACGAGCCTTCCGGGCCATTGGTTCCCACCTACATTTACCTTCCTTGAAACTCAGAGTCCTTTCCTTGGTCTTGTCACTTCTCTGAAAATTGGTGGTGGTGGTTTTAGGTTAAGATGCTACGAGTTCCAGCCACCGCCTTGCGATACTCATCACCGAGTTTCCCCCACGTATATCTGAGATACACATGTTGATCAACTTCTGTTTGTTTTTCTCTTGTTAATCTTTCTTTTGTTACAGTTCTCTTTGTCCAGAGAACCTAAAAGAGTAGAAGGAAAAAGAGTTTTCCTCCCCTGCAGTGTGTTTACCTTTATTAGAAGCTGACAAGCTGCTTTCCTGAGTGCAGCATTTTGAATTCTCTCCGGCACTTGTATCATCAACTTTCATTTTTGATTCGCTTTTGCCCTTCTAATGTGTGTGCAGTGTTTTATTGTAGCTTCACTGCGTTTTCATGATGAAGAACGATGCTGGGCGCCTTTTCATGTGTTTGTTTACCATCTGTATCTCTTCTTTGGTAAATCATTCAAATCTTCTGCCCTTTTAACTGGATTTTCTTATTGAGTTTTTAAAATATATTCTGGATACAAGTCCTTTATCAGATGTATGTTTTGCAAATATTTTCTTCTAGCTTGTGGCTCGTCTTTTCATTCTCTTATGAGTGTCTTTTGAAGAGCAGAAGTTTTTAATTTTGATGAAGTCCAATTCATCAAACATTGTTTTTTTTTGGTTTTTTTTTTGCGGTACGCGGGCCTCTCACTGCCGCGGCCCCTCCCGTTGCGGAGCACAGGCTCCGGACGCGCAGGCTCAGCGGCCACGGCTCACGGGCCCAGCCGCTCCGCGGCACGTGGGATCCTCCCGGACCGGGGCACGAACCCGCGTCCCCTGCATCGGCAGGCGGACTCTCAACCACTGCGCCACCAGGGAAGCCCCCCATTTTTTTCTTTTATAGTTTGTATTTTTGATGTCATGTCTAAGAAACTTTGCCTACCACAGGGTTGTGAAGATTTTCTTCTATCTTTTCTTCTAGAAAGCTTTTGGTTTTAGCTCTCATGTTGCGATCCATTTCAAGTGAATTTTACATACGACAGGCTTCGGTTTTCTCCTTACAGGTGTCCAGTTGAATTACCTTAGCACCTTTTGAAAGTCAACTGACTTTATATGCATGGGTCTGTTTATGGCTTCTGTGTTCTGTTCCACTGACCTGTATTCCTCTCCTCACACCGACACCAAACTGTCTTAATTCCTGTATCTTCACAGCAAGTCTTAAGTCAGTCGTGTGAGCTCACCAACTTTATTCTTTTCCAAACTTGTTTTGCCATTCTAGGTCCTTTGAATTGTCATTTACCTCTTCAGTCATCTTCTCAATTTCCAAAATGACTGAGATTACACTGATCTGTAGATTAATTTGGGGAGAATTAGCATCTTAACGAAACTGAGTCTTCAGACCCTCCAGCGTGGCTTGTCTCTCCACGTACTTGGGTCTTTAATTTCTCTCATCAGGGTTTTGTGACGTGTTTTCAGCGCACACACGTGTGTGTGTGTGTGTGTGTGTGTGTGTGTGTGTATACATATAACTTGTCCCTATATTTTATGATTTTGGTAGAGTAGACAAAGATTTCTGGGCTAGTACACCACAAGCTGAAGGCGTAAAGGCATCATTTTGTGGATGTGCTGTTGGTATCTTTTCAATTTCAGCTTCCATTGTCATTGCCTGTGTGTACAAATACAATTGATTTTATGTATTGACCTTTATTCTAAACACACCCACTCTGCCAGCTTTTCTTGTAGCTTTCCCTATAGATTCTGTGAATAAAGACTTATTTCTTCATTTCAAGTCTACAGGCCCTTGTTTCTCTCTCTTGCCTCTGTGCACTTGCTGGGCACCAGGGTGAACAGGAGCGATGAGAAAGACATCTCTGCCCCCTGCCAGGCCCGGGCAGCGGGGGGCATCCGGCTGTCCCTCCTTAGTCACCACCCTGCAGGGGTCACCCCTGGCTGCCCACCTTCCCGCATCCTCTGACCTACTGTACCTGGTTCCCCACGTCACATGCTGCCTCTTGAACTACCTGACGTGCTTCTCTCTTCTGAACAGACCCTGGCAGGTACAGCACCCACCAGAGGAAGTAATACCTGGGGCTTTTAGTGGCGGAAAGGCTGCCACACCACCTCTGTCCTCATCAGAGGGTGAGGCCCAGGGGGCATAGTGACCTGATGTCACTCAGATCGATGGGGACAGCTGTGGATTATGACACATCAGGCACGTTTAAGTGGGAATTGTGGTCTGCAGGTCAGGTGCTCCCCAGGACAGCCTGTGGGAACACCTACCTCTCACGTGTAAAGAGTGCATGTTCATGTGTTCTTGATGTGGTCGGTCTCTAGACGGACAGACTGGCAGCTGGTGACAGAGGTGACCCTGAGGTGGGACCCTTGTAGCAGGGGAGAGAGAAAGTTATTCTTGGCTGTATTTTATATCCTTTCTAATGTTTCAGACTTTGTTCTATGTTCTGGTATTACCCGTTTAAAATTAAGTACTTCCAAAAATAAAGAATAATGATGATGTGTGAGTTGTAGGGGTCACATGAGCATTAAATACGTGTCTCCTCCTATTCCAACCAAAGCTCATAAAAACATTGTAGTGACTTAAAATTTCCAACTTCAAATGTAACCTCCTATCCAGCTGAACTAATCGTGGAGTCTGCAAGTTTCTTTATCCCTTTTTAGTGGAATATTATTGCCCAATTTAGTTCCAAGAAATGTTTTTTTCTTGTGGCTTTATTCCTGCAAGACTCAAAATTATATTCCCATCAGGGAAGGGGGTGGAGTTTTGCAGGAGCCAAGCAGAGAGAAAGCCAGGGGCTCTGCCTGGTGACAGGTGGTTGGAGGTGGCGGCACCCACGTCAGGATGTCAGCGGGATGCCCCCAAGGCCAGGAGCGGTGGGAGGGGCTGGGCTGGGCCGGGCCGGGGTTAGTCCTTGTGACTTGATGCTGGCTGGAGAGAGGCCTGTGTGGCCGGTAGCTCCGGGTCTCTGAATGCCTGTGGAGCCCCTCTTTCTGCAGCCTGTGCGCTCTGTCTTCTGTCCTCTGCCCCTGCCCAGCACCTACGGGCTCTGCGTGCCGTGGCCTCTGCCCTGTGAGGCCTGTGGCTGGGCAGGACTTGGCCGCAGACGGGTTTGCGTGGCCAGAGCTGAGCCAGCGAGGTCGATGTGGGCAGCGTGTTGACCCTTGCAGCCAGCTGCGCTGCGCCCACCTTGCAAGTGGACAGAGGGGCTGGCCTTTCCCGAGGCTGTGTGACGGTGGGAGGTGAGCGTGCTGAGGTGCTGCGGGGACAGTGGGCAGGGAGACGGGGCTGCCGCGGGTGATGGTGGGGAGTAAACAGACCCGACTCCGCCGCGCTCAGCCCGTGGCACTCGGGCCGGCGTGCCCCTGCTTCATTTCCAGCTTCCCGTCTGTGCCCGGCGGGTGTGCCCGTCGGGTCTGGAGACCAGGCGTGAAGACTGCAGGGCGAGACCCTTCTCTCACCCACCTGGGTTCCCCGGCTGGACCCCTACAAAACTAGACGGAAGATGGGCTAACGAGAGAAGCAGGCATTTCTAACGCCTTTCAAACGCACGTCTCGGGAGGAACCTCGGCGTCGAGTAGCTGGGCGCTGGCGACACGTGGGCCCGCAGTGCATCTTAGCAAAGGGCCAGCACATTCAGAGGAGGCGAGGGGTGCAGGCTCCTGGGGCACCGCGTGCTGGAAGGGACCATGGAGGCTGCCTGGCGGGGTGTGTGCACGGGTCTCTGGGCCGACGCCCCCTCCTCACGTCTGAGCCGCCCTCACCTCTCGCTCACCTCGAGACGCGCCGCGTGTACGTCGGGTGATGGTCTGAGCTCCCCCAGGAGCCAACTGCAGAGTGTCCTTTCCCTTAAGCCTACCAACCAGCAGGTGGCTGGGGCCCCAGCGAGGCCTCGTGTGAGCCCCTGGGAGCAGAGTGGAGGCTGCCCTGCGGGCCCCAGGGGAGGCCGGAGAGGAGGTGACGTCACAGGAGGGCCTCGTGGGACAGGGGCGTTTGGGGAGAAGAAGTGGTAGGAGGAGCACAGAGGGCAGAGCTGCAGCGACGAGGCCCGAAGCCCATGGACGGGACGCCTGCCACGTCTGTGACCAGCACCCGCCGCCTCGTGCCGGGGTTGCTACAGGGCGACGTGAGGGGAGGGTGCAAGGGGCTGGCGGGCAGCATGTGTGGGCAACCCCAGGATCCCGCTGTGAGGCCGCCGGGTGCTTCTCCTCAGAAGCACAAGTCTTTGAAGAAACAGGCAACGGAAAGCAGTCCCTTTGCGGAGAGGACTCTGCGTCCTGGGTGAGGGCAGGGTGGGCCAGCCAGCTCGGGGCTCTGCAGGGTGGCCACAGGGGCCTGGGGAGCATCCCAAGCAGCAGATGACGCGGGGTGAGACGGCGCCAGGGGCCCAAAACGTCTCCTTTGGTAACTGGACTGCGATCCCGAGTGAGGCAGTGTGTCCTGGGCTGTACGCCAGGAACACCTGAACTTCAAAAATGTTTACTTTTATGTTGTCCTTTATCGTTCCTATTTCCGTGTGTGATTTACAGTGTACGTAAGACATTATGTGTGTGTACGTGTGTATTGCACGCATATACACGTGTACGCAGGGTTGCTCACGTGGGCAAGCACCCGACTCCCCTATCCTGGTGGACAGCGTGGTCCCCGGGCCCGAGGCCACGGGGTGTGGGGACAGGAGGACAGCCAGTGCCCGGCGCCCTCCGTCCTCCCGAGCGGTGGGGTGGGTGCTTGCTGGCCGCCACGTACGTCTTTGGAATAAACAAGGTGAATGAACAATGCATGACGGTGGTAGATGGATATTTAAATACTATAAATCTATGTCAGTAATGTACATCACACACGTATATTTACATGTGTATTTTCGTTGAAATTCTAGCTCCTAAGTATCAAGCCTATGTCAGGAATGTAAAACTATTGAGAGCAGACGTCCTTAAACTTTGGGACCCACAGAAGTTCCCTGGGGACCTCGTGAAAACGAAGATTCCAGGGCCCCACCCCAGGGATTGTTTTCTCACGCAGGATGGGGCCGGGGAACTTGCATTTAGGAAACTCTCCAGCTGTTTTGATGCAGGTGGCCTGTGATTACACTTTGAGAGACACTGATTCATAGACCCAAGCAGGCGATAACCCGGCTCATTACACGGGCCCGACAGGAACACGTGTGCACACATGCTACATAAGCTAGATGTGCACGCACACGCATGTGCACACTCTGTGAGCCGGCTGTGCACGTTGCCTGTGGGCTAGACGTGCACACACGTGAATTCTAAGCCACAGCTCATACGGGCACACGCGCACTTCCAGGGACTCTGCGGCAAAGCCCTCCTGGCAGACGCTGCCCTGCCTCGCTCTGCAGCTCGGGCATCGGGGCAGGGGATGGCCGGGACACGGCTGCCCGGGGTGTCTGCTGCCTCAGCCCATCCCACACGCCGCCCTCCGGGCCCTGAGCAGTGCACCTGGCGTAGCCGCTCCCTGATCTGTAGGGTGTGCGCCAGGTGCCCTCACCTCCCGCAGCCTGGTGGCGGGGGGAGGCTCCCGTCCACGCCCAGGCTGTGGACACCGTGGCAGTGACCTCGGGACGGGCTCTGCTCAGGGTGGACGTGGCACCTCCGGATGCAAAGTGGCATCTGTTGCTCTTGCTGCATCGTCTCTTTCCCGATGATCTGTTCTGGATTTCCCGTCTGGAGTGGCTGGCAGAGGTGGTGGAGACTGCTCCCAGCCCTGCTGGGTGGGGCGTCGGTGCCCTCGTGACTGGTCTCCTCTGCATTGATCTTCCAGGGAAGGTGGCCATCCGGAAGGAAGACCTGCAGAAGCACCACAACCGGGACACGTGGTTCCACCTGCAGCACGTGGACGCCGACTCCGAGGTGCAGGTGAGGCCTCGCGGGCCGTGGGGCGCGGGCGCCTTGGCGGAGGAGGCCTGATTGCGGCTAGAGACATAGACGCTGGGCTCTGGTCTTCAGAGGGGGTGAGGCGTAGCAAGCTGTCCCCTGCATCTGCCCTCCTGGGCTTATGCATTGGGTTGGTTCCATCGGTTACTGCCGGACTTAGTCGTGCAGCTTAAAAAATGTAACACGCGAAAGAATGCAACGCGTAGCTGAAGGTAAAGAGAGAATAGGTGAGAGGACGTAAGGCTGTGGGCCTTGCCCACTGGAGGTGCCCACGTGTGTTCCGGGCTCCCTGCCCTCAGCAAGGCGGGGCTGGAGCTGAAGGGAGTGGCCGGAGTGATGACGTCCCCTGGCCTGAGCGTCCCTGGGGCTCGCCCAGTGCCCTGGCGATGTGTTAACTGGAAGTGACCCCTTGACCGGTGCAAGGTGCCCCCACCCCGGGACTGGGGGTTTCTCCCCCAGCTGGGCCGCTCCCCATGCCCAGGGTCCAGGAGACGCCCGTAGGGGGGGCCGCCTGCATCTTCTCTTCTCTGGTGACCCTGGCACGAGTTTCCGGTCAAGCCCGTCCCCGAGCCCGGGCCATGCCTGGAATTCCGGGGCCAGCGCCGAGCCAGGCCTGCTCTGAGCTCAACAGAGTGTGTGGCTCTGGTGCTCTCTGAGCCTCGGTTTCCTCCCCTGTAAAGCGGGGTTTTGTGAACAGCAGGGTCAAACAGCAGGTGTCGCAGACAAAATCCCCAAGTGGGCACCTCGCGAGGCCTTCCCCGGGCTCCCGGCCCAGCATCAGCACGCCTCCTCGTGGACCCGGGGCCTTGGCCGGGCTTGGAACTGCACACCGGCGGCTCAGGGTGTCCACTGCCGAGGCCCCTGGTGGCCGCCGGGGCCGATGCTCAAACTGCGACAAAGAGGCAGCCAGAGGGACGCCTTGAGAAGCCCAGCCCGAGGGGCATCGTAAGGGTGCTTCACGCTCAGTTAATTCCGACCGAGGGGCCCACACGTGCTGTGGAAATTGGGGGACTGCTCAGAACTAGTCACGGAGCCCCAGATCCAGGAGGACGGCGGCCACTGCTGCTCAGGTGACCAGGAAATCGCCTCCTTAGGAAGAAGTTTCCGGCCCCCTGTGCCGTGTGTGCTTTACGCCTGGGCCCCGCCTGCCTCCATCGCCGCCGTCGTTCTTGAGAGATTCTGCCTGTGGCCGCGATGAGCCCAGATTTAAGTTCTGTTTTGTTGGCAAGTGTAGCTTTTCCTTTTTCTTGCCTTTAAAAAAAAAAAAAACCAACTTTTAATTTTGAAATGGTTACAGAGTCATAGGAAGCCACAGGAAACACTGCACAGGGAGTGATGGTCAGCAAGCCGCGTGTTCTGCTGTTTACACTCAAAGACTAAACATAGGAGCAGGGCCATGTCCCTTCCCGCGTCCCGCACAGTGACATCCGCATAACTGGTACAGGGTCCCCGACTGCATTCAGGTCTCGCCAGCCCCGCGTGTGTCTGCGTGTCCCCGTGGGTGCGTTTCACGCGTGTGGCTCTGTAACCACCGCTGTCCAGATCCAGAGCCGCTGGGTCACCGCAGCCTTGGGAACGTGACGCGTGTGTCCACCTGCAGCCTGAGGACGTCCGGGCCATTCCCTGATGGTCCCCGTGACATGGGCCCCGACCCACTGGTGATTCCACGGGAGCGGGGCTGGGCGGTGGCGGCCGCTGAGTTCCAGGCACCGAGCAAGTGCTCTCCAGGGGGGACCTGTCAGGTGCCAGGGCAGCAGCCTTTGAAGGGGCAGTTACACACCTTCTGCAGCCACGAAGGTCAGGGACACATACGGTTTCTCCAGCTGTCTGCTCAGCGATTCACAAAGACAGCAGAAAGGGAATGTCACAAAGCCGGGGCCCACGAGAGACCAGCAAGTCATGGCATTGGGGGAAGAGAGGAGTGAAGGGACGTCTGGCTTCTCTCCGGAGCTGATGCATGTAAAGGTCTCTGCTCAATCACTTCATTAAAAAGGACCCGTCGCTCTGCTCCTTCCCTGTCCCCGGCCGGGCACCTTCTGGATGAGGCAGTCGGCAGGGACGGCCCTACCCGTGGTCTGCGCCAGGCAGGGTGGCCAGGTGCATGCTCACGTCCGCGAGGGCCCCTGCCGATCCTCCAGGGACGCCAGCGGCCGCGAGCTCTGCATTGAGCGGCTTCTGTGAAACTTGTTCTTGGAGCACATGTTCCGAAAAGGCAGAGGCAGGTGGGCTGCCCCAGCAGAGCCGCAGCCCCCCAGCCCGTGGCCTCCTCTTGCACCTTTAGCGACAGGGCAGTAACTTTGGCCTCGTAGTGGACGCCCTGGGAACGTCCTCTGTGTGTCTGCCGTCCTGTCTGAGGATCTCCCCAACAGTCAGCGCCTGCAGCCATGCACCTGCGAGGACCCGAGTCTTTCTAAGGTTCGGGAGTGTCAGAAGGAGAGGATGGGGTGGCCCGCGCCTCCCCTCGAGGACGTGGCTGCTTCTCTCGGTCGCCCTCGCGTCCCTGCCCCTTCCCGATGCTCTCAGCTCCAGCGGGGCTGCAGGTCCAGCACTCAGTCGCCTGCGCCTGGGTTTGCTCTGCGCGGACCTCCGCCCGGCCTCGCAGGCCCTGCGCAGAATGAGGACGGGGCAGCGATGGCTTGTGTGCTGCTGGGCCCCTGCCTGCAGCCACGGGCCCTGCAGACCAGGGACCGACGCCTTCCTGAGAAAATTGCACAGGAAACACCAGTGCTTTTCTCTCGTAATTAATAAACTTTATTTTTCGAGCAGTTTTATCTCTGCAGAAAAGTTGAGGGGAGTGTATGAAGAACCCCGTGTACTCCTCCCCCAACCATTGCTAGCGTCCTGGGTGCATTTGCTATGGCTGACACCTTATATTCGCTGAAGCCCCCGGCTTACAGTGGGGTCCACCTTGGGCTCTGGGCCCCCCTGGCCGACAGGTGGGTGACGTTTCGGATCCCCTGTCGGAACCACTGCTGGTTTTCTGCAGCCAGGAGTGACGGCCCTGCTTTCATTTCTGTTTTTTCTTAGCTAGAACTTTACCAATTGTATTGATCTTTTCAAAAAAGCAGATTTGGTTTGTTTATTTTCTGTATTGATTTCCAGTTTCCATTTTCATTGATTTCTGCTCTAGCTTTTATTATTTCTTTTCTGCTCACTTTGGATTTAATTTGCTCTTCTTTTTCTAGCTTCCTAAGGTTAGAAACTTACATTATTGATTTTTGCCTTTCGTCTTTCCCAATATATGCATTCACTGCTTTAAATTTCCCTCTAAGCATTGCTTTTGCTGCATTTCACAAATTTTGATGTTTTATTTCATTTTCACTTATGAAAAGAAATGAATTCAAAGTATTTTTCAGTTTCTCCTGAAACTTCTTCTGTGGCCTGCTTGTTATTTGGAAGTGTGTTCTTTAACCTCCACGCATTTGGGGATTTTCTAGCTATCTCTCTGTCACTGAGTTCTAGTTTAATTTCCACTGTGGTCTGAGAGCAGCTGTGATGTAATTTTTATTTTCCTAGACTTGCTGACGTGTTTAAGGCCAGGTCGGTCGATCCCAGTGGACGTTCCGTGAGGGTGGGTGATGCTGTTCAGTCCCAGCTGTTTTCTTAAACAACTTCTTCCTTACTCTCCTTAAATGAGACTGGGAACGACTATGAAGTCAGCATTCGCAGTGCTCTGTCCTAAGGTTTCTCTTCTCGTCTCATACACCAACGTAAGTGCGAGAACTCCGGCCAAGTCTCAGCACGTCCTGCCTGGGCTAATTGTTAACGAGCACGATTCAGCTGGACCCCCCTCTCCGGGGCTCCAGCCCCTGTGGGAGGCATGGCCACCTCTGCCCTCAGCCTGCCAGGTGGGCCTGTGACCGCCTCCCTGGGGAGAGGGCTCCCGCTGGGGTCAGAACAAGCAGAGGGGAAGTTGTGTGTGTAGCTGTGCGTCAATGGAAGGTCGCGTGCCCTGCAGAGGCCGAGCCTGGGAAACCACACTTCCTGCCTGCCCTGTGCAGGGTGTGGCCCGCACCACCCTGGGCGTTGGTGTTTGCGGTGGGATTGTTTGTGCAGTGAGGATGGGTGTGAACTTCCGAGCTGCAGATCCTGGGCTGTTCTGCAGGGGTTTCTCTCCGAGATGTGTGTGTTTGTGTTTTATTTACCTCATACCCCCCTCCCCCAAAGCCCCCGAACTGTAACAGCACGAGTCGGCTGACAGCACTGCCCCTCCTGGAGGACGCGCTGCCCCAGGAGAGGAGCGCCAACGGTCACAGCCCGCGCCCGTCCCCCACTGGGGGTGCGTCGCTCTGAGGGGCCGTGGCCCACCGTCGGCCTCAGAGCGGGCGCCCGTGCACCTGGTGTGACGAAGGCCACCAGGCTGACCGGGCCACCAGTGACAGCTGAGCTTCCTGCTGGGCTGGTCTCCAGGCCGTCAGTCTGTGCGTTCTTGTTCGATTGTAAGGACGGCGGTACCCGCTCCGGGGACGGTGCTGAAGATTGGGTCGCTCAGGATGCGCCACTGGCCTTTGGGGACTTTGTTTCTTCCACCCGCACAGGGAGGCCACCCACCTCCCGCCTCTGCCACCCCAGTTACCAGCCTCAAGGATTCGCTGTCGGACCAGCCTGCCGCGTGCGAGGGTTGCGGTGCGCCGTGGACCCTGTGTCCGCGCCTGGCGGGTGGAGGGCGCTCGGGCGGACGCCCCGAGCCGCTGTGGGAAGAGCTGCTGCTCTAGGCGAGCGCGTCCCCGCGAGGGGCGGGCCCTGTCGGAGCCTCCGCAGATACAGACGTGACTCCGGGTCGGGATGCTGGTGTCACCCGGGCCGCGCGGCTGTGACGCCTGCGGGCTGGTCCCACCTCGCGGGACTTGTCGCGGGTTGCCTGCCCGCAGGTGAGGGCAAGGCCGGGAAGGCGGCACCCAGCCCTGCCCGCGGCCGGGGGGCCTGGACGCGTGTGCGGCCGTGAGCGCCGCCCGCGGCCTGGGCTCCCCACAGGGAGACATCCGTGTCGTCGGGAGCCCGTGTCAGTGTCGTGGGCGAGGTGTCTGGTGCGTGAGGCCTGCCCCCCCACACACACCACGCTGCTGCGGCCCGGGGCACCTGCTCGCTTCCAAGCTCGCGATCCCGGAGCTGGTTTGCTCTGAGTGGGAGACGCTATCATGGGGAACTCGTGTCACCTGCCAGTGCGGGGCCCGAGAGGTGTGTAGGAGACAAGAGGGCCTGGGGTGATGGAGGTATCGCCCTTGACCCTTCTCATGGCCAGACCCTGGTTTCTTGTTTATTTTCTCTTGTCTGGCGGCGGGGCTCTAGCTGGGGGTGCTCCCCGTGCCCCCATCCTCAGGCTGCGTGTCCGGGTCCAGCCTCTCCCTTTCTCATAATCGGTGCTGCCGGCATTTTGTCGAAACGCTTCTCTGGTGGCTCCGGTCAAGCTCAGAAGCAGCAGGTGGGAAGGTCTGGCTGCGGTTGGAGTGGGCTTCCCTGGGGCGGAAGGAGCAGCAAGGATCCCGGGCCCAGGAGCTGCTGGCCAGGTCTGCACACGCCCCGTGCCGACGGCCCGGAGCGCCGGATGCTCCCGCGTGGGGTCGGGGTCCCGCGCTGCAGCGGGCGACTGTCGGGGCTGAGCACCCCACACCGACCCCCCAGCTGGTGAGCCGTCCCCACCGCGTCCTGGGCTCTCCTGAGACGTGGCGGCCCTCACAGGCTCTTCCCAGGCTGCAGGGTCCGGGGGTTTCAGTTGGAAAGGACCTTGGAGACAGTGGATCCAGTTCACCTCCGCGTCTAAGGAAAGTCGGTTTAATTTAACCGGACGCTCGCTCACGGAAACACGCGCATCATGCATCCTCCTGTTGGACTTTTTGGGAGCTCGTCTCCCGCTTCTCCTCGTGGCCCTCATGATGCCCTGGCCGTGTCCGCCCCGCCCACTCGCCGTCCTCAGCCGGCGCCCTTTGCACAGCCAGACGGGTGGAAGCACAGCCTCAGCTGCTCCATTACCCCAGCTGCTCTGCCCCTCCTCCCAGAGCGCGCGTGAGCGTCCACTTCCTTCCTAAAGAGCGGGGCTGAGGTTCCTGGCCTCCGACCCTGCCTGTCGCAGACGCAGAAGCACTGAGACGCCTGGGCAGAGCTGCCCACGCCTGCCCGGGGCCTGCGGCGCATGAGTGAGCACAGCCCAGAGCAGACAGTCAGGCCCATTTGGGACACTGCTCCCTCCAGTACCTTTTCCTTTTCTTTCTTCTGAAACAGTGCCTGCTGTCAGCGTCGTGCCCGATGGGCTGGAAGCTTCTTTAACTCTCTGGGATCTGAGCCGGGCGGCTGGACACGTGTGGATGCCACGCAGGGTCACGTGTCACCAGCCTGTGATCGGAGCCCAAGAGCTCCCGCCGCTTGTGGCCCCCCGTGACCCCCTGTCATTGTCACTTTCAGGGCAAGGTCCACCTGGCGCTGAGGCTGAGTGAGGTCATCACCGACTCGGGTGTCGTCTGCCACAAGCTAGCCACGCGGTAAGACGCGGGACGGCCGCCACGGCCTGTCTGCCCAGGGCTGTCTAACCCCAGGGAGCGGGGCGGCCCATGCTTTATAAACAAATGACTCAGGAGTCCCAGACTTGGGCATTCCCCAGACGACTGTCTTAACATCCTTGCTCACCCTGGAGGTGACGCGTTTGGCTTTTGCAAATAACCAGTTCCTCAGGGCGACGTTTAGGCAAAGAGGTTGGGGTTGTGGAAACGGTGAGATGGGGGCAGAGCTGGGGCCTGACCTCAGACCTCGACCCCGAAATCGGAGCTCCTTCTACCCTGTATGCTTGCTGAGTGTGCACATGTGAGTGTGTGCAGGTGTGAGTGTGCACGTGTGTGTATGGGATCGGCTTAGACAAATGCCTGGGGTGTGAATATACCTTTTCCAGTGAAATAGGCTCTGGTCGGATGTGATGCAAGCAGCCGTGACCCCCAGGTTGTGCAGCTGGTGAAGTGACGTCTGAGGGAGGAGGGTGCGATGTGCCCATGACACCTGTTTTCCTGTTGTGCGTTTTGCATCCAGGTGTCAGCGTGTCAGTTTTTCTTTTTCTCTGGGATGTGTAACTGCAGTTGGGGCCAGTCAGCGTGTTGGTTAGCGCCTTCCTCACGGTGGTCTGTGAGGAGTGGCAGTGACGTTGACGGGCGGCTGCTGCCCTTCATCTGGCAGCGCTTCTCCAAGACGCCAGCTGCGGGAAGAGCTGCTCCCCCCGTCTGAGCTGCTGCCGGGAAAACCGTTCTCTCTGCGGATCCAAAATGCACCACTGTCCCAACCTTCCCGATCAACAGCTGAATGTGATAAAAATGCATTTGCCTTGAACTCTGGGCTTCGGTGCAGGGAGGGGACGAGTGAGCCCCTTCTCATGCTTCCAGCCCCAGAGGCAGCAGCCCCCCAACTGAGGGCGGGTCGGTCTTGTCCTGAGACCTCCTCCCACCTGCCCACCCGACGGGCCGCCCTGTGTGTTCCTGCCATGCGTGACCCACCCGCTGTCCCTGTGGCTGCCAGGACCCCGAGCCCCCGGGGGCTTCTCAGGGTGTCAGCCCCTTGTACAAGCTCTTGGCTGGCTCAGGGTTCTGTGCCTGTCCCTGGAAATGCGCCCGAAGATACTTGTTTAGTGGCGAGTTAGTTCACAGAGGGAGGGGATGACCCAAGACCAGGTTATAGCAGGGAGAGGAGTGCAGAAATTCCAGAAGAAGAGTGAGAGGAGAAAGAGTTGAAAAGATTCACTAAAGTCCCTGAGGGCCAGCCTGTGTAGCGGGGCGGAACATAGTGGTGGAGAAATGGAGAGAGAAGGGGCCACACGCCCCAGGGAGCAGGAACGGAGGAGACGGGCCCTCGGCCCGAGAGAAGAGGCCCCGTAACGCGTCAGGACCACCAGGCTCCCAAGAGGGGCGGCAGCCGCCCGGGCCAGCCGGCGTGCAGGAGTGAGTGAGGAGGCAGGGCACCCAGATCCTCGGCTTCCGAGTGTGGGGTTAGGGCTCTGCTTCCGGCCAGGACGGGACAGGGGGCCTCACCCCTCTCCCACCACAAAGGACTAAGGAGCTGACGCCGTGTGAGCCAGCCGTGCGGGCGGAGGGCGATCGGCCCCCAAGTGGGGAAACAGACAAGGTCGCCGCAGGCCAGCTTTCGTCCTGGAGGTGCATCGGCGACATGGCCAGCAGGGCGTCCCCAGCAGGGCCCATGGCGGGTTAGGCAATGGGAGCTGGGGCGTCAAGGCCACCGTGGGCACGTTCTGCAGGGGAGGGGACCTCGTGGCACTCCCCAGACCTGCGCCAACGAGCAAGATGGAGTCCCTCAGGGCTGGGCAGGCGAGGGGGCAAAGGGGCGACGGGGCCATAGAGCTGGGGGTCATTCGAGTTTCCACCAGCCCAGTGGAGAGCCTGTGCTCACTCCGACCCTCAGCACGGACTCCAGGGGCCACACCGGGCGGTCGGGCCGCGCTGTCCCCGAACAAGGCTGCTGACGCCTCCCGGACAGAGCCGCAGACGAGAATTGCTCTCCAGACAAGAGACCCCGACCACTGACGGCACGGACGAGCCCAGAATCCGGGCACCAGCGACGTGAAGTTCACAGCGCCCAGCGTCCAGCCAGAAGCAGGAGCAGGAGCTGTCCAGCGACAGCCCAGGGTGACAGGCGCAGGAGTGACAAGGGCGGTCCAAGAGCTGGAGTGACTGCGGTCCAGAACCCAAAGGGGGCCAGGCGCCGGGGCGGTCGGCAGAGTGAAGCCTGAGACGGGGTCTCCCGGCCCGAGAGGTGCGTTGCAGGCAACGCCCGGCCTAGGGCTCTAAGCCCCTGGGGTGCCAGGCCCTCAGGTCCCCACCGATAACACAGACTTCACCACAGCTCCTACCTGGCAGGCCGGGCGGGGCCGACCTCTCTCGAGCTCTCAGGAAGGGAGGGCAGGGGCTTCGCTCAGGAAATCTCCACTGTGGACGAAGAATGTCAGCTGCCGGATCAGGAGACAGGGTGTTGCGGCCCCCAAGCCTGCAGCCACTGCAGCTGCCCCCACGGCGCCCCTGAGGGGACTCCGGCTGGGAAAGCACAGGATGCCGGCCCCAGAGAGCTGAGGTGCACGTCAAAGGAACGATTCCAGTGAGCCCAGACTCCCGTACCTCACCGCACATAGAGAAGCGCTACATTCCTTAACTGGAGATGTGGGGTTTTCTTTCATTAACAGTAATCTTTTGATGTTCCGACTACCTGGTCTTTGTTGCAGAAGCTCCTGTATATCCTGGCTCCCCCCGACCTCTTCAGAGGAGTCCCTCCGAGCCTTCTGAGAGGCTGCGTCCCGGGCTTGAATCCTCAGAAAGTCCACCAAATAAAACAAGTCTCAACATTATTTGTTGTGCAATTTTTTGCAGTCGACACCAGCAACATGTCCTCCGCAGCCAGGCTGCTTTTCCCTTTTCCCTGGTTGCACGCACACCTTCTCCTGCCTCCAGATGTCTCATGACTGCTGACCAGCGCGTCCATCTCTGTTTATTAGACGGGAGCCCCTGGGAAGCACTTTGCAGGGACTCGGAGCTTTTGGCCTGAGAGCTGTTGAGACAGCTGCCCTCCCGGACCCCAGGGTGGCCTCGAGAGATGGCCCGCTGGCCTTGGGCCCCCTCCTGACCTCCCACTTCTTTCCTCAGCATCCTCGAGTGCCAGGGCCTCCCCATCGTGAATGGGCAGTGTGACCCCTACGCCACGGTGACCCTGGCGGGACCGTGCAGGCAAGTACAGCCTCGGCTGGGGGGGGGAGGGCGAGGTCAGATTCCCCCCCACCCCACACCGGGAGAGCAGGTGAGCCAGACGAGGGTGTGCGATTTTAACATCCTTTTGTTTCCTTTACTGCCTAGAGTTGCTTTGTAAAAAGAGCGTTTCTGAGCTGCACGTGGGGTATCTGTGGCTCAGTAAAGGGCCCTGATTTGCATACCATCTGGGGTTAGAGACAAACAGACACGCCCGTAGGCCACGTGACGTGCGTGCTGGGTGGCCCAGCCTCAGACGAGAGATTCGGCATCAACAGTGTTTGTTTTCCACCCCGATCTTTCCCCCTCGATTACAGGTCGGAAGCAAAGAAGACAAAAGTGAAAAAGAAGACAAACAACCCCCAGTTTGACGAAGTGTTTTACTTTGAGGTTGGTGTTTCAGTGGCACAAATGCAGTTGAAGCGTACACCCCAGGGTCTTTGGCAGAAAGACCCTCAGTCGCTTACTTCTGAGAGTTCTGGGGTGCTGTCCCCCCACGTGAAGACCCCCTCCTGCCCTGCAGCTCGAATTCCTAGGAACTGTCCTTCCTTCCCTGGGCAGAAAGGCTGTTTGTTGCTTCCAGCATGACCCGGTTTTGAGTTGAATGCTGACAAATTAATACTTGCCAGATTATCAAGACGTTGATTTTTTGTTTGGTTGGTTTGGTTTGGGGTTTCTTGGGTTTTGCCCGCCCCACCCAGTCTTCCCTGAGCAGTGGAGGGAGGCTTGTTTCACCGGAAGTAGTGAGGGTCTTAAGGCAGAAGGGGAAGTGCATGCAGATGAGAGCCCCCGGCTGCCCCTCAGAACGCGAACCACCAGCAGGATGGCGGCGTGGGGGCCGCGGCCCCGGTGACGCGCAGGTGGCCGTTCTCGCCCCACAAGGGCCGGCACAGATGAGCACGAGGGGGCCTGGCTCCCAGTGCAGGGAGAGCGGGCAGCCAGGGGCAGCAGAGGCCTGACGCTCTCCCTCCGGCCTCCAGGTGACCAGGCCCTGCAGCTACAACCGCAAGTCCCACTTCGACTTCGAGGACGAGGACATGGACAAGCTGGAAATCCGGTGAGCGCGGGAGGCGCTCGGGGTCGAGGTTCCGGCTCGGCGGGGCGGCCTGACTTCCTCCAACATTGGGGGGTGGATGGAAAGGAACTTCCGTTTTCTGGATTATTTTAACGCGAGGATGTTGGGTGGTGGCGAAAGGGCAAAGGTGGCGTGTGTTCGCTTTGCAGTATCTTCCGCCGGCTTGAAGGGCAAAGGCTCCGAGCCCCTCTGCGTGCGCAAGGCCCGGCCTGGCTCGCGGTCCCGCTGCTGCGGGGGCCTCGCTGTGCCAGGTCGCGGCGTCCGCTGGGGGACTCACCAGCCCTCTTGCCGCGCTGGCCGCAGCACCGCCCCCATGTCAGGGACAGGTCATGAGCCTGAGGCTGGGGTGACCGCGTTAGGTCCGATGGGCCCTGCTCACGAGAACCCTGGGGATTCTCCGGATTTGACATCACTTAAAATCCGCTTTCCTGTGGGTCAGGGTTTCCCGAGGCGCCTGAGGTTCGGAAGCTCAGAGGGGGCAAAATCGGGTCCCTCCCGCAAGCCCGGCCTCGAGCAGTGACAGGCATGGGGTGGGGCTCCGGGCAGGCGGGCTTGTCCCTCCAAGGGCCTGAACTGCCCGACCTCACGCTCCAGCCGTGCTCAGTGTGGCCTTCATGCCCCGTCCCGTCCTGCCCCGGGTTCTCTGGGGAGAGCTCGGGGGCGCAGGGACCCCGCCCCTCCTCGCCGCCCGGTAAGAGACCCCGCACAACTGCTGTTTTCTAGGGTGGACCTCTGGAACGCCAGCAACCTGAAGTTTGGGGACGAGTTTCTGGGGGAGCTGAGGGTCCCGCTAAAGGTGCTGCGGCAGTCCAGCCCCCACGAGGCCTGGTGAGGGCACCCGGGGCCCCGCAGCGGCCTCCGCACGGAAGGGGGCCGTGCCAGCCATGCCCGCCGCACTCAAAGCCCTCGCGTGTCCCGGAGACCACCGTCCTGCGCCCCGTCTCCCTCCCTCGCCTGCAGGGCGCCCGGTTCCCTTTCACCAGGGCTTCCAGGTCACATGGCGTGACAGGGAGCAGGTGCCAGTCTCGGCCGCTCCGGCCCCAGGCTGGCCTCACTCCCCACGGCCCCGCAGCAGACGCTTGGGCGGGGCAGGTGCCCGCACCCCGCGCCACACAGCAGAGCCCTGCATGCCTGCAGACCCGGGTGGGTAAAATTTGGGTTGTGCCCTGGGGAGACTGGAATTCTCGATTCAGTGCCCCAGGCGACCCTGCTCAGCCAGCAGCCTGGCCTCGTGACGGGGCTGTGCCGGGCGGCCCCAGTGGCCAGTGCCTCAGCCCGCAGTGCGCCGCCCGGCACGTGCGCTCAGAGCAGCCGGCTGCGCCTCCGTCAGGAGGACCGCTGGGTGCCTGTGTGCCCGGGGTCGCCCGCCCTGCAGCACAAGCCCAGCCCCCGGCGTGCACTTAGGGTGATTCCACCCGGGCTCTGCTCAGGGCTGGCCGCTGTCGGGTGTCAGTCTTCAGGGGTAAATTATTTCACGGCAGCTTCCTAAACTGCTCGTGACCCCCTCCCCTGTCCTACCTGTTCCCCCCACCCTCCCGCCTCCCCACCCCAGCGTCTGAGTCTGTGGCTCAGTGTGACCAGCGCGAAGTACACAATGTGGGGGACCCCCCAGGTGCAGGGACCCTGCGGGGGTGTCAGATGGGGGACCCCCCCAGGTGCAGGGACCCTGCGGGGATATCAGACGGGGGACACCCCAGGTGCAGGGACCCTGCGGGGGTATCAGATGGTGGACCCCCCCCAGGTGCAGGGACCCTGCGGGGGTGTCAGGTTGGGGCCACTGAGGCAGAGGGACTTAAGCAGGGTGTCCTGCAGAATCTCCCGAGTCCCCTTGCCTCAGACCCCGACACAGCCTGCGACGGGAGGACCACCCAAGCGGGGTCCCTGGGGGAGCTGCTGCCTCAAACTGCCTTGTTTGTCTGTGTGTCCTGCACCAGGTACTTCCTTCAGCCCCGGGACAACGGCAGTAAGAGCCTGAAGCCGGAAGACCTGGGGTCGCTGCGCTTGAACGTGGTTTACACGGAAGACCACGTCTTCTCCTCCGACTACTACAGCCCCCTGCGGGACCTGCTTCTGCGGTCGGCGGACGTGGAGGTACCTGCGTGGCTCGCGCACCGTAGCCCCCACCTTGGGCCTGCCGTGTGTTTGGGACCATCTGGGTCTCCCTCTGCTGGGGAAGGGAGCCCTCACGTCCCCCGCAGCGAGAGCCACAGGACCCGGCATGGCCCACGCCTGGCGCTCTGACAGTGACCCCAGGGTCATGGCCCTCTGCTCACTGGCCCCGGTGCTGTGTGGGGGTGCGGGGGGGAGGCGCAGACCCGCCGGGCGCACGCAAAGTGGGGGGCTGGGCCTGGGGCTCGCCTCCTTCATGCCCTGCCTCCCCAGCCCGTCTCAGCGTCTGCGGCCCACATCCTGGGCGAGGTCTGCAGGGAGAAGCAGGAGGCGGCCGTCCCGCTGGTGCGGCTCTTCCTGCACTACGGCCGGGTGGTGCCCTTCATCAGTGCCATCGCCAGTGCCGAGGTCCGGAGGACCCAGTGAGTGCCAAGCGCGCCCCGAGACCCTCCGGGGGTCTGGCCTGTTCAGGGGCTGGACGGGGGTCCGGGCAGCCAGAGGAAGCCACACGGTCAGGGTTCCTTCAGAGACACACTTGCGCTTCTAAAAATGCGCCTTTTCTCCTGGGAACTGGGAGGCACGTGGCACGGAGCGGTGAGCGGGGCACCGGGTGCCTCGGGGGCGGCTCCGTTCCTGAGGCTGGGCCCGCGGGCCTTCCGGGGAGGTGGGTTCTGCTGGGAGTGGCTCCCTGGGACCGTTGGCTCAGAAAGATGCAGAGCGTGCCCTGCTGGAGGTGTCGTTGGGCCTTGCCTCCAGTGCTGACCCCCGGCCCTGAGGAGCAGAGGAGGCCCTCAAAGCGCAGGGTGGGGGGCGCACGGCTGCTGCGCCCTGGGGACCCGGCGGTGGCCGCGGTGGGTTTGTTACACGGCAGGCAGGCCCAGGGCTCAGGCCCCACTGCGAGGCTTCGGTCAGGTGGCCTCCCTGCCCCCTGGATGCCTCCCTATCCGGCGCTGTTTTCCAGGGATCCCAATACCATCTTCCGAGGAAACTCGCTAACGTCCAAGTGCATCGACGAGACGATGAAGCTGGCGGGGATGCACTACCTGCACGTCACCCTGAAGCCCACCATAGAGGAGGTGAGGGGGGCGCTGCTGGCGGGCCAGAGAGTCCCGAGGGAAGGGCAGGTGACACAGAGCCCGCAGCCCTGGGCCCCGCCTAAGCCCAGAACTGTGGCTTCCATGTCAGCTTCTCTCCGGCTTCCCAAGGGGACCTTCTGAGCATCCCAGAAGCTTCCTTGTTTTCTCAAATTAGAAAAATACTTAAGCAAGTCCATCATTCCGCTAAGACAGAATGACACGCAAGAGAAAAACTGGTTCTTCCGAGGACGCCTCCTCCCCCGAATCCACGAGGCCAGAGAGACAGCCCTGCTGCTGTCCCCCCCACCCCAAACCCCTGCCCCGGTCAGACACCCTGGGAGGAGTGACCCTCCATCTCTTACTGACACCTTCCTGGGAGGGGGTGTTTCCCCCAGAACAGTTTCACCAAAAAGCAGGTCCTTTGCGGTCCTTGCGGTCCTTTGAGGGAATTGAGAGTAGATTCTGGTTTGATCTGTGAGCCAAACCCTGAGAGCACTTTGAGGTAAAACGTTAATAAGCTGGTGAAGCCTCATCCTGTGTCAGCCGCCGCGCTGCAGTCTCGAGAAGGACCGCCCCTCCTAGGCCAGGCCTCAAGCTGCCCCTCCTGGACCAGGCCCGCCTCGCCCGCCGTGACCCCGCCCACCTGGGCTCCAGGCTCGGCTCACGCACTGCGTGTCTCCAACGCTCTCCGCAGATCTGCCAGAGTCACAAGTCCTGTGAGATCGACCCCGTGAGGCTGAAGGACGGTGAGAGCCTGGAGAGCAACACGGTGAGGCCCGGCTCGCCCTCCAGCGCCTTGGACGTTGCGACCCCCGGATGGTGGGCGGTGGCAGGCGCCTGAGCTGCAGCGACCTCGGGGGACACCCCCCCCCCCCGCCCCCGGCGCCAGCCACCACCTCCCCTGCTCTGTGCCTGGCCTGCGCCTCCCGCCACCCATACCCGGGAGCCTCCATGGTTGGGGGCGTCTCCCTCAGCTCGGCAAACGCGGCTCCCCAGCCTGGGCCACCTGCGGCTGCTCCTGGAGCTCTGCCCCAGTTTTTAAAACAGCCAAGTCCCTGTTTCCATCTTTCCGCCAAGTCTTTGCCTCTAAAGAGCAGAGCCCAGTCCTGGCACTCGGGAGGCCACGTCGCCGCGGGCACGGCCTCTAGGCTGCCGGTCGATGTGGGCACACAGCGTGCTCCCTCCACCCGCGCCCCTGGCTGGTTGCGTGGGTCACTGTGATTGCAGCGTGCTGCTCCTGGCCCACGACGGGAAGTCTGTCTTTGCTGCTCTGGGACCCCAGCCTCGCCCTCGCCCCTCCTGGCGGCCGCGGGGCACGGCAGCCCAGGGGAGTCTGGAGCAGACGGCTGAGCCCCCCCCTTGCAGGAGAACCTACGGCAGTACGTGGACCGCGTCTTCAGCGTCATCACCACGTCGGGGCTGAGCTGCCCCACCGTCATGTGTGACATCTTCTTCTCCCTGCGAGAAGCGGCCGCCAAGCGCTTCCAAGGCGAGTGCTCGTGGCGCCCACACCGTGGGGACACCCGCACCCCTCACCGGACGGAGGCCTCCAGGCAGAGACGGACGCTCAGGGCCCCGTAGCGAGGGTTCTGACCCCCACACCGTGGGGACACCCGCACCCCTCACCGGACGGAGGCCTCCAGGCAGAGATGGACGCTCAGGGCCCTGTAGCGAGGGTTCTGACCCCGTAGCCAGCGGGCAGCGTCAGGCACCAGCATGGGGGCTGCACGGCGGGCAGGGCCCCTGGCTCCTGTCTGCACTCGCCCCTGTGTGAGTTGGGCCCCAGCCCCACCCGGAGGCCACAGCCGAGCTCTGCCCCAGTGGTTCCCAGTTTCTTCCTGCCCCCGGTTATTCCCTGCGGCTCCAGCAGCCCCGGTGAGTCACTGCCTGTGTCCTGCCACAGGTGACCTGGACGTGAGGTACACGGCCGTCAGCAGCTTCATCTTCCTGAGGTTCTTCGCTCCAGCCATCCTGTCCCCCAACCTCTTCCAGCTCACACCCCACCACACGGTAAGGGAGCCCCTGTCCCGGAAACTAGTCAACCGGACCTCCTGACCGCCCGGCCCCCTGGACCAGCAGGTGGCCGGGGCAGCTCCCGTGAGCCGAGCCGGGGAGGTGCAGAGGTAGCCCCAGGTGGTGGCTGGGTTGTGGACGTGCACATGCCCTTACGTCTTTGTCTCAGGAAGGTTTCAAGACGTTCTAATCAAAGTTGTGTTGTTAAAACCGCTGGATGGTGTGACCAGGGCTTCCTCTGGGCTTTTGTTATGACGTTACCCACTGCCCACACACAGGAGGACGGAGCGTGGGTATCAGTCATCATTCAGGCCATGTGGTCCGCAGATGATTTCTGAGCTCCCACCGTGAAAAGGCCCGAGGCCCGAGCCCTTGCAGAGAGAGTGCCAGGGGGCCACAGTGCCAGGCGGAAAGCCCAGGGTGATGGGCCCATTCCTGGTTTTGCTGGTTTTAAATTAAGCCTGCGAACCGTGTGGAGGGTGAGAGGCGCCCAGGCTGGGTTCCCGGGAGACTCAGGCCCAGGGTCGCCAGGGGGATCCGCTCCTTTGCTGGAAACGTGGGGTCTGGGGTCAGGGGTGGCCCGAGAGCCCGCATGTCAGCAGCTCGCAGCCGCCCGGGTTGGAGGGCCCACAGGGACCTCCGACTCCAGCACCAGCGGCTCACCTGCTCACTCACGGACGGCGCTCGCTCCGTGCAGCTGTTAGGGGTGTCGTTCGTTCTGTCGGCGGCGGTTCTGGGCTCATTCACGACTCAACTGTGAGACCGTCCCCTTCCCGTCTCCGGCAGGACCCGCAGACATCGAGGACGCTGACGCTTGTCTCAAAGACCATTCAGACTCTCGGCAGCCTGTCCAAGTCCAAGTCCGTGAGTCACTGACTTGAGTTCTCTTTTCAACACGAAGGAGGAGGAAGGAGTAGTAGGACGAGGAGCAGGCATTGCCCAGAGTCCCCGCGGGCCGTGGGGGGGGGCCTCACCGCGTGGAGGCGTCCCCTGTGGGCGGTGACCGTCCCCTGTGGGTGGTGACCGTCCCCTGTGGGCGATGACTGTCCCCTGTGGGCGATGACTGTCCCCTGTGGGCGGAGGCGTCCCCTGTGGGCAGTGACCATCCCCTGTGGGCGGTGATGTCCCCTGTGGTCAGTGACCGTCCCCTGCGCGTCCCCCGTGGGCAGCTAACACTCCCGCTGCCATGTCTGGATCCACAAACCACGTCCCCTTGGCTCTAGGGACTGCGTAGCCCTGCCACACAGCCGGGCGTCCTCGGCCTGAGCACCTTAAGGAAGTCGGGGTGCTGCCTGGTGACCGAGGGCTCGTCTACGTGGGGCCAGCGAGAGCCCCTCCTTCCCTGGGTCTGAGCTCATTTTACCCCATTTGGTGACAAATCTGCGTCTCCCCTTCACGGGGGCGTCCTGGAGACTGACGACGTGCCAGGGCCCCGGGGGTCCACCCCGTGACAGCAGCAGCAGTGTGGGCTCTGGGTTCCCCGCACACAGGCGGTGACATGGCCTGTTCCTCAGGGACGGGCCTGTCAGGCTCTGTCTGGAAAGGGTTGAGCCATGACCTACAGGATCACCCCAGCTCTCCCCATTCTGTTCTTTGTGGGACGGAGTGACCCAGGCTCTCAGCACTGCAGACAAGCAGCCCCCTGCAGGGCAAACGCTCGGCTTTCTCTGAATCCGAGGGACACAAAGCCGTGGGCCAACGCTCTCCTCCATCCGTCAGCCCCAGCGTTTGTCGGCTGGAAGCCCAGATAAACAGGCACCTGCTGGGCTGAGGTCTGCACAGACTCGCTCCTTTTCACACCCAGGGTAGCAAAGTGCCGTCATGCGGACACAGGTCCCCCCGGGTCCCTCTTGCCGCTGCCCCAGCTCCTGGAGGTGAGGACCCCTCCCGTCCCAGCAACTGCGTCTGGGAGCCACGCACCCGCAAAAGGTGTTGAGTCGTGCATGACGAAGATCTCACCAAGGACCCCGTGTGGTTCGCTTTTTGAACACGGCTTGAGTGGAATCCACCCTGCGGCGTGTGGCCCCTCCCTGCGACTGGGGCCGGGGTACTCGGCACCCGGGACAGCATCCACCCCTGCGTGTTTTGCTGTTCCTCGCCCGTGGCCGTACTCCAGATCTTTCAGGTTCGGGCCAGGAGACCTCAGGCCTCCATTAAGTGACCTGTTTCATTTTAGGCCAGTTTTAAGGAATCCTACATGGCTGCATTCTATGAATTTTTCAACGAGCAGAAGTACGCTGATGCAGTGAAAAACGTAAGCATCGGCGTCGATGAACGCAGACTCGCGGCAGCAGAGGCGGCTGACTCGGTGGGAGGGATCCGGACGGTCGTGGGTGGTTGAACTGAGCGGGGAGGCCCCGTGGGGGCAAAACCCGGGGCGGGGGCCAGGGAGGGGAGCCGCGATGGCTTCCAGCTCCACGAGGGGAGGAGGTGGACCTCCAGGTGTTACCTGAGGCCTGGCGGCCTCTCAGGAGCAGTAACAGCTGTGGGTGCGGCCAGCCCTTCCCGGGAGGGGCCGGGGTTCAGCTAGGGCTGGAAGCGGCTCAGTCTCAACAGAGTCAAGACCCCCTGGTCCTCTCAGAGGGACCCCCGTCCGACAACTTGCTTCTCAGAGTCTCCTCTCTCCTCTGGTTCCAGAAGGAGATGCAGGGCACCCAGGCACTGTTCCTACGAAGGTTCGCCTTTTAACCGTCCGGTTTCTTTCCACTTCAGTTCTTAGATTTGATCTCGTCCTCCGGGAGAAGAGACCCCAAGAGCGTGCAGCAGCCCATTCTGCTTAAGGAAGGGTAGGGCTGGCGGGAGAGAGGCAGGGTGGGGCTCCCAGGCTGGCTCAGCGCCAAGCAGGCATCCCTGCCCGCGGGGCCAGAGGGCATCCAGACCTGTCTGGGGCCTTGGTCCGTCTGGGAGAGATGCCCCAGGGCTGCGCCATGGCGTGTCTTCAGTCCTGTGCCTGTTCTCTGCTGAGGCTGCGAGTGGAGGAATGCCCATCTGGGAGCGGAGTTTGAAGGCGGGGGAGACTGAACAGCCCCCAAATAATCAGAGGCTTCTGCCCGGGTGGCTCCCTCACCCGAGCCCAAGGCCCCCCTGCCCTCCATCAGCCCCTCGCTCAGAAGTGTCCCCCGTCAGGAGCTCAGAATACAGGACGCAGCGGAGAGCAGCTACCTCTCGCCTCCCGTCTTTGCTTCCAGAGCACACCTGCGGGCTGGGAGCCTGCCGCCGGCACTTTGGGAGCATCTCTTGCCCATGTTTTCAGGGTGGGGGTGAGGGGGGTGCCCTTTGTGGGAGCTCAGATAGACCCATGGTCATCACCAGCTTGTAACTTGAAGTTGACACTAGCACAGGAGCTAAACTTTTCCAAAGTAGAGACCTTTGCCTTTTGATTTTTAAATCCTGTCACTTGGAAATAAAATTATAAGATACTGAAATCCCACAGTCTGCTTCGAGTACCACAGGTACGGCAGTGGCGACCTGTTGTGATTCTGCAGGCTTTGACTTTGTGACTTTGGGCTGCCGGAGCTGGCGGGCAGGGGGGACATGCACCCCGCCCTAAGCCACTCACCCAGCAGCCTGTGCCGTTCACGACAGGTTCATGATTAAGAGAGCACAAGGGCGAAAACGCTTTGGGATGAAGAATTTTAAGAAGAGATGGTTTCGCCTGACAAACCATGAATTTACCTACCAGAAAAGCAAAGGTACCAAGAACAGTGCGCTTTTTATTTGTTCTCACATATTGTATTCCGAGGGACCAGAGCCTTGCCTCAGCCCCCGTGGCGGTACCGGTCGCTTTTCTGGGGTGGGCGGGTCCTTACCCGGGAGGCGGGCACCGAGAGGGCGGCCTGGGCATCGTGGAGAGCAGGGTCTCGGGGTGGACGCTCCTGTCCTGCGTGGGTGGCTCTGATCTAGATCACAGGATGTCCCCATGGAAACGTGGGGTTGGCTTCTCAGGGACCCGGGTCCTGTGGGGGGTGAGCGCGTGAGGCCGGTGTCACCTGCCTTCGAGGGGAGACCGGCCCCTCCTGGCGGCTCACGGGCACACTCTGCCACAGGGGACCCGCCTCTCTACAGCATCCCCATCGAGAATATCCTGGCGGTGGAGCCTCTGGAAGAGGAGTCCTTCAAGATGAAGAACGTGAGTGCCACCCCATCCCCTCGGCCTCGCCGCCGCCCGCGTCCCGCACCTGCTCCCAGACCCTTGTGAGCTGGCAGCCGCAAGGCGCTGCCGCGGGGCAGAGAGCCCGACCCTGCCCGCTGGGTTGGCAGGACCCGCGGGGTTTCTCTAAGACTTTCGGTTTAGATTGAGTCTTGCGTCTACAAGCTCCAAACATAGAGCGAGGGCTGCAGCCCCTCACCGCGAGCCCCTCACCGCGAGCAGTTGCTCGTCTGCACTTGTCCTGTCGGCTGGCTGAGCCCCCGGCCTCCTCCCGTCTCTCTCCGTGTACATGTGCGTATGGCTTCTGAAGCATGTGTAGCTTCAGTGTGTTTCTTAAAAACAAGGACATCCTTTGTGTAACTCTGCAGCCAGCATCAGGACACCCGACCCGCGCGCAGCGTCACTGCTGAACCGCCGCGCAGCTGCCCAGTGACATTCTCTAAGCCGTTGTGTGTCCCAGGCCAACACCGGTACTTGGTTGTCTGCTGTCTCCTTAATCCGGGACATTCCTCAGCCTTTCTCTGTGTTCTGTGGCCTCGGCATTTCTGAAGCAGAAAGGCCAGTGTTTGGAGACGGCCCTTGGTTTGGGTGTGTCAGGCGATGCGTTTTGTAGGGACTCCCTCGGATGTGGCACAAGTGCTGGTGACTTGTATCAGGGACCCGTGGCCCGGGGTCTGTTGGGGACTCGTGGCCTGGGGTCGGTCGGGGACCTGTGGCCCGGGGTCGGCCGGCGGCCCGTGGCCGGGGTCGGTCGGGGACACATGGCCCCACTGGACGCATCAGCTCTGCCCCGTCTTGCTCGGCCTCGCGCTTTTTGCTTCTCTTGTCCCTTCGCTGCATCCTGTCGCTTCCTTCTGCCGAGGGCCTTTCTCTCCCCCTGGTGTGTTTTGGGCTGTGCGGCCCCGCAGGGCCCCGTTTCATTCAGGCCGGAGCCCCTCATTGGTGAGACCACGTGGGTGCTCACGTGGCCCGGATCTGGCCGTGGGAATGGCACGGTTTTTGCTGCCCCTGTAGCTCCCCCCTCCGGGTACATGCCGTCCATGCCGTCGGGCCCCACGGAGGTGTCCGCGTCTGCAGGAGCCCACGCATGGCCTGACCGGCAGGAGTGAGCGGGTGCCACTGGTCATTTCGAAGCCAGACTTTGGGCGGAGGCTCTGGGGGACCCTCCCATGAGGTCCGCCTCTGCTGACCATCCAGGTGCTTGCAGACAGCTTGGGGAACCCCCGCTTTGCGTTCACTTCCCGACACTGTGGGCACCATGGTGGAGGGGGGCTGGGGGGACGGTGCCTGAGTTCTCGTCGCCGAGCACCTCCGAACGCTGGGGAGGAGAAAACACTCCTGCCCATCCCCCGCCATCACCGCCGTGTCCCCTCCTGTCCCCTCCGAGGGGGAGCACGGGGTTCCCACCGGGTGCCAGGACGACTCTGCTCTCCAAGGGGTGCTCTCGTGGGGAAGTCCCCTGCAGCCTCGCGCGGCCACTGGGGGGCGATGGCCTTGCGTCCCACCTCCCCAGGCCACCAGCCCGTAGCCCGATCTGAGGGCTTTTCTGGGTTGTCTGTTTTCATTAGAAAATCTGCGCGCTTAGGTCCTGTTTCTCCCAAGTCTGTTCCCATTTCTCTTTCTCTGCTCCTAATTTTCTAAATATTTTTTATATTTTTCAGTTTCGTTAGATATATTTTGTATGAGTCACACGCGGTCTTTTTTGAAGGAAGGTGGGGCTGTAAATAATAACTAAGAGTTAAAACTTCAAATGCTCCAAATTCTTCCCTAGTCTTCCAGCTTTAAAGAGACCCCAGCCTGTGGCCGGCGCCGAGGGTGACTGGCGGCATGGGCGCCACGCCCAGGGGCCGTGGGCGGAGCCTCCCTCAGGAGTGCGGGCAGCTCCCCAGCGTCCCAGACTGGGCACCTCTTCTCTGTGGCTCTCCCTCCTGTCCTGAGGCTGCAGTGGTTGGAGGGATGGCCCCACCGGCCGGGGTCTCCCTGAGGGTGATGGTGGCGGGGACATCCCTTCCACAGATAGGCAGAGCAGGTGGGACCCTCGCGGCTGGGCGGTCAGCCCCTCAAGCCCTCCGCTGCAGACGGCGGCAGTCCCCAGGGTGGTTGCCGGGCGAGGCAAACGGCGTATGAGGCTCCACGCGGTTCATTCCCCTTGTGGCGCGTTGACTTGGACTGTTTTATTCAGGGGAAGGTCCAGTCGGGCAGAGCCCTGCAGAAGCCTAACCGAGGGTAATAATTTGGAATCCTTTGACCAAAGGGACACCTTGCTTTAAGGAGGAGGGAGGTGTTCTCGGGAGATCAACCCTGTTTAAGGCTCTTCACTTCAACGTTCAGACAAATTACTGCCCTTACTCTTAAGAGCTGCGGCTGGGGGCCTTAGCGGGGTCCAGGCCCTGGGCGTCCGCGCTCTCCCGAGGTCACTGAGAGCCGTCTCCCCCCATGGCCGTCCTGAGGAGGGGTCACGATGCTGACCCAGAGCTCACACCCGTGCGTGGGGGCAGAGCCCGGCCCAGACCGTGCGGCCCCAGAGCCTGGACGTGCTCCACGCAGCCACAGACCCGGCCTCCCCTCCTGTGTTTCACGTCGCCACCCCGCCCTGCTGCCCTCGAGCCCCCTCCGGGCCCCGGGAGCCCCGGTGTCTCTGTGGGTCACGCGCTCCCGGCTCACGGACCCCCGAAGAGTCGGGCTTGCCCCCGGGACCCGACTGGCCGCCAGCCTCCTTCCCCGTCCTCGCGTCCATCTGCCTTGCGCTTCCGGTTTCAGTAGGTGCCCACGGCCGCACTGGGTCTGTCTGTCCGGCCTCCGTCTGGTCTGAGGCCGGCCCCACGGCCTCAGAGGGTTAGGCTGCTCGCTGGACGGGTGGTCGGAGACGGCAGCTGCGCTCGCCCTGCGCTGGCTCCCGACCTTGGCGCCTGGTCCTGCCCCAGGACAACTTGAGGCCATGTTTTGGGCCGCAGATGGCCCCGTGGCAGGTGCGGGCGGGTTTCTGGGCCTGAGGGAGGTTAGCACCCTCGACCTGCCCCCTTGGTGGGCAGCGTCCTGCCGTGTGTGTCTGCACGGCACCTCCCACCCCTCCCCTGGATGGGGCTGGGGACGCTGTGCTCTCAGCCGGTGGCCTTCCCGACGACCACAGAGGGACAGAGTGTGGAAAATACCCTGGAAGCAGCCGTGAGCTGCTTCGTTCCGTCAGGGCTACAATTTCAGGATCCTTTTCTCATCGGCCTGTGCTTTCCCGCTGCCTTCCCCAGAGGCGGCTTCCACGCGCTAACTACCAGGCCAACGTCCTCTTCCATTTGTGAGACGTCTTTGAAGGCCTGTGGTGTGCCGGGCCCTGGCGGAGGGGCCCGCCTGTGAGGACGATCGGAGCAGAGCGCTCCCTCCAGGGCCTTCCCTCTGTCGGGGATCGCAGCCACGTACAGAGCATGCAGTCTGAGGCCTGTGCGACGGTGCACGTGTGGGTGGGGTGGGGCTGAGGGGAGCCGTGGCTGTTCACTCCGGAACTTGGGCCCAGGCCCCTCCCAGAATCCTTCGAATCCTGTTCGTCCTCCAGGCACACCGCCCCACCTTGCAGAAGGCCTCCGTGGACTTTGACGTCCCGACTCCTGGCCTCCCACATGCCCTCTGCCACGTCCAGCCTGACAGCCTCCCAGGGCTCAGGGCTGCCGACCTCCCTGCCCTTCTGTGTGCAGCCAGGCCTGCGTCTGCTGGGAGCACCTGCCCCTCGCTGCCCCCAGGGCCTTTGCACCTCCCGTCCCCTGCTGCCTGCTTTCCCCACTGAGCTTAATTAACTCTGCGTCGCCCGTCTGATCGCAGCTGGGGGATCGTCTGTCTCGAGGGCTCCCTCCTGACCCTCCTTTTGGCCTCCTCCTCCCCCCTCACAGCCCCCGTGCTTTGTGTTCACTCTTGTCTTTGTTGCTGGCTGGGAGCTCACGAGAGCAGAAACTATGTTTGGGCCACTGTGTCCCCAGGACCTAGGACAGTGCCTGGTACTCAGGAATGTTTGTTGAGTGAATAATAAATAGGAAAGGCAGTGGAGGCTCCGAGAAGCCTCACGGGGGAAGTAACTTCTGCCTGGAAGAAGGAGGGGTCCCTGGAGTGGTCAGTCTTGCAGCGGGAGTACATTTCAGATGGACAACAGCACATGCAAAGGCCCCGAGGCAAGTCTGGGGAAGCGGACGGGAGAGAGGGCAGGGTGTGCTGTGGCGTCTTGTACGAAGCCCATCCCGCCCAAAGACGAAGGAGGCTGAGGAGCCAGCGCGTCTGTGTGACGGCCACGTCCCAGTTCACGTGTCCTGGTGCAAGTGGTGCAGCGCCTTTGCTTTTCCAGGGGGACCCCAAGGCCCCCGAAAGGCAGCGCCCTGGCCCGGGTGACCGGGGCTGACCCCGCCGAGCCACGCAGCCTCCTGTGTCCCCGCTCTGCCCCCACTCGGCCCCAGGCTGGTTGGCGTGGACAAGAGTGGCCCTCGCGGTTCAGGCAGGAGGCCCTGCCGTGGAGCCCCCTGAGCCCGCCCTTGCCCCTCAGATGTTCCAGGTCATCCAGCCCGAGCGGGCACTGTACATCCAGGCCAACAACTGCGTGGAGGCCAAGGCCTGGATCGACATCCTCACCAAGGTGAGCCAGTGCAACCAGAAGCGCCTGGCCGTCTACCACCCGTCCGCCTACCTGAACGGCCACTGGCTGTGCTGCAGGGCCTCCTCGGACACGGCCGCCGGCTGCTCCCCCTGCACCAGGTGGGTTGTGCCTGGTACCCCAGCCCGGGGCGGGGATAAGTGCGGGGTGGGGCCCCCGTGTTTAGTGACCTTTAAATGACCACCGCCACAACTGACCCCTCCTCCTCTCCGCCCGCTCGCGCGGTGTCTGGGCAGCGGCCTCCCAGCAAACATCCAGCTGGACATCGACGGGGACCGAGAGACTGAGCGCATCTACTCTCTCTTCAGCTCGTACATGAGCAAACTCGAGAAGATGCAAGGTGAGGCGGGGCGGATGGGGGTGAGCCCTGGGGGCCGCCAGGGGCTGCGCGCGGTGTCATCGTTTATGGCGCCGACGGGGAAAACGTTCAGCAGGTTGAGTGGCTATTGGGGGGCAGTTACTTAGATAACAGGTTCTATGGATAATTTTAAGATGGAATTTAGCTTGCAGCCTCTGAAACTGCCAGATTCTTGAGAAGATCCTATATCTTAATAACCTCCCATGCCTCCAAACAAGGAGTTTCATTCTTGTGTGTTTTCCAGAGGGACGTGTGCACGTGTGTGTGTGTGCACGTGTGTGTGTGTGTGGACCCGTGTGTGAGTGTGCGTGTGCTCGTGCCCCTGCCGGCAGCTCCAGGTGTTTTCCTGCATTCCGTTGCTCTCCGTGCCCTGCAGAATGAAGCAGTGTAGGTGGGGCAAGTCGGGAGACCAGGGGGGCGCTTGGGCTGTAGCAGGAGAGGCAGATGCAAGGCGAGCTGGGGGGCGGTGAGCTGTGTGACCCTGCACTGGGGCTGGCACTGCTCAGAGCTGCTGTTAGAGATTCTGTGGTGGGCCCTGCAGCCCCCTCAGAAGGTGCCCGGACACAAGCCTGTTGGACTCTTTTCCTTTTCGTCTCCTGGTCAGCTGTGGGCCGCAGCCTGGAGGGTACTTTAGCCATGCCTTGGTGAGCACGCAGCTGCCCGCCCATGTTCTCCAGACCCCCCGCCTCCCTCTCTGCCCCAGCACCGCGCGGCAGACCCCTGTGCCTTTGCCCCTGATGCGCCCCTCATCTGGCTGACGCCGTGTGTCCTGTGGGGGCCCCTCCCGAGCTTATCCTGCCCCCCTGCGGACAGCCTGTGCTGATCTCTGTCATTACGATGATGCCCTCTCAGATCTGTTCACCAGCGACACACATGACCTTGAGAGGAGAGGCAGGTGTCATTCATCCCGGTGCCTAGCACACAGGAGGGACTCAGTACCTGTTTGCTGGATGCGTGGATGGATGGGTGGGTGGGTGGGTGCGTGGGTGCGTGGGTAGATGGATGGACAGTCAAATGGAAAGGGGTCTTGAACACCCAGCCTCCCTCCCAGGATAGCAGTGATCTTGACAACAAGGGTTCACAGAAGGTCAGCCGGATTGGAGGCCTTACCGCTCACTTCACGGAGGCACCAAGGCACTGAGTCACTTTCCACAGTCTTCAGGCCTCTGCCTGGAACCTCAGCGCTTTCTTGAGGCCGATACTCTGCTGTCAGGGGCCCTCGTCTCCTTGAGACCCCGTTTACGTCGGCCAGACGGCCCTGAGCGCTCAGCCCGTGGGCTGACGACATACCAAGGCCCCTCCTCCGGGCGCAGCAGCCTTTCCGTGCTGGGAGGCGGCCGTGTCCCGGTCGCCTGCGAGTCTGTGCCCCCACCTCCCTCACGGCGGCGTCCCCCTGGAGTTCGGTGCCCAGTGCTGCAGGTGGCGCAGGGCCAGTGCAGGGCCGGGCGGGACCGTGTGCGGAAGGGCTGCCGGACCGAGGCCACGCGGCCAAGGTCTCGGTGATGGCGGCCGGCCACCCCGTCTGCGCCCTGGAAGGCAGCCTGCACCCACACCTTCCCGCAGGCATGGCGAGGGGGCCTGGGAAGGTCTCGGGGTGACTTCCACAGACACGGAGCCGTGCTGCACGCGTGCCCATTAAATCAGCATGAAGGCTTTTCGCCCTCCCCCCCCGCAGCTCAGCCAGCACCTCGGTGCAGCCCATCAGCTACGGGCCACCGTCTGCCCTTAGGAGGGACCAGGACGCACTTTTAGTCTTGCCCTTCCCACCTCGGGGCACGGACATTGGGCTCACTGTCAGGGCCTCTGTGTCCTGTGTCACCAGGCTGTCGGGTGTCCTCCCGACTTAGATATCTGCCCCCAGTGTCACCGGCAGGGGCCGTGCTCGCCGTCCTCCCGTCCTTGGGACGCGGCTTGTCGGTCAGCAAGTCCGCCTTTGCACTGTCCCGCGTCTGCCCTGTGCTCTTCCTCGTTCCCAGGGCCGTTTTAGAAACGTGTACCCGCCGCCAGCCGGCCCCAGCACGCGCTCCAGCGTTGCCCAGGCTTGGTTTGGGGAGCCCCGTCAAAGAGGAGCGGAGGGCGAGCTTGCCGCCCGGGATGCTCCGGGTCTGTTTCGGGTCCAGTCACGAATCTTGCGTCTGACGTTGGGCCCAGAATTAAGCTGCTCCCCAGCCTGGTCCCGGGACCTCCTCCCGGGTCTGTCCCAGCTCCCGCCACTGCGGCCACACTCCTTGGCGCCCTAGCAGGGGGTTCCCCGCGACGCACAGGCCTCGGTGCGGAGCTGCCTTGGCATCCGCTGCGAGACCAGCTGGGCACACAGCCCCCTCCTCTGGGAAATGGCAGCGACGGGCCCCACCCGCCAGGCTGGCCCAGGGGCCACGTGGAGCAACCCCTGTGAAGCGGTTCACGCAGCCCCCGAGCTGAGGCGGCTGGGCGTCCCTGCCTGTGTCCCGACCCCGCCACCGCCCGGCCCCCCGCGTGGGATCGTGGTCCTTCGGTGATTCCCATCCTACTCCTAAGCTGCCCTGTTTCCCAGAAGGCTTCACTGAGGCTCGGGAGCCTGAGGGACTCGCTCGAGGCCAAGCAGGCACAGCCAGAGGGGACTCGGGGGGGACGTGCAGGCAGCCGGGCTCCAGGGACTCATCGGTGCGGCTCACCGCGCCCTGGGCGCTCCCACCCGCGTCTCTGCCCCTTTATCCCTCGCGTGCGCAGCCCTTATGTCTTTCTCACGTCATGTTCCCATTTCCTTTGAAATTTTGAATCTTCCCAGGTTCCCTTTGCACAGACTTGTGGTTTTTCAGTAAGAATTAGGAGGTTTCCCTTGAGTTGGGAGCGAAGGCAGTAAATCTTCCCGTGACGGTGAGCCGGCAGCACATCCCAGGCCGTGCCGAAGGGGCCTGCTGCCAGCTCACCTGGGCCGGCACCGGTCTCTCTGTGGCCCTGGAGTGCAGGACGCAGCTCGGGTGTTTGTGGGCAGGTGGGGGGCCCGGAGGCCACAGCGTGGTCTTCAGCAGGAGTGCGGTGGTCGGATGAGAAAGGTACCTGTTGAGCAGGTGGGGCGATGGAGGCCCTAAGAAGCTGCTAGCACAGACTGGCCGACAGGTGACGGCCGAGAGGATGGCTTCTTGTCCGCCCTGCACCCTGCAGGTCCCTGCCGTGGCACGTCCCAGGAGCAGCCGTGTGGGAGCCCAGGCCAGGCTGCACAGAGCCCGGTCACCCTGGAGAGGGGTTGGGCCCTCGTGCTCGGCGTTGGACCCTCGGGTCTGTGGTTCCGGCGCCGCAGGCTTCTTCGGGGTTCAGGGTTGGCCCCACTCTTAGCGGCTTCTGGTTCGTGTGCGTTTGCGTGAGCGGTCGGCCCTTCCCGTGCGCTCGGGGGGCAGCCTGTCCGCTCGCCCCAAGCTGACCTCAGCCCCTGCCCCCGATGCTGCAGAGGCCTGCGGGAGCAGGTCTGTGTACGATGGTCCAGAGCGCGAGGAGTACTCCACGTTCGTCATCGACGACCCCCAGGAGACCTACAAGACGCTGAAGCAGGTCATCACCGGGGTCAGGGCCCTGGAGCTGGAGCACGCCCAGCACAGAAGGGACAAGTTCAAGAGGACCAAGTACGGGAGCCAGTGAGTCCGGGGTCTTGGAGGCGTGGGGAGCCGGGGAGGGGCTGCCTCGGGCTGCCTGCCTGTGGGGCGCGGCGGGCCCCCATCTGGCTTCACCCCCAGCGCCCTCTGCACCGGGTCCCCAGAGGCGCCTCCTGCTCCCGCCTCGCGACCCATGTGCTTCTGAAATTAGGCTTCCATCGTGGGCCAGCGGCCCTGCCCCTGGGAAGCACGTTTTGCCTCTCCGGGCTGGCTCTGGACCCCCCCGCCCCCCCCGCATCCTGGGAGGGAGGGGTCGGCCGCAGAGGGGCAGGCGCAGCCGGGCCACCCGCGCTCTGTGCCAGGGGCTGCAGCTCCGGCTCCGGGCAGGCAACCAGGCGGCGCCCTCCTCCTGCACGAAGGGTGTGGGTGACGAGAGCCTATGAGTACTTGGAGCCCACGGACCCACGGCAGAGCCCGCCGCGACACCTGAGGCGGGAGCCCTGCGTGGGCCCAGCCCCTCCCTGCTGGCTGCTTCCTTCCAGGGAAGACGTGGCTTGGGTCTGGGAAGGGAAGGGGGGCTCTGGGAGAGACCCCGACTCTGGCCAGGCTGCAAGGGTGCCCAGCACCCCTGGGGATGCCGACCGTGCCTGCTGCCGGCTCCACAGACGTTCGCATCACATTCTAGACCCTTTAACACCCTCTGTCAGAACCCACGCCGACCGTCTAAGAACGCCTTTTCTTAAACGCGGCAGAGCCCGTGACTCACGGCCGTGCAGCGTCTGTCCGCTAACGGCGCAGCGCCACGGTGCCCACTCCGGCCCACGGCCTCCCCACGCATGAACACCGCGCCCGCACGTTGAGGCCGGGGTCACGGGCTGTGCTTCCACAGGCAGTTTTGGGCTAACTTCTTCCTGTGCTGGTCCATATTTCTCATATGTATTACGATGAACACGCATCACAAGCAAAGGTAGGGAAAGGTGATGAGAACAACACACGCAGGAAAGGGTGCTCAGCGTCACTAATTATTAGAGAGAAATGCAGATCTCACCACTACAGTGAGGTACCACCTCACAGCGGTCAGAACGGCCACCGTCAGAAAATCTACAAACAATAAATGCTGGAGAGGGTGTGGCGGAAAGGGAACCCTCCTGCACTGTTGGTGGGAATGTAAATTGCTACAGCCACTATGGAGAACAGTATGGAGGTTCCTTAAAAAACTACAAATAGAACTACCATACGACCCAGCAATCCCAGTACTGGGCATATACCCAGAGAAAACCATAATTCAAAAGGGTCATGTACCACAATGTTCACTGCAGCACTATTTACAGTAGCCATGTCATGGAAGCAACCTAAATGCCCATTGACAGATGAATGGGTAAAGAAGGTGTGTCACATATATACAGTGGAATATTACTCAGCCATAAAAAAGAACGAAATTGAGTTATTTGTAGTGAGGTGGATGCACCTAGAGTCTGTCATACAGAGTGAAGTAAGTCAGAAAGAGAAAAACAATACCATATGCTAACACACATATATGGTATCTTAAAAAAAAAAATGGTTCTGAAGAACCTAGGGGCAGGACAGGAAGAATAAACACACAGATGTAGAGAATGGACTTGAGGCCACAGGGAGGGGGAAGGGTAAGCTGGGACAAAGTGAGAGAGTGGCATGGACATATATCCACTCCCAAACGTAAAATAGCTAGCTAGTGGGAACCAGGCACATAGCACAGGGAGATCAGCTCGGTGCTCTGTGGCCAGCTAGAGGGGTAGGATAGGGAGAGTGGGAGGGAGATGCAAGAGGGAGGGACTATGGGGATATATGTATACGTATAGCTGATTCACTTTGTTATACGGCAGCAACTAACACACCATTTTAAAGCAATTCTACCCCAATAAAAATTAAAAACAAAAAACAGGCGATGGCAGTTCAGAGGCGCACCAGCCACAGGGCGGCCCACGCTCACGCTGCTCCCCCTACACCCCCGCAGGGAGCACCCCATCGGAGACAAGAGCTTCCAAAGCTACATCAGGCAGCATTCTGAGACCCCCGCCCATTCCATGTGAAGCCCGCGGGACCCCCTGTCCCAGGATGGTGCCCTGAGCTGCGCCGGGTGAGCCCGTGTCCAGGAAGGAGAGAACACCAGACCAGAGGGCAGCTCCTCAGCTTGCAAGCCGACAGGGGTCGAGCTTGTGAACTTCTGAGGCTCCCGGGCCATTTCCGGGTGGCTGTGCACTTGATCACGCCAGTGGCAGGCAACCTGAGCTGGCCTTTCGGGAACAGGGTGCCGGCGACACCGCGGCCTGCGGAGCGTGTGCCCTGTGCCGCGTGCACGTTTGTCTCTGCTGGTCTGTGACGCCCGCACCGTGGAGCCTCCGGCACTAACGTTCTGCTTCGACTCAGCGGGGGTGTTGCGAGCGTTATTCTCCTCCTATGAGCCAGACGTCCAGGCGGCCACCAGCACGAAGCCTCCTGGTTTCAGCCTTTGACGTTTGTATCGGTCCTGGCCAGAGGGTCGGAACCGCACGGAGATCCCAGTTTGAGGATGCCCTCGCTCTTTGGGGACACGGGGTCCTTCTGCAGAGAGATTTCCTAGGGGTCCCAGCCTTCGTTCCCGGGGTGGGAGCCCCCCTGCCTGCTGCTGATACGCGTCCACGCAGCCGCCACGTCAAGCGAAGTTGTGTTGTTTGCTGTCAGTGGGGCTAAAAGTAGAATCCACGTTTGCCACCCTGGTGGGAGTTGGGGGAAGGTTGTAAAAATAGAAATGTGCATTATTTTCAAGCTGTTTTTCTTAATGTTTTTAAAGGACTGTTTTTAATTAGCTCTTTGATATCAAGTAACTCAGAACATCCAGGCCTCTATGTGCCTCCAGACGACAGAAAAGGGAGTGGTTGTGTCTCATGGCAGCCAAGTAAAGGTCCCCGAGGGAGAACGGGGAGGGAGGCAGGGGGAAACCTGGGCCCGCACTGGAGGCTTGGGAGCGGACGCCGGGCCAGCGGCAGAGCTCGCCGTCTCTGAGGCCCTGGGGGCTGCCAGGGCTGCCGTGCGTCTGGGGCTGGGGGTCCTCACGAGCTTCTGCTGACTCCCCCGAAGGCCTCGGCTGTGTTCAGACTCGAGATCTAGACGGCAGATGGTAACATTGCCTGTTGTCGCAGAAATGGTGGAGGAAAATGTTGCAAAAAAAAAGCTCCGTATCCGCAGCTCTGAGGCTGCTCCAAACCGCAGTTTTCACGTGGATTTGTAACAATGTCTCTGTTTATACGATACTAATGATCGGGATGCATTTTACTGGCCAATTAAAACAGCCCTTTTATTCTTTCTGAGACTGGCGTGGTTTCACAGGAGCGCCCACTGATAAGGCACACGTGGAGATGGGGGTGTGGTGGAGTGGGGCAGGAGGGAGCTGGACGACATACCTGTGATGACAGGTGAGGTACCTTGACAACAAATGTGGTCCCTCTGATGATAGAGGGTGTCCCCCTGATGATAGGACAGGTCCCCCTTACGACAAGGGTGATCCCAAGTGTGATGACAGGTGAGGTCCTCTATGACAGGTGAGGTTCCCCTAGCGATAGGTGAGGTCCCCCTAGCGACAGGTGTGGTACCCATGGTGACAGGTGAGGTCCCCCTAGCGACAGGGTGATCACCCTGACGATAGGTGAGGCCCCTTTGACGACATGTGGGATCCACCTGACAACAGGTTTGGTCCCCTGACAACAGGTAAGATTCCCCTGACGACAGGTGGGGTCCCCCTGATGACAGGTGAGGTCCCTCAGATGACAGGCGAGGTCCCTTTGACAACAGGTGGGATCACTCTGACAACACATTTTGTCCTCTGACGACAGATGAGGTCCCCCTGATGACAGGTGTAGACCCCCTGATGACAGGTGTGGCCCCTCTGACGACAGGTGAGGTCCCTCTGATGACAGGTGTGATTCCCCCTGATGACAGATGTGGTCCCCCTGATGACCGGTGAGTTCCCTCTGACAACAGGTGTGGTACCCCTGATGACAGGAGATGTCCATTTGATGACAGGTGGGATTCCCTGATGACAGATGAGGTCCCCCTTAATGACAGGTGGGGTCCCCGTGATGACAGGTGAGGTGCTTCTGATGACAGGTGAGGTCCCTATGATGATAGATGAGGCCCCCAGGACGACAGGTGAGCCTCCTTGGATGACAGGTGAGGTCCCTCTAGTGACAGTTGAGGTCTAGTTGTGGGGCTTTGGGTTGTGCTGGAAACCACAATGCTTCTGGAATGGAAAGGTGTGGAGTGGGGCCCTGTGAGGGCCATGGGGACCTCAGGGCGGACAGAGACGGCATCAAGCTCAAGGAGGGTGGGAAAGGCAGGGCCCCTCGTGTCTCCGAGGACTCAGCAGCGGGGTGTGTGCTCGAGGGCCAGACACAGGTCAGTGTCCCGAGGGAGGGGGGGACAGGAGGCCGGTGGCCCGAGGGGAGACAGAGGGAGCTCAGTGCCGTTGAGCAGATATGGCTGCTCCCCTTCGAAAGGGGGGGAGGAGCTGGGTGCACAACATGGGGGACCCGCCCCGCCCCCTTCTCCTTTCTCCTGTCTTCTCCATTTGGTTTCCACTCAGTTGTCTTTTTACTTCCAGCCCCGGTCGGCCGCCTGGTATGAGAGAGTCGTGGGGGGAGGGGGTGGGATCTGGCTCTGGGGAAGCCGGGTCAGGCCTTCAGGGGTGCCGCGGCCCTGAGCCGAGGACAGTGGCGATGAGCGTCCTTCCCAGGTGCACGTGGACTGGGGAGGAAAGCGCTGTTCTGCTGCTCTCCGGCTCCCCCTGTCTGCTCTGGGTGGGGGCCAAGGGGTTCAGACGCCCCGAACACGAGCGTCCACGGCAGGGCCGCAGGGCGGCTCCCAGGGGCCTGTGCAACGGAGATTCACACACAGGACCAGGCCCAGCGGAGAGAGTTGGGGCTGGCAGGGGCAGGGAACGAGCTCTGCCCACGTCGGGCGGGGTATGTGGGAGGACTGAAAAGAGAACAGTGGGAGAATGAGGACCCAAAGCCCCACTCCGAGGACCCCAATCTTTTGCGACCCCAGTCTGTGCCCACTGACTTTCTCCAGCCCACCTGTTACCCCAAGAGGGAGCTGGTTCAGCTGCCCGCCTCCATCCGTGTTCCCCCGAGGCACAGAGCCTCTGAGCAGCCTCCAGGGCGGCCCCTGCACCGGCCCCCGGCTGGCGGACCCAAGGCCTCCCGGGAGCTAAGATTCCGTGAGCTCGTTTAGGGAATGGAAGTGCACGTGGAAAAAGGGAGCTCGTCACTTGTACTTCATTCGGAACATTACGACACACTTAGTGCTGTCGGCTGGGTCCTCAGGAAACACCTGCTCTGATTTTCCCCCGTGGTCCCAGGTGAGAAGAAAATGTGTTGAATAGATTATCAGAAACTTTCTGTTAGGCTATGTTATAGGCTGAACTGTGTCACCCCAAAATTCATGTGTGAAGTCCTGGTCCCCAGGACCTCAGAAAGTGACTGCCTTTGGAGGTGGGCCTTTAAAGAGGTGATTAAGGTTACATGAGGTCACTAGGGTGGCCCTGATCCAGTCTGACTGCTGTCCTTTTAAGAAGAGGAGGTCAGGACACAGACACGCACAGAGGACGACGCCGTGAGGACACAGGGAGGAGACGGGCATCTACACACCGAGGAGAGAAGCCTCAGGAGGCCAGCCCTGCCCACGCCTGGACCTCAGACCTCCAGGCTCCTGACCCAGAAAGCGAATGTCTACTGTGGAAGCCGCCCGAGTGAGCCTTTGGTCACGGCAGTGTCAGCAAACAGCTCAACTGGAAACGCAGAGAAGTTTCCTCGGCACAGTCAGAGGTGCCTGTCCGCAGACGGCTGCCTTCCGAAGCTGCGTTTGCGTGACTCTCCCTCGTCTGGAGGGGAGGACGCAGGGCGCCACCCAGGGCCCAGGCCGCCAAGTGGACTCCCCGCCGCGACCGCCGAGTCCTTCGTCCCTGCTAGGGATCGAGAGATTCTCCTGAAGGCTCAGCAGACCCAACACCAGAAGCGCCTGCAGAGCCGCATGAAGGCCCCCGGCCGCCTGGCCCTTTGCCATCTCTGCTGAGAGGCAGGAGGCCCTGGGAGGAGGCCACTCCGACCTAGGGCCGCGGGAAGGGCCAGCGGGCTGGCCTCTGCCTCTGCAGTGATGTCACAGGGGCCACCTAGCAACGGGGCCCAGGAACACAAGGGCAGCTCCCCGTGGAGAGGGTGGAAGCCATGCGCTCCGTCTGAGGGCTGCGTGAGAGCCAGCGTCCTTCTTCTTTCCCGTGGCCCGAAGGCAGGGAGGTTGGAGAAGGACACCACGGCCGCACACAGGAGGCACCAGCTGGGCCCCGGGGCCCCTCCCTCGGCCGTGAGCCCCAGACACCTCAAGGCGGCCAGCGGGATGGCTGAGCTCCAGAGGAGCCGATGTGTGGGCGGCCTGCACCAGAAAGGGGGCCCCCCGAGCTGCATCAAGACGCTGTGCAAGGAGCTAGGTAGGGCCGGGGGCAGGGCGGGGCAGACCGCTCTCCCGGGGCCAGCGAGGGCCACACACCCACCCCCCACCCCGGACCCACTGCCCCTGCCTAAGATCCTAAAGGCCTGGGTGGGGCGTGTCGGGCATCAAGGTCTGAGGGGGCAGAGCCAGCCTGGGACTGTGTGGGGACACCCCGGGGTCCAGCACGGGAAGGGTCTCAGGTTAATGAGGAGGCCCTGGGGTGAGCCCCAGTCCCGCTGCCAGAGCCAGGGCCCTCGCGGCCAGGGGCAGCAGTGAACCCACGGGGCTGGGGGCCGCCCGTCTGCTCGTCACTAATGTGGCCTTTACGTTGTAAAGTGTGCAGACTTACACCTTGTGTCAGCCACGTGTCCCACCTGTTTCTAACCCTGCGAGCGGGCCATGGTGTGGCCAAAGTGGGGATGGGTGCCCGAAACGCCCTGGTCCTTACGTGGACCTGCCCCTGGAAGGTCAGCTACGCCAGGGCAGCGGGCCCGAGTTGGCGGAGAGACGGGGTGACTGCCAGTCGTCGGCAGGACCCCAGCAGTTGTGGTTCACACCAGCAAGTACCCTCTGCTATGACCGTCGTGTAGGAAGGTCTAAGTGACGCTCTTAGGAGGCAAAACACAGTAGGCGGGAAACGCGGTTTGCTTGTTCAAGCCCTAGGAGCGATTTTAAGAGGTCATTGTATAAAAATATTTGTTCTTCTCTCAGCTTAAAAATCCAAAGCTGTGTTATCTCTGGAGGAGGAGGGGAAGGGGGAGCCGGCGGTCACAGCACAGGGGCCGCTGCATTTCCACTACCTCCGACTCATATAAGTCCGAGCACAGGGCTTCCCTGCTGGCGCAGTGAGAGTCCGCCTGCCGATGCAGGGGACACGGGTTCGTGCCCCGGTCCGGGAAGATCCCACATGCCGCGGAGCGGCTGGGCCCGTGAGCCATGGCCGCTGAGCCTGCGCGTCCGGAGCCTGTGCCGGGAGAGGCCACAACAGTGAGAGGCCCGCGTACCGAAAAAAAAAAAAAAAAAGTCCGATTACAGCCATTCCTTCTCAGGCTCTCGGGAGGGCCGAGCTCCCCAGAGAGGAAACCAACCTATAACCTGCTCAGGAAATATTACAAGTAGCCACAGTGTGTCCCCAGTAGTGCCGGCCACGGACCTTCCCACCCAGCACCGATGGGTTTGCCGAGGCAGGATGGAGGGCAGGGACGCACCGAGCGCTGCACTGCCAGCCGCCGTGCACACACCCGCCCCAGATGCCAGGCCCGGTGGGGCTCCCGGACAGCATGGAGGGGATGCGCCGCCCGGAGCCGGAGCCACGCGGAACACAGCTCGCTGTCTACAGGGTAAAATGAGACGAGGTGCGGCCTCCCGAGTGAGGGCGGGGCACCCGCCAGGCCTGGGCGCTCACACTTGGAAGCAAGAGCCAGGAGGCTGGTGCCGCCGGGCCCGCAAGCGCCGAGGTGACGTGGACGCAGGAGGCGGGGCCGAGCGCCTGTGGGACACGCCCCCCAGCCGGGCGGGAGAGGAGTCCGCGCACGGAGGGCCCGCGCGAACCCGCGGATCCACGGCTGAGCTCGCGCCCGGGCCCTGAGCCTTTGCCTGGGACGCCAGACCGCAGCCGCCGGCCTCGCTGCCGCAGGGCCTCCGGGCCAGGCGCCCCAACGACGCCCCCTCTGCAGGGGTGCGTCCAGGGCAAGGAGGGGGCTGTTCCCCGGAGGGGCTCCAGGCATCGGCGAACTGGGCCTGCTGAAATCCGCAAGGCGGAGGAGGGGGCGAGGGGCGCCCTGGCCGCGAGGTGGCGTCAGGCCGGTCGTGCAGCGGGTTCCCGCCCGTGTCGGCCCCGCCCCGGCCCGCGCCTACTCCTCCCGGAGCCACGCACGAGCCCAGCCTGGAGCCTTACGGGCTGAGCCCTGCAGGTGCGCCCAGAACCCCGAAGAAAGCAGGGCGTTTCTTAGAAAGCGGACAAAGGGGGAACCCGCGAACACACTGATATTTTTACTTTATGATAACGAGGCACTGGGGGCAGGTGTGTGTTTCTCATTCCACAGCTGCTTTGGAGCAAAGAAAAACCAGGCTCTCTTTTTACTGATTCTTTCCTTCCTGCCAAATACACGTTACAGGAAGGAGCAGGTTTGAAGATCTGTCTGGAGCGGCCCTGTGTCTTCTAAAAACGGACACACTTGCACACATACACAGACATGCACAAGCACACACGTGTGCACACACGTAGGGGCTGCTGAAGATTTTCCGGAAGAAGCCCACCGTAGATCCCTGCCAGAAAACCACTGAGCCGAACCATCCGGGCCCTTCCATCTGAGGTCGACGCAGCGCCCTTCCCGCTGAGAGCTGCCAAGTTCTGAAGTAGTCTCTGAAGACCCAAGGTCGCCTCAGCCTTGGCCTTCAGGGCTTTGTTTCTAGGTGGCCAGGGCCAGCCTGGGGGTGGCGGCACAGCCGCAGGTCAGCAGACGTCCCGGAGCCCGTGTGCGAAGAGGATGCACAGCACCTAATTCTCACCCACAGGGAACTCAGACCAGAGACAAGGAAAGTGTGCGGACGAGCCGGCCCAGGGCGGGGGCCGAGTGCCGGGGAGAATGGGCGTGACGGAAAGCTTCCTCCAAGGAAGGTTGCTTAACACTGGGCAGGGGGCCCAGGTCCCCATGAAGGATGGCGCTGGAGGACGGCAGGGGTCGGGGGACACGGTCCAGGGGAGGGACAGCGTGCAAGACAGCGAGGACCAGCGAAAAAGCAGGAACAGAAAGCGGGGCACCTGCCGGAGCCGGGCCCTCACCCCCTCTGTCCGGCAGGTATCCCCGGCCCCGAGGTCTGTGAGCTGAAAGGATCCCGAGTAGCGGATCTGGCCACCAAATTCTGTAGGAGGTCCTCCGGGATGGCGGCTTGCAGAGGCATCCTGCTGGGTCTCCTGTCAAAAACATTATTTAAAGCTCAGAGCTCACAGCTCCCGAGGCTCACGCTATCTCGCCGAGGTCACCAAAATGCAGCTTCCCGTAATTGTTTACTGACAACCGCTCCATGCATGAGCCCGGGGCTGGATCCTGTGCCCCTTTCTCCTCACCGGACAAAGACCTTTCCCAGCCAGAGGACTCCCACCGCTGGCAACGCCCCTCAGAGGAGCCAGGAGGAGCGTCCCGGGGCTGGGTCGCCGCCCCCCCCACCGGCCCTCAGCTCCTGCTGCTTCCAACCCCACCTGCTGCCACCAGGAGGACGCAAGGGGTCCCTGCTCCTGGCACAGTGACAGGAGAGGCAACGCCAAGGCCTCCCGCCGCGTGCCACGGAGCGGGCAGAGGCCCTGTGGGGACCCTGGGGGGGGCAGGGGGCCTTCGACGCCCTGCACCGGCCTGCAGAGGGCTGATGTGAAGAGTCGGGGCGGGCGGCCTCCTGGGCCCGGGATGCGTGAGAACGCCGGTCAGAACTGGGGTGCAGCGCCCACACCCCGCAGGTGGCCCGTCAGCATCCTCGCAGGCTGACGACAGACCCGCTGCTTCCTCCTCAGAGCCCAAAGGTCATGGGAAGGACCTCAGAAGCGACCCGGAAGATGCCCGCTGGTGAGTGGCCTTGTCCAGCGGAGGCAGCTGTGCAGAGACGTGCGGAGAACACGGCAGGCCGGGGTGGGAGTGGGCGCCAGGGTAAAGACCTGGCGGGGGAGGGGGGGCTGCTGAGGAAGGCCAGGGCGTCCGGAGAAGACCTCGAGGCTCAGACGGGAGGGTCGGGGGCCGATGACCCAGGGGGCTCGCAGGGCCTCAAGCAGCCCCCCACCGGCATCCCCCCGGCCCAGCATCTTGGGGCCGGAGCCTATCGCTGCAGACCTTCCCCCTCGGATCCCCGGGCATCTCGCCCGAGAGCCTGCCAGGGCTGCCGGCGTCCCTTGTGTTGGGGCAGGCTGGGGTGACGGCTCCTCAGGGAGGTCAGCTCAGCAGCACTGCCGCGTCCTTCTCCGCTCTGCCCACCCCTCTACCCGGGTCTGCCTCGCCCACCGCCCGCCAGCCCCGCCCTGCTGACCCAGGGGCGCCGGTGCCCAGGAGGGAGGAAGGTGTCGTCTCAAAGCCCCGCTTGCACCCGCTGCAGCCAGGCAAGCCCGGAGGAGCAGCGCCAGGACGCCGCTGGGCAGGTGCGGGGGCGTTGGAAGGAGGCGGAGCCCGAGGCCAGCGGCCAGGAGGAGCCGGACGGCAGGGAGGGCGCAGAGAAGCGCGCCCTGGAGGCCAAGGTCAGGCCGTGGTCCTTTCATGTGCACGCGCTGCCGGCCCTGCGCCTTGGAGTCCTGCCTCTGTTTATCCGTTCGGTGTCTTCTTACAGGAAGGGGAGCCAGAGTCCGTACAGCTGGGTGACCTCCTGGAAAAAGAGGCAAGAGCTTTTCACTTTAGTAACAGAAGTCAGAGGGGAGGCCTGTCAGGCACAGTCCTGCCGAGGACACGCGGGCTGGGCCAGGCCCCACCTGAGCTGCCTCAGCGCCCAGTCTGTGCTCCTGGCTGGCGCCGGGGCACCTTAACGCCGGCTTGCCAAACAGCACAGCTGCTGAGGGAGCGGGGGTCCCGACAGGAGGTGACCCTCAGCTTGCCCTTGTCAGGGAGCCCCAGCCCCGGCCCGCCGCAGCCCAGGGGCAGCGGTGCTCACAGGACCCTGTCCAAGAGAGGCTTTCCTTCCCCTTCCCCATCCGCATGCAGGGGTGGAGGGGAGCTGGGCTTGGCCTGCATCCAGGGCCCCTGGGGTCCCCTCCACCCCCAAAACACTTCTCCCATTGTTGACTGAACTGCTGCCACTGGGCCGAGCCAAGGTGCCGGGCCAGAGACCTGGGGGCCGCTGCACCTGGGCCCCCCAGGCCTTCCCAGCTCACCGCGTGTCTCTGCAGCTCGGGCAGCGGGGCAGGGGGTCTGCAGAGGCAGAGCTTGGGCGCTGCCCAGATGAGCAGATGAGTGGGCCTGGAGGGTCCACCCAGCTCTGGGCATCACCGGCCCTGATTCTCAGGGGGCAAAGCCGGGGGAGACCCTCTGAGTTCTCGGGGACCTGATGGGAGGTGAGCAGGGACGGGGGGGAGGCCACATCCCTCCTGCCCCTGTGCCAGAGGGCACCTTACCAACCACAGTGTCAGCAGGTCCCACCACACACTGCCGGTGTCTGGTGGGCTCAGCGCAACGCCCACACCCTGGCCACCACTGGCCCAGAGCCCACGCTCCCTCCCAGGAATCTGTGTGCCTTCCTGGCTCCCCCAAGCCCACCAGCCACGCCTCTTTGGTTTCCATCCACAGAAGCCATCTGTGTTTGTGGAGGTTGATCTGGGAGACGGATCAGAGGAGGTAAAAAAAACCCAAAGTTCACAAAGCCAAACCAGCCACCGGGAGACGCCTTGCTTGGAGCCATGCGGCGTTCCCAGGAGCTTGCCCCATCACCATCGCCACAAGCATGGGTGTGCTGGAGGCTGAGGCAGAGATGGGGCCCTGGCCAGGGGACCAGAGAGCACCTCGCTTCTTTCTCATTTTCCCTCACGCCAACCCACACACATTCCTGCACCTCCATAGATTCCAGGGCCTGGGTCAACCCTCGAGGTACCCAGGGGCCCTGAGAACCTCTTGTGAGATTGTGCTGGGGTGGTGAAAGGGCGCAAGCTGAGGAGCTGGGAGACCCAGCCTCCACAGCTCTCCAGTGAATGCTCAAACAAGTCACCATACCTCTCCATGCCTCAGTTTTCTCATCTGCAAAATGGGGGTCTTAGTAGCACCCACAGTCCAGCGTTGTTTTGTGACACCCTCAGAACACTGCCTGGTACCCAGGAAGTCCCAGCATTAGATATCATCTTCACCACCTACACCACCACCACCATCATCACTATCTTCATCACCATCAGCGTCATCAAAACTACCACCCCAATCATCATCTTCATCGCCATCAGCATCACTATCCCCATAATCTTCATCACTATCACCATCACCTACACCACCACGGTCATCATCACCATCATCACCACCAACATCACATCTTCACCATCATCACATCACCACCATCATCACCATTATCACCATCATCATCACCATCATCATCACCATCATCATCACATCATCACATCACCACCATCATCATCACCACCATCACCATCACCACCACCACCATCATCATCATCACGTCTTCACCATCATCACCACCACTGTCACCACCTACACCACCATCACCATCATCATCACCATCATCACCATCACCACCATCACCATCGTCACCACCATCATCACATCTTCACCATCATCGTCACCATTGTCACATCATCATCACCATTATCACCATTTTCTGTAAAAGGAAGTGGTTAACCCCATGGCCTGATTGGGCCTTTCCAACACAGATATTCTCCATTTCTCTGCTCTAGTGAGCAGCCATCTCTTTGGAAGTTTTTTGAAATTCTCTCCTGGCAAATGTAAGCCCCTACCCGGGGGTTGCTTTTTTCCTGATCGCACCTTCTATATCTGCCCTCAGAACATGCTGTATGATGAAGAGAGCTGGTTATTGACCGCCTCCACACACAAGGCTACCTCGGGGCACCACAGGCTTCAAGGACTCATGAAGAATCAGTCAGGGGCAGAGCTGGGACTTAGGGTCCAGGTCTTCTGACCTACAGTCCAGGGGTCATGGTAGCTCACATCCAGGCACAGTTCCTTGGTCAGGGTCCCCTAGTTAGAAATTCCCACTTGACGGTGCCCCGTCTCGTGGGAGGATGCTCAGTGCAGTCTCCACGCCCCACCTCGTCCTTGGGCAGGTTCAGCAGGTCCGGCCCTGGTCCCTGTCATCACCCCCTCGCCTGTCCCCTCAACTACTCCCACCACATCCCACAGGTGATCACATGTGCCATGAAAGAAGAGAAGCAGTCCCAGATGGACATGGGGGATTTGTCAGAGGACGAGTGAGTGAGGGGTTCACACTGGGGAAGGTGGGAGGCTTTTCCTCCATCAGGGTTTCTGGTGGGCAGAGCGAGCCCCGGGCTTTCGATTCCTCCTGGGCACACGCAGAGACCCAGGCGTTTACTACAGCTGGTGGGGGGGGGGGTGAGGCAGGATCCCCGTGAGTCCCACCTCACCCCTAGCTAGACCCCTCTCTCCACCCTGTCAGCCAACAAAAGGGCCAGAGTAGGAGGGAGGGAAAGGTGGGAAGAAGAAGAGGGGGTGAGAGTGGGAGGGTCTCCTCTCTGTGCAGCTCCGAGGTCGCAGCCCTTGGTCCCGCAGGCAGTGGGGGGACCCGTCACACGTGGCTGCTGGCTCAGCAGGGCAGAGGGACCTGGGGGCGGGGGCGGGAGACGTTTGTCCTGACCACCTCCACCCTGTGGGTAGAGATTGTGAGGCTGCGAGTGCCTGGGAGCAGGTGAGACGCTCGCCCAGGGCCGTGGCTCTGTGGTATTTTAAACAATACAGAGAAACACAAAGGAGAAAACAGCAATTTGTCCCCTTTCCAGCAGAGTCGGAATTAACAACCACGTCAGTGTCTTGGCTAATTTTCTTGCACGGTTTTTAAAAGAAAAATTTCTCTATTTACTTTGTAAAACCGATACGCGGTCATTTAAAATAAATGAAAATGTGAGATAGCCCAACACAGAGGAAAACTTTTAAATCTGCGAGTGCCACCTCGGAAACAGTGGGGACTTCATGGGAGCACGTGGCCCCAAAGGAAGATCCGGACCGCGGGAGAACAGGGCCTTCGGGCCATTGGGGGTTGCCAGCTGTGAACGTTTATAGCATCACAGCCCTTTGCTTACTTGGCAGTCGCTGTTACTGCCTTTCCCCAGGTTGTATGTTTTGGGGGAGAGCGTTCCTGTTAGGAAGTGTCACCCCACGTCTCTCCTGATCTCTGCTCACACAGCCGGCCGTGTGGCTTTCACCAGGATGTCAGGACTGGCTGGCACGCCCCCAAATCTATGCTTGGGGAATTCCCTGGTGGTCCAGCGGTTAGGTATCCGCGCTTTCACTGCCAAGGGCTCAGGTTCAATACCTGGTTGGGGAACTAAGATCCCGCAAGGTGCGTGGCATGGCCCAAAATAAAAATTTTTTTTAATTTAAAATTAAGAAAAACATTAAACCAAATCTATGCTTGACATGGGAAGGTCTTTCCTAAGCAGACGTCTGTTTTTCTCATCAATTCTGGATAGATGTGGTGATGGATTCGGACACACCGGACACAGCCTGGCAGCTCCTTTTCTGCCCCAGGCCAGGCGGGCCCAGGCCCACCCTCTCGGCCTCTTGGTCCGGCTCCCCACCCCCCGTGCTCAGTTGCCCCAGAGAACCTGCAGACGGGCCGTGCCCAGGAGCCAAGCCTCAGCTGCTGGAGGCTGCTTGGCCAGCAGGACAGGGTCTGCTCCACAGGGGCCTGGCCTGGACATTTGCCGGGCAGGGCCACCTGTCTGCCCTGCTCACCTGCAGCCTCAGTTTCCCTCAGAGCTAAGCCGCCTCTATCCAGCCAGCCCCCTAGGGCACCCAGGCGCTAGCAGCCCGTTAGCTGCCCGCTGGGGGGCTTTGGCACTGAGCCGTGGAGGTCCCTGCGAAGGGAAGGGGGCCACCTCGTCCCAGAGCCTCGGTTGCAAGCAGAACCCCCAGAGCCCACGCACAGGGACAGGCACGGGCTGCGACGCTCGGGAAACGCTGGGCTGGGCATCGTCCACCTGCAACGCCTCTTCGGAGCCGGGCAGGGGAGGGAGGGCAGCTCGGCTCTGCTGACCTTCAAGGTCTGCTGTGCTCAAGGGGTCCCTCCTGGGCTGGAGACACAGGGGTGGCGGTGGGAGGGCAAAGCCCGGCTCTGCACCGGCCGGGAGCCCCGCTGCCCTTGGGAGGATGGGACGGGGGCAGTTCTCTCACCCGCCCACCCCGCCCCACTCTGTCTCCAGGATCGAGACCAGCTGGGTGTGCTGCATCCCATACTCCACCAGGAAGAAGGTGGAGGAGAGCTCATAGCAGCCGGAGAAGGTAGTTCACACTCAGAGATGGGCCGGGGCCGAAGTGGGTGCCTGGAGGGGCAGGAAGTAGAAAGGGGGCGGGGACCAGGCCTCCTCCTGGGTCCCACCCTAGCCCTGCCCCCTCTGGCCAGGGGTCTAACCGAGGTCTCCACTTGTCTCCTAGGGTCAGCCAGGCCGGGAGGGGCGAGGGACGAAGCCAGCGGCCCTGAGAGACGCCATGCAGACCTGGTGCCGTTACCACCCCACGTGTGACGTCCCTACCACCGCGAAGTGATGACGCCACTTTTAAAAAGGGCTCAGTAAAGCGCGAACGGAAGACGTTGTCCCTCTCCAGGGGCCCTGTCCCTTCTTTCCACACACCCTGTCCTGTGAAATGTAAGTTAGGGGGGAGATGCAGCTCAGGGATGGATGGCACGGGTGGCCGCACCTCCCAGGTCAGTGGTCGCGCAGCCCCGCACTCAGCCCCAACGAGGGCTGCCACCAGGGCACGGTGGGACCCCAGGCATTGGTCCCCAAGCACCGGGGGCAGGCGTCCTTGCAGCTGGAACTGGGAGCCTCGAGGGCCACGTGGAGGAGATGAAGCCGCAGGGAGGTGCTGCTTGTGGGAGCAGGGAGGGGCGCCAGGGGTCGGGGAGCCGCACCAGGGAGACCCGACGGGCTTCGAGGCTCCTCTGTTCAACCAGCTGAGGCTCTGCAGCCTGTCCCAGGCCATTCCTGTGGCTCAGCCCAAGACTAAGGACGCGGTGGCCCCCAGGCCCCCAGCAGCAGGTACAGCCTCCTGAGCAAGTGCCCCCTGTCGCTGCCCGCTGGGTGGCAGCTCCTGGCTCCGGCACCGGCCCCCGAGTAGGGCAGAGAGGAGCTTCCGGAGAGTCCGCGGAGGAGGCTGTCTGGGCTGCAGTCATTTTACCGGTCCCTCTGCTCCCGGGGCTCAGCCACAGCAGGCCAGGAGGGGGACCGGCCCCCGGCCAGCCCTCGCCCTGGTCTGTCCGTGTCCACCTCTGGCCGCCGCGGACAGCTGGCCTCGTTCAGAGCCACGTGCCGCCTGTCCGGCCATGGAGGGGCCCCGGGGGGGCAGGGCGGCCTCACACGTGTGCACAACCGGCTGGCTTGGCGGTGACCTTTCACCTCCCGTGTCGGCTGGGGTGCCTGCGGGGAGCCGGTCCGGGTAGCGCCATGGGAACCTGCAGGGCCGGCCGCAGGTGTGGAGGTGGCGGCTCCTGTCTCCTGCCCGCGGGCCAGGCTCCAGCCCGGCGGGTGGACGCGGCCCTGGGGGCCTCCGCTCCGGCGCCCCCAGGCCCGCCGAGGCCCATAGAGCAGGCGCTACCCATGGAGCCCGACCACAGCCCTGCGTCGCCCACCTCTGCATCCTGCCAGGGAGCACGCCAGTCCCAGGGGTGACGAGGGCGTGACACGGGCCTTGCGGATTTAAAAAGAGCCGACGACCTGGAGGGAAGCTGTACGATCTAGGGCAGTAGGAACCATTAGCTCGCCGTTGGCAACTCAGTGCGCTCATGTCAGACCAGGAGGGAAGCCGGAGTCTCCAGCCTGAGCCGCCCTGGTGGCCGTCGGAGCTGCTTCTGCCCATCGCGCTGCTTGGAGCTCGGCAGGGGGCCAGCCTGGCCTTTGTGGTGTTTACATTTAGGGAGGGTTGCCCCCCAGCCTCCCCCGGCTCGGAGGCCCCGGTCCTCAGGGTCCCCCGACTCAGCCTGCAAGGGCGCCTATGCAAGCTCCCCAGAGGCTGGGCCCCCTGTCGCCTGACCCGGCTTCCTCCTCCGTCCCCGCTGGCCCCCCAGCTACTCAGGCACCAGTGAATGAGAGGCTGCAGGGCCCCCCCAACCGGGGCAGGGACAGCCCCGACACCTCTGGTGGACGCCAGCCGCACGCTGGCGCCCGTCCTGCCTGGGCCCCGGAGCACCACGCCAGTGCCTCCTGCCTGCTTCTCCCATTAGTATTCTCCCCCGAATCACATATGCGTTTTCACTGTGGGAAACGTGGGAACCAGCAAAAAGCATTTAGCCTATCATCTCGTCAGATTACCTCCAGATTATCACTGTTAGAATTTCCATCTATTTCTCGAGTGTTTCCTCTCTCTCGATGTATGTAGAGAGAGCTATATATGGAGATGGGTAAATAAAACTTTTTTACAAAATTGGCGTCACACTGCACCAGTTTGTTTTTTTTTACAGGTTTTCCTTATGTCATAAGCCCTTTCCCCAATATCACCGTAAATGTTTGCTGAAAGCCTACCACGTGCCAGGCACCGTTCCAAGTGCCGGGGACATGGCGACGGTTGAACGAATCCTGACCTCGCGGAGCTTCCATTCCAAGGGGGAAACGAGAGTGGGCGTCCGGTGCGTCTTGCTTTATCTGCACGCAGCCCCACAAAAATGCGCTCCATCGGGCTTCCCTGGTGACGCAGTGGTTGGGAGTCCACCTGCCGATGAAGGGGACAAGGGTTCGTGCCCCGGTCTGGGAGAATCCCACATGCCGCGAAGCGGCTGGGCCCGTAAGCCATGGCCGCTGAGCCTGCGCGTCCGGAGCCTGTGCTCTACAACGGGAGAAGCCACAACAGTGAGAGGCCCGCGTACCGCAAAAAAAAAAAAAAAAAAATTAGCTCCATCATCTGAAAAGTGATGCTCCAGGGCCACACCTCCCAGAGCACGGTGCACACCTGCTAATGAGCACGCAGAGTAATGTGAAACGCGGATGGCGGGCTGGGCCAGGAAGGGGCTCGGGGAGCGTGCGGCGAGCAGCGGTGACCACGTGACGTTTGGCGAGTCTCACTTCACTGATTCTACAAGGTGGGCCCTATTATGGTCCCGATTTGGCAGCAGGAAGGCCGGGTGTTGCGTGTGGAGAAGGGTCAATAGCATGGCGCCGCCCACCGGCTGCTGCCCTCAGAGGCCGCCGTGCCCACGTGCCAACCAGCGTGTGCTGTTGCTGCTGCTGCCGTCGATTCCTGGTCTTTTCCTGCTGCTCCAAGGACTTGGACGTGAAAGAGAGGCGTCCCCGCCCTCCCTGATCCCGCCTAGAACGGCAGCCGCGCTTGCCTCGCACGCCCCCTGGTGGCAGGATGGCGCCCTCACAGCCTCTCTCTGTTTCTCAGTAGGGAAGTCATCCTCCCAGACCTTTCACCAGGAGGCGGCCCATCTGAAGCAGCAGCCAGAATGTGAACGCGGTGGTGGCCGTCTGTTGTCGGGCAGAGTGAGGCCTGACCCAGGCCCCGTGTGCATGGCCACCGCGCCCTCCAGTCCAAGGCGTGTAGCTTACACGCAGCCCGGCGGTCAAGTGTCCTGGCCACTGACCCTCCCTGCACCATGACCTCGCGACCCATGACCCCACGAGCTCTGTAGGACAAACAGACCTGCACCTCTGTCTAGAGTCCTGGGCGCCTCCGAGGGTGGACGACACTTGGCTCATGTGGAAACCCACCCCCCAAATAGATGCCCTGACGTACTTCACCCAGCAAAACACAAACACAAAGGTCACTCACACGGCAGCATCCTGAGGCCCCTGTGCCCAGTATCCCTCCAGTGTCCCCATGTCCCCAGGTGCCCCCGTGTTCCCAGGTCCCCATGTCCCCAGGTGCCCTGAGTGTCTCTGGACTCCCTGGTGTCCCTGGTGACATCTGGCATGGAGGGCCCACTTGTAGGAGGATGGAGCTGAGTAAGGACAGCCTGGCCGCTGGGGGGAGGGGGGTACTTGCTAAGGCCTTTGGAGGTGAGAGGCTCACCAGAGCAACACGCAGAGCTTGTCAGGACCAGCCCGGGCTGTGCAGTGGGAAAGCATCCCCTCCTGTCCCATGAGTTGTCCCTTCCCAGAGTGCAACCTGCCTGAGGACTCTACCAGCTGCCTGGGAGAGGGGTGGGCAGGGGGCAGCCCTGAGGGCAGGAGAGGAGGGGAGCCCTGTCCTGGGCAGGGTTTGGGGGTGGGGGGACTTCAGCATTTACATCAAAGAGACAGTTACGTGCACTGGGCTGCAGGAAGCCCAGCGAGGTCTGGCTAGACTCCCCCTCGGTCCCCCTCCATCTGCATGGACTTGGGATGCGTCTTCAGAGGAGTGGGATGCTCACCACGCAGGACGTTTCCTCCTTGGACCCGGTGCACTGTGACAGTCTGTGGGCAAAGGGCTTTCCGGTCCTGTAAGCATGACTGTGGAGCAGGGCCTTCTGTGTGGAGCAGGTGCTCGGGAGCAGGTGCTCGGGAGCCGGGGAGCGCGCCCTCAGGGCGACAACAGCAGCGCTTAGCTGGATGCCACTCTGATGGCACCTGAGACCAGCCAGGGAGTGGAATGATCCCACTCTACAGACAGGAGCAGTGAGGCTCACAGAGGCAGGGACGGAGGTTCCAAGGGTGCCGGGCAGTCGTCCTGCCCCACAGGCGGGAGCCCTGGCCGGTGTCAGGGCATATCCCACCCAGGGGGCCCAGACAGCCCTGCCACCCACAAGTTTCGTCTGCTCTTGGGGTCGGTGTGAGGGGCTGCCTGGTATTCCAGCTATGACTGTATCTGGACAGGTCTTTGAGAACTTCACACCAGTTCTCGGGAGTCAGTGGTACCCCAGACCCCACAGCGGAGCAGCCTGAGCCCGCGCTGGGGCTGGGGCTGCTCTCTGGGGCGTCCAGCGTCCCAAGACCTGACGTTGGTTCCTGGGAAGGGCAGGAAGAGCTGTCAGTGCTGACAGCCCAGACTTATGGAGCAGGGAGCGAGCCAGGAGAGCACAAATCACCCCCCGCCCGGGGCTCTGTGCTGTCCCTCCCCAGGCACGGAGCCAGCAGGGGGCAGCGCTGCCCCCGAGGGGCTGTGGCGGCGGGGAAGGACCCGGGACCCCCAGGGTAGCAGAGCCGCGGAGGACGCCCCACCCCCACCCCCACCTCCACCCCCCACTCATCTGCTTGACTCTGTGTTCGGGGCCTGCTCTTGTCAGCCACAGACACCCTCCGCGGGGCCGTGATGTAGAAGCTGGAGACTCAGGTGTGGACGCCAGGGTGCAGCCAGCGGGAGACCCGGGACGTCCTTGAGCCCACGTGTGCGCGGGTGCTTGGGCCGGGGAGCGCCTGGCCTCCAGCAGGTCCTTCAGGAGCCCAACCCCTGCACGCTCCTTCGAGCCCTGCCCGGGCTACCGGCAGCTACCCTCACATCTGTCCAAGCCCTCACTCGTCCTGGACTGCATCAGTTTCGGTGAAGGAACAGACCATCAGACCTGGGCGCCCTGCTTCTCGAGGAGCACCTGCCTGGTGCCTGGTGACCACACGGGGCAGGAAAAAGACCTGCTTCTCGAGACGGCCAGTGGCACCCGCCCCGCTGGCCCCGTCTGGCTGCGGGCTCTGGGTTTGTCGGGGGCCCTGGAGGCTGCACCACTGACCGCCCCCCCCCCGACCAGGCAGGAGCCCGTAAGCAAGCCCTGGTCGGTGCCCTGGGGTCACCGGCCCCAGCCCTGCAAACAAGCCTGCCTCTCGCTTGTCCAGAGCGGAGGACGCCCTCGGTGTTAGGGTTCACACAGACCCTCCTCCAAGCAAGGAGCTCTGACTTCGCTTCCCGCGCTTCCGCATGGGTGTATATATTACATGTATACAGTGCACTCGTGTACAGCCCTGGGCTGCGTCCACCTGCCGCAGGACCTCCAGCCTGTCCTACCTCCTCCCATCACCTTTGCCTCCCCACAAGCCAGGAGCTGACCTGGCCTGGCGCACCAACCCTGGCTTCTCTGTTTTCACCAAAATAGTTCAGGGTGTTACAGAGGCAGCCCTGGTGTTACTGAGGTCACCAAGCAGCCAGGCGGTGAGGGGGCACTCGGTGTCTCATCTGACTAGTCCCAGGATGGCCTGCACAGCCCCAGCTGCTGACACACGCTACCCTTCCCAGTGGCCCTCCTGCTAAAGCAGTAACTCTACTCCTGCCTCCGGCTTAAACCTCTGCCCTGACAGGACAGGACAGCGAGAACAGCTCAGACACCGGCTGTCCCTGCAGGGGTGCTCAGTTAACATGGAGCTGGCCGCCTAACCCAGTTTACTACACAACCAGATGACTACCTAACCCCTTCACTGCTTAACCCACCTTACTACTTAGCCCAACTAACTGTCTAACCCAGCTGACCACATTTGTTAGCTACTACCTAACCCAGCTAACTACTTAACCCAGTTGACTACGGATCCAGCTCACTATCTGCCCAGCTAACTACCTACCCATCTGACCACTTACCCAGTTGACTACTTAGCCCAGATGACTACCCACCCATCTGACTTCCCACCCAGCTCACTACCTTTCCAGCTGACCACGTGCCCAGCTGATACCTACCCATCTGTCTACCTACCCTGCTAACTACCTAACCATCTGACTACCCACCCAGCTGACTACCTGCCCACCTGACTACCTACCCATCTGGCTACCTACCCATCTCGCTACCTGCCCATCTGACTACCTACCCATCTGACTACCTGCCCATCTGACTACCTGCCCATCTGGCTACCTACCCATCTGACTACCTACCCACCTGACTACCTACCCATCTGACTACCCGCCCATCTAACTACCCACCCATCTGGCTACCCGCCCAGCTGACTACCTGCCTACCTGACTACCTGCCCAGCTGACTACCCACCCATCTGGCTACCCGCCCAGCTGACTACCCACCCAGCTCAGTACCTGCTCAGCTGACCACCTACCCATCTGACTACCTACCCATCTGACTACCTGCCCAGTTGACTACCTGCCCAGCTGACTACCTACCCATCTGACTACCTGCTCAGCTGACCACCCGCCCAGCTGACTACCCACCCATCTGACCACCTGCCCATCTGACCACCTGCCCATCTGACTACCTGCCCAGCTGACTACCTACCCATCTGACTACCTACTCATCTGACTACCTGCCCATCTAACTACCCGCCCATCTGGCTACCCGCCCAGCTGACTGACTACCTGCCTACCTAACTACCCGCCCACCTGACTACCCGCCCATCTGGCTACCTGCCCATCTGACCACCTGCCCATCTGACCACCTACCCATCTGACCACCTGCCCATCTGACCACCTGCCCATCTGACTACCTGCCCAGCTGACTACCTACCCATCTGACTACCTGCCCAGTTGACTACCTGCCCAGCTGACTACCCACCCATCTGACTACCTGCCCAGCTGACTACCCACCCAGCTCAGTACCTGCTCAGCTGACCACCTGCCCAGCTCCTCTAAACCAGCGGCTCCCCCGCTGAGGGTTCTGCTTGCCACAGGGGTGCTGTCTGTCCAGCACCGCCCCGTGCTTGGACACCCACCTTAGAGAACCACCCGGCTGCACGGTGGACTCGAGGACTAGCCATGGGAGCCACGCCGATCCCATAAGCGATTCCAAAGGGGTGTCGTCCTCACAGCCCTGAGATCTCTCTTCGGCTGGTGTGAGTTCGCCCAGCTAATTCTCTGTGTCCCTCCCTCTCTCCCCGTTACTTATTGATGGAAGGTCTCCCGAAAGGAGGGCCGCCCTTGTCCCGCCTTATCCAGGCGGCCGTTTCCATCGGCGCGGCTCTCACACACGTTACTCTGTGGGTTAGGACCCATCGCCACGTATTCCCTGCTCACAGGGCCCCGTCTGTGGCCAGCGGCAGCGCCTCCAGGGCTGGGACGCGCTCTTACTTCTCTAATTAACTAAATTCGGAGCATTTCCTGGCTTTCTGGCCCCGCTGCCCCTGCGGACCTCCCAGGACCTGGACCCCACTCAAAGGGGCGATTAAAGGCGTAATTGGAAACGCTGAAAGGACGTTCTAATAGGAAAATTGACACGCTGGTCGAGCCCAAGGGCAACCTCTCCACCCGGGTTGCCGCCGGGGGGTCCTTCACGCCAGCCGGCCGGGCAGAGGCTGGTCCAGGTTGGGGACCATGCATGCGCCCCCTGCCACCTCTGCGGGGGCTCCACCGCGGCCTGAGGGGAGGGTGTGGCCCTGCAGAAGGAAGGGGCAGGCAGCCCGCAGGCTCCAGCAGGCCCCGCGGGCCCACGGCCATCCCCACGTCCCAGGGGGCAGAGCGGGGCCTGCTCCCAGAGTCTGGGGCGCCCTCGGCTCACGGGGCCCCGGATGAGTCCAGAACACACAGCCGCGTGCCTGAAAGGGACCCTGACGCTGAGGGCGCGGAAGCGCTCCCCTGAGGAATGCCCGGCGGACCTGCCCTGCCCGGCACCGGCTCCCTGAGGCCCGGCTCCTCCCCCGACAAGGAGGGACACTTACGAGCGCCTCAGACGGGCGATCCCTCTGGTCCTCACGTAAAGCGTCTGCAGCAGGGACTGCCGTTAGCGCTGCTTGCAGATGACAGCGGGGTCACAGAGAGGTCAGCACGCTGGCCCGGGCCACACAGCACATACAAGGCAACCTGGACTCCAGACTGAGGGGTCGGTCAGGGCCTGACCACCGCCTTCCTGTAGGGGCCAGGACTACTGCGTGTTCCCGACTCACAGCGGGGGAAACTGAGGCAGCCTCAAGGCTTCTCACCGGGGGGCTATGGAGGCCCTGGGCCAGCACGCCCACAGGTGTGTCCCCACCCCCGTTCTGGGGGCTGCTGCCCCCGAGTTCAGGAAGGCCCCGCTCTAAGCTGAGTCTTCAGAAGGGAAGGGGGTAGCAGGTGAGGGCCGTTTGGAAGGGGTGCTGAGTAGTGGGGACGGCTGAGCTAAGATGTGGAGATGGGAGAGGAGAGCACCTTTCCTGGAACATAAAGCTCAGGGTGGGCCACGTAGATACCCTGTCTGGCAGAGACCCCCTGCCCCGAGCCCCGGGACCGGTGGGTACGTCGCCTCACTGGTGAAAAGGACTCGGCAGGTGAGTTTAAGGTGGGGTTCCTGCAACGGGAGACTGTCCCAGGGTATCCAGGTGGGCCCAGTCTACACACTGGGTCCTGGTCAGAGGGAGGCTGGGGGCCAGAGCCAGGCGAGGCTGGGAGATGCTGCACTGCTGGATTTGGACTCGGAGGCCTGGCCTCCAGTGCTGACAGGGGAGGCCGGCCTTCACGGAGCCTCTGGTGGACACAGCCTTGCAGCCCGCGGGGCCCAGTGAGGCCACGGCTGACCCCCAGCTCCAGGTGGGAAGGCGCTGAGTCGGCAGCATCTTGAACTGCGCAGCCTGTGGTCATTTATTGAGCAGCCGGAGGCCCCTCGCCAGGGGCTGCCGCAGTCACCTTGGGACCCGGTCGTCTACGAGGAGTCTGCGCGGAGGCCGGGGCCGCAGTCCGAGCCAGGACCCTGCAGCCGGCCCGGCGGCTCGGGGCCGTGACACGCAGACATCTGGCCTCCGCCTGGACGTGCACGGGCTCAGCGGGCAGCAGGGCCAGAGCCCAGGGCCGGGGTCCGCATCACCCCCCGACCCTGCTGCTCGGAGTCCGCAAGCGCCCCCACCGGTCCCTGACGGGCCTGCACTTCTGGCATCTAAGTCATGGCTGTCTTTTCTGACGCTGGGCTCTTGAAAAGCCCTTCGAACTTGGTGAAAACCTACCGTGCGCGGACGTCTTTTCTGCCAGTGCCGAGGAACTTCACGCTGGCCAGAATCCTGGCTTTCAGCAGCTCAGTCCTACACAGCCCTGCTGGATTTTAAGACGCTATTCATTTGTGCATATTTCCTGCAGCACCAGGAGTTTTCAGCTGTGATCACAGTTTGCGAAGTTGCTGGGTTTTAGCCGACATTTGGCGCTGGGCCTGGCATGGGGGAGGCACACGGCTGCTTCCCCTCTTACAAAGCATCGGTGCAGCCCCCTCTGTTCCCGGCATTTCTCCAGGGCCCGGGGGTGGGGGTGGGGTTGGGAAAACACACACCCTGGCCTCCAGCAGCTCACGGCCCAACCAGGAGCCCCGGAGCCTAGGACGCAGTTTACACCAAACAGTGGTTGCCACGGCAACAGAGCACAGGATGCCCGGTGGCCGACAGCCCCCAGTTTGGCTGCTGGGAGACAGCTGTCAGGGGGACCAGGCCACCAATCCTTTTCCCCACTAAAGAGGAAGAAGCTGGATTTTCTGAGAGATTTAAGAGGACAATCCAACCAAAGCAAGGGCTGGGGAGTCAGGCGGCAGCTGGGCCGAAGGCCAGCCACCCAAGGCTGTGTTTGTTCTGACCTCAGCCAGGGCCCCACTTCGCAGCAGGGGGACAGCGGCCAAACTTTTATTGGTTAAATAGCACATGGGGGCCAAGTCTGCTAGGAGAAAAAACAATGGCCTGCGGCCAAAGGAGGCTTTGGGGAGCTGTTTTCCACTTTTCCTCCAAGCAGCTGTAGGTCCCGGGGCGAAGGCATCACGGGGCATCACTCCCAGGTCCTGACCCGGGAGTCGAGACCCCAGGGAGGCAAGGAGGACAGGGCCCCCGCCCTCGCGCCCAGGATCGCTGGCGAGACTGAGAGGGGGTTTGAGGTCAAAAGGAGAGGGAAGAACCGCTGGCTCCTTTGAGTGGGGGAGAGGAGAATGGGCGAGCTGGGCTCCAGGCCTGCCCCCAGGACGCTTCCCCACAGCCTGGGCCGCTGTCCTGGGCCGCAGCACCCCTCACTCTGCCCAGGGCCGGGTGACCCGGGTCCCACTGTAGGATGTGGGTCCCCTTCTCGTACATTCCCTCCTGGTGGCTGCAGGAGACCTTCAACCATGTCACCAACTGGTCAACACTTCCTGAGCGACCCGTCAGGAGCCGTGAGCTAGACTGCGCCATCCGAGGCAGGGGCGCTATGCAGAGCGGGCGGGCCCAGGTGCTGTGACAGGAGGTCAGATCCAGACCCGGGCACTGCAGCCAGAGACGGGCCAGGCCAGCGAGGCCCCAGGAGGTGGTGCTGGACACGCTCGGGGCTGCCCGGGGAGCAGGCAGAGATTTGGCTGGAACGCCAGGCCGGCCCCGGCTTCCAGACAAGCAGGCGGGAACCTCCCGCAAGCTGTGGGGAGCGCTGGACGGGCTGGTGGCTGAAAACGTCTGAAGGCAGAGCCCATCGCATGTCCCGGGCACCCAGCCTACGGCTCCAGGGGGCACACTGGCCTTCCCGGGCAGGCCCCAGAACCAGATGGGCAGCAGAGTCTGACCCTGGGCCATCGAGTCACATTTCTTTGTTTTTCGGTTTCTTTTAGTTTTTTAGGTTTGGTTTGGTTTTGGCTGTGCCGCAAAGCATATGGGATCTTAGTTCCCCAACAAGGTATTGAACCTGCGGCCCCTGTAGTGGAAGCACAGAGGCCTAACCACTGAACCGCCAGGGAATTCCCCTAATTATGTTTTATAAAGTATTTCTTCCTTGGGTATAACTCTATTGAATTAAAATTAAAGTGCAATAAACTGTATGTACCTGAAGTGTGTAATTTGATAGGGTTGGGCATGTGTTTGGGCCCAGAAACCGTCACAGTTTCCATCACCCCGAAGGGTGGCAGCTCAGCCCCTCCAGCCCATCCCCAGAAGCCAGCCAGCCACCTCTGGGCAAAACAGACTAGTTTTCAGGTTATGAATTTTATATGATCAGAACCACACACGTGGGCTTCTTTCACTCGGCGTCATGATTTTGAGACACATCCGTCATCACACGTTTGCTTCCTTTTATTGCTAAATAGCCCTGAGTTGTACGGCAGCACGATCTGTGTGTGTTCACCAGGCGACAGGCATGCGGTGTGTTCATGGTTTTGGTGATTCCAAAGGAAGCTTCATGTTCACACCTTGGTGTGGACATGGTTTTTTTTCCTTGGGTAACATCTCGGGGTGGGATGGTTGTAGAGTTGTGTATGTTTCTGTGATTTATCTTTTCTTTTTCTTAATGGTGTCTTTTTAAGAGCAGGAGTTTTTAATTTCAATGAAGTCCAACTGATCCATTTTTAAAATTGTTTCGTGCTTTTTGTGTTCTAAGAGATCTTTGCCTACCCCAAGCAAAAGATCTTTCTCCTGTGTTTCCTTGCAGAAGTTTTATAGTTTTAGAATTTACATTTACCAATAAATTTTGAATCAAAATTTTAAATTTTGAATTATTTGTGTGCGTGTGTGTTGTATGAGATAAGGGTCAATGTTTTTCTCCCCATAAGGATATTCAGCGGATCCAACCCTATTTGTTAGAAAAACTTTCTTTTCCCATTGAGTCGTCTTGGCACCTTTGTTGAAAATTGATTTACCATGCATGGTAGGTCTATTTCTTTTTAAAAGCAGATTTTTGGAAGGAAAATTCGAGACTCTTTCTTCTAAATTTGGTCCCTGTCCTACCACTCCCCACATTTGACTCACCTCCATCCATCCTTTGCCTCGAAGTTTCCTAAAAAGTTAAACATAGATGTGCCTCATGACTCAGCAATTGCACTCCTGGGTTATCCTGGAGAAACAAAAATTTACATTCACACCAAACCTGTACAGAAATGTTCACAGCAGCTTTACTGTGTTAGCTAAAGCCTGGAAACACCCAAGCGTCCTTTCAGGTTAAAAGAACCTTGGCCCATCCTGGAAGGAAGCGTCTTCCAATTACACAATGCTCCTGAAATGACAAATTATCGCGATGGAGAAGAAACCAGGGGTTGGGGGAGAACAGCACAAAGGAGTTCTCTGTGGGGACCAAGGAGTTCTGTGTCCTGAACGTGGTTGTGGAACCTACATGTCACAGAACCCCTGCACGAGGACACACCCGAAGGAAAATGTGAACCTGCACAAGTCAGCCCAGCCGAGGGAGCTCCACAGTCCAGTTAACTGTGCTGTGCCAACATCCAGCTCCTGGTGTTGACGATTTAGGATCGTTGTGTAAGTTTCCACCACTTGGAGACTCTGAGGGGTGGGTACGTGGGACCTCTCCGTACTGTTTTGCAACTTCTTGTGAAGCTGTAATTCATTCAAAAGACAAAGTTAGAAATACAAATACTTAGAAATAAATTTGACAAAAGATACACACATGACCCATACACTGAGAATGCAAAAGCATTGCTGAGAGAAATGAAAGAAGACCTAAGTAAATAAAGAAACGCTGAGTTCAGGGAGTGGAAGATTCAATACTATTAGAATCATCAAGATGACAGTCTCCCCAAATTAATGTAGAACCAATACAATCCCAGTCACAATCCTAGCAGGTTTTTCGGTAGAAATTCAAATTCAAGCTAGTTCTAAAATTTGTATAGAAATGCACAGACTTAAAGGAACCAGAGCAAGCATGAAAAAGAACAAGGCTGGAGAATTTATATTACGTGATCCCAAGATTATTTTAAGCAACAGTCATCAAGACTGACTTGTCATGGTTATAACAGACCAGCTCAGGACAAAACAGATTCCAGAAACAAACCTACTCAGATGCCATCAGTTGACTTTGACAGGGTGCTGGGGCAATTCACGGGAAAAGAAGACTCCTTCCAGAAATGACCCTGGATCATGTGGACGTTCATGTGCACCAGAACAAAGCAGAGAAAAGCCCTCAAAACCCTTGGCTCACTCCAAAAAAATGATACAAAATTCACCCGAAAGTGACAAATTTCAAAAATTAACATAAAAGAGATCTTAGACCTAAATGTATGAGCTAAAACAATGAAACATCTAGAAGAAATATATGACAAAATCATAGCGACCTCTCCTTTGGGAAAGATTTCTTAAATATGACACAAAAGTTTAAACTATGTGGAAATTATCAATAAATTAAATTTCATCAATCTTGAATTTTTCCCTTCAAAAGACACGAAAGAAGATGAAAAGGCAAGCAATAGAGTGGGAGAAAATATTTGCAAAACATACATCCAACAAAAGGCTTTTATCTAGAACATATAAAGCAGTCTTACAACTCAAGAAGACCAACAATCCAATTTATAAATGGGCAAAAGATTTGAACAAACACTTCACCAAAGAAGATATACGGAAGGCAAAGAAGCACAAAAAAGACACCGCACATCTTTAGAGAAATGCAAATTCAAACCATAACTAAACACCACTACAAACCCACTAGGATCGTGAAAATTAAAAGCCAAGCAGAAGTGAGGGCGGGGGACGCCTGGGCTCCGTAGACAGCAGGCAGGGGTGTGAGACAGGAAAACCCTCTTGGAAAATAGTTTAGCAGTTTCTTAAAAAAATTAAACCCAGACATTCCATTTCTAGGTTTGTCCACACAAAGTCTGGTGCATGAATGTCCATTATAGCTTTTAATAGCCCAAATCTGGAAGCCACCCAGTCGCCCACTAAAGGGCGAGTGGAGAGATTAAGACATGCACACAGCGGAAAGCTACCCAGCACTGCTCAGCGTGCACAAGGTCAGGCCATAACTACATACACACGGGTAATTCCATTCACAGAAAAATCCAAAACACGCACATTAACCTATAGTGACGGAAAGGTTAGTGATCCCCCAGCAAGAGAAGCAGGAAGGGCGGGGGGACTCCGGGGTGGCAGATGCGCTCGTGATTGTCTGGATTACGGTGACGATTTTACGGGTGTGTCTGGATGTCAAAACTGACCAGGGTGTGCATCTTACATGTGTGCATTTTATGTCAAATACAGCTCAAAAAGCTGAGAAGTGAACAGAAGCCCACAACGAATGGCGTCCAGTTGTGATGGGAGGGATTTAGGTTGGTAGAAGGGAGAATCCTTCAGTAGAGGCCGTGGGTCTCTGGGGACGTGGCACAACCGCACTCCGTGAGTCCTGCTTGGGTGCCGTTGGAGGACAGGCGCGGATGCCGGTCACACCGGTGACCCATGGGCTACTCCTGGGAAATGACATAGAAATAACAGAGCAGCTGCGATTTCTCGTCTTGGAGCGCTCTGCAGTTTACAAAGAACATTCCTCTCCTGACCTAAGGGGTTCCTGGCATCTCCCTCCTGAGCGGCTTCTCCTCCCATCCACTGCTCCTCCCAGAACACAGGCCTCACCCCGCCTCACCTGGACAGCTTCAGGCCACGAACTGCGTTCCACCCGCACAATGGAGTTCTGTCCGACACAGGAGCTACTGATGGAATAAAATTATTGTTAAGGCAGGACAAGTAAATTTAACATAAAAGTTTCCCTGCCCTTGAGCCACTGGCCCTGCCCTTCAGTGTGCATTGCACACGCGCATTGCACACTTGCTAGAGCCCCTTAGAAGACGCAGGAATGCCTGCTCTCCAAACAAAACAGAGCAAGTCCCTCCTGGCGCCGGCAGGTGCCTCCTTAGGAGATAACATTCCTTTCTCAGCCCTGCAAGGCCACGGTGGCCCACTGCTCGCCCTGGTAGACGAAGTACACTGTCAGTATGTGACTCTGACGTAAGACCCTTTGTCTCAAAAACTTATCTAACTGTGCTTTGACCTCAACCAGGCAGAGCCGTCCTCAGAGCTCCTGAAAGACTGTCTCCTGGGTTATAATCCTCAGGTTGCTCGGATAAATTTTTCCATTTCTTTTTTAGATTGGCTACCGATTAATTCTTCTCGTCGACGTTACAAACTGAGTCTCACAGACATAATGTTCAAGGGAAAAGCCAGACTTTTCCCTTGAACATTACTTTTCCCTTGAACGTTCTTCAAAGAATGCAGTTTGCTTCCATCCTTGTGAAGGCTCAAGACGGCCAAGGATTCCTTTTCGGCCTGACAGTCTGCCCCGTAAATCCATTTGGCTAACGCGACGCCCCAGCCTGGCAGGAGCGGCCCACCTCCGCCCCCCGGGCTGTGCTGCTCCCAGACAGGCCTCTGGCGGGACCTCAGGCAGACCCCTCCCAGGGTCACAGCCTGGGGCGCAGGGGCAGTCGGAGCTGTGAGCTGCCCTCTACTGGGGGTGGTGCTGGCCCCAGACGAGGGAGCAGGGATGGCGGGGGTGGGGGGTGGGGGGGGTGGGGGGAGGAGGGATCCCTTCCCGAGGACACGGCTCCCGCGGCAGGGAGGGGCAGCTGCGGGGACAGAAGGGGCAGGTAGCCAGGGGAGGTCGGGGGAGCGGAGCCCGAGGGCCTGGAGGCCCCAGCAGCTCTGCGGTGCGGCGGGGGGGGGGGGGGGGGGGGGGGGACACGACACTTGAACCCTCTGGCTTGGCGGAGCCGGAGGCTCCATCTGGTGGTTGGAGCTCTTCCATCCTGCTAGTACGGCCAGGGCTTAGATTCCTCTGACCTTGGCCTAAGTCCCAGCCTCCCAAGGTAGGGCCCCGACTTCTCCATAACCAAACACTGCCTTCTCCTTGGCATGCGGACTTTTCCTGTCCTGGAGCAAACAGGGGCAGGGTGGTGGGGACGGTGACCTGGGGAGTGTGACATTCCGCGTCAGCATCAGAGGTCACGGAGCGAAGTGGACCAGGACCCCTCATGGGCTCCTGAGGGAAGAGTGTTCCTGGCACGCGGCTGATGGGAGCTCACAAGCGCTTCTTGGGATGGCGACACCGCCGGGATGGGGCAGCCCTCTCGTCCCCCTTCTCAGGTGAGGAGGCCCAGAGCCTGCTGCAGTCTCCCTGGTCCCCACCCCCCAGCGCCACGGGTCTCTGTTCCAGGCACCACCCTCAGCTCCAGCCTCTCTTCTCACCCAGGCCACTCCCCTTCTTCTCCACAGATGGGCCCCCCCCCCAGCTGCTCCCCCTGCACAAACCTCCTTCCCTGGCTCAGTCCCCTGAAGGAGCCCTTGGAAACAACCCCCCGTCCCCCACAGTGAGGGGTACGATCACCCTCCCTGTGGTCTGGCCAGGACCCCTGCTCCAAGCATCCTTCTGGCTGGGAAGACGTGATACACAGTCAGCACTTAAAAGGATAAACAGAAATTCCAATTCCCTTTTCACTGCTCGGGGCCACGTCTGGAGTGAAGGTTTCACAACATCTGGAGGAACACGGTGCTTCCTGTTCCAGGAACCTCCAGAGTTTTGTGGGTTTTACCGCAGAGTTGAGCAGCCTTTTACCATGAAAACAGGTCTGTGTGAACGCGACGGCGGGGGAGTCCCCCAGGCCAGGACGCAGGCTCTGGGACACTCACAGGGACTCAGCCCAGGAAGCTGACAAAGCTGGACATGAAAGTGGTCCGAGCACCGAGGCCATGGGACGCCACTCGCCACGCAGCGAGGGCCGAGGCCCGGTGCCCACGGGCTGCTGGCCGGAGTCCGCGTGCGGGGCTGAGCTTGGCCTCAGAGACTGGATGCAGATGCAGACGTGACCAAATCTTCTGAGTCATCGCGGTCATTACTGCGTGTGTCCCTGGAGCGGAATGGCCGCTGGGTACGTGTGCTCTCCCGAAAGCTGGGCGACCATCCTGCCTCAGGAGGGCCACCTGGGGGTGAGGGACGGGCAGAGAGCTTCTCCCAGGCAGGCCTCCCGGGGGTGGCGAGAAGGCCCAGTACTTGTCCTGGAGTCTAAGGCCCAGACTTAAGAAATCTGGACCCAGGAAGGGAAGGAGGGTGCAGGAGGGTGGAGTGGAGAGGCAGGTGTGGGGGAAGCACGGCCGGGGGCGGCTGTGGTCTCCTGCCCTCCAGGCCTCGGGGTTGGCCCAACCGGGGGGCGGCGCTCCGTCCCGTGGGCCTGGCCGCGGGGTTGTCAGCCGGAGCCCCCCTTCCGTCTCTCAGCTTTGACAGCAGCTGCCTCTGTGGCCCGGTCAAGGGCTCAACGGCCTCCTTGTGGAGTGAGGCCCCCGGGGGCACTTTATCCCACAGGTGACTGGGGTGGTGTTTTGTCGAGTGTGACACAAGAGGCAAGCTCTGCCCCTGCCCCAAGGTCGAAGGCCATCGGGTAGAGACGGCCAGATGCTCCTCAGATCCGGGGACAGACTCAAAAGGCAGCATCTGCAACAACTTCGACCTCTGGGGCCATCTGGTCCCTGAGGGCCCTGATACGGCAGCAAAACAGGAAGAGGGGCTGAAAGGGGAAGCAAGTGTAAAGTGGTTTGACCTATAAACTGAAATCATCTCAGTAACCCACCATCACGATGGAAAGATGGGTCACTCACAAATGCAACTATTTTAAAGTGTACAGTCCAGTGCTATTTAGTGCACAATGTCTGTAACCACCACTTCTCCCTAGTTCTAAAACGTTTTCAAAACACTCACCCCAGAAAGATACCCCGAAACCATTAAGTAATCCCTGCACGCCGCCACTGGCCAGCCCCAGGCAACCACCGGTCTGCATCCTGGCTCTAAGGATTTGCCTCCCCTGGGCATTTCATGTAAAAGGAAGCCTAGAGTATGTGACCTTTCGTGTCTAACGTCTTTCACTGAGCAACTTTTCCGGGTTCATACGAGGTGTTTTGCCACTGAACGTCTGGCCCTGTGCTTTGCTTTGTCGGCGGGTCTCTGATTACTGATTCTATCTCTTTACTTTGTATAGGTCTGTTGAGAATTTCTATTCTTTAGTCAGTGCTGGTAATTGGTGTTTCTAGAATTTGTCTTTTTCATCTGGGTTATCACATCCGTCAGTAGACTGTTACTCCTAGAATTCTTCTCTTATAGTTCTTTTACCTTCTGTAAGGTTGGTAGTAAAGTACCCACTTTCATTTCTGTTTTTAGTAATTTATGTATTCTCTCTTCTTTTCTTAGACGGTATAGCTAATTTCTGGACTCTTGGTCAGAGTTTATCACTTTTGTTGATCTTTTCAAAGAACCAACTTTGGTTTTGTTGATTCTGTTGTTTTGTACTCTTATCATTCATCTCTGCTCTAATTATTTCATTATTTCCTCCTTTCTGCTGGCTTTGGGTTTAGTTAGCTCTTCTTTTTCTAGTTCCTTAAGGTGTACAGTTCAGTTGTTGATTTGAGATCTATATTTTTGGTGAAGAAAATTTTATTGAGTTATAGTTGACATATAACATTATATTGGTTTCAGGTGTATAACGTAATGAGTCAATATTTGTATCTATTGAGACGTGGTCACCACCATAAGCCTAGTTAACATTCATCACCAAACATAGTTACAAAACCTTTTTTCTTGTGATGAGAACTTTTAAGTTTCACTCTCTTAGCAACTTTCAAATATGCAATACAGTATTTATTACTAACCACAGTCACCATGCTGTACATACACCCCCATGACTCATGTATTTTCTAACTGGAAGTTTGTAACTTTGGGCCCCCTTCACACATCTTGCCCATCCCACCTCTGTATCCGCCAGCTTCTTTTTCTTAAGATTCTGCGTACGAGTGAGATCAGATGGTATTCGTCTGACTTCTTTCACTTGGGCGCAACACCTCCAGGTCCATCTGTGTTGTTGCAGATGATAGGTTTTCATTCTTTTCATGGCTCGATAATATTCCATTGTACAGCGGGTCCCTGATTTAACGATGGTTCGACTTATGATTTTTCTACCTTATGATGGTGTGAAAGCCATGCACATTCAGTAGAAACCGTGCTTCGAATTTTGGATTTTGATCTTTTCCTGGGCTGGCGACGAGGCTGTTGTGATGCTGGGCAGGGGTGGCAGCCGCAGCTCCCAGTCAGCCCCAAGGTCACGAGGGTAAACCACCGATGTACACTTACAGCCATTGTTTTTCACTTTCACTACAGTATTCAATAAATTATATGCGATATTCAACACTTTATTATAAAATAGGCTTTGTGTTAGATGATTTTGCCCAACTGTAGGCTAACGTAAGTGTTCTGACCATGTTTAAGGTAGGCCAGGCTAAGCTACGGTGTAGTTAGGTGTATTAAATGCATTTTCGACTTACAATATTTTCAACTCAGGATGGGTTTATGGGGACATAACCCCCACTGTAAGCCGAGGAAGAGTTGTGTGTGTATAAATACACACACGCACACACACACACACACACATACACACACACGCACACACACACACACACACACACACATACACACACGCACACATACACACACATACGCACACATACACACACACACATATACACACTGCATTTCTTTATCCATTCATCTATTGATGGACATTGAGATTGTTTTCACGTATTGGCTATCTTAAATATGTAGCGATGAACATGGTGTCTCTTTCAAATTAATTTTATTTTTTAAATGTAGGTATTTACAGCTATAAATTTCCCTCTGAGCACTGTTTTTGCTGCATCCCGTAAGTTTTGCTATATTGTGTTTCCATTTTCATCCTTCTCTAAGTATTTTCTCAGATAAATTTTCTAATTTCCGTAGTGATTTCTTCTTTGATCCATAGTTTGTTTGAGCATGTTATTTCTATGTATTTGCAAATGTTCCTGTTTTCCTTCTGGTATTGATTTCTAGTTTCATTCTGTTGTGATGAGAGAAGATAGTGTGTATGAGTTCAATTTTCTAAAAATGTTCTGAGAACCGTTTTGTGGCCTAACATTCTGAGGACTAACTATTTCACGTGCAGAACGTGTGCTCTGCTGGTTTTCTGAGTGTGCTTTATAGTCTGGTCAAACTGGTCTAACTGGTTTCCAGTGTGTGAAGCCCTCTCTTTCCTTCTTGATCCGTTTTCGATGTTCTATTTCTGAAAGTGAGGAAATAATACTCTTTTTCATGTATTTAATAAATGTTTGTTCATCCAATAGTTATCATCAATCCAGTAAATGAATTCACATACAATGGGTTCCATGTGGTCAATGCAACATTCAGAGACCAACTACTGATTCATTTATGTAGCAATACCTGTCGTTGCCCACAATACATTGTGCAGGAAGTATAACAACGGATGACCTATGGCTCAGGCTAGTCGGGTAGAGGAGACCTGTCTACCAGTAACCATACAACAAGGCATAAGATCCCAAGTGCTGGAAAGAGAGCTGCCGATAACTAGCACTGCAAGCTTAGAGAGCTTTCAAACCCAAGCGGGGTGTCATTTATTTGGCCGTGAGCAGATTCAGCTGAGGACGAGGATGGCCTCCACACCAGTAAGACAGAGACAGTGCGTGGGTGCACCAGCGGCACAGGGAAAGGCAGCCGAGGGGGCCAGAAAGCCTGGCCCAAGCCCAAGCTGCTCCCGCTTGCTCTTGGCCACTCAGCATCTTCCCAGGGCGAGAGACAAAGGAAACCCCGGCAGCAGTTCCGGGTGACTGCAGGCTTCCTGGGGACAGCAGCTTGCCCCGGATCAGAGCTGTCCGCTCTGGACTCGAGATGGCTGGAGATGCGGGCGGGCGGCCGGGCTGTCACACTCGGCAGAAGTGGAAGCACAGAGGGCACACGCGTGTCCTCCGAGGGGCTCTCCACTCACTCGGGGCCCCTCTCTGCCATTCCTTGGACGCACTGCTGCTCTGTCTCCTTGGCTCTCCGATCTCCCTGCTTCAGAGCTGGGCCCATCTTTAGTCCCCCCACCCCACCGGCAGGGGTGAGGGCAGCAAGTGACGGGCCTCCAAGTCCTGGCCGCACCTGATTCACGGTCAGCGAGCACCTTCGTCGTGTGGATGAAGACGTGCGCTTGCCCAAATGGTGGGTTGTAACTGCAGAGCCACTTAGAGTCGGGGTGGGTGAGTAATGACAGCAGGAAGAACCCCAGGAACAAAGAGCCCAGTGTCCCTGAAGGAATTTGGGGTGTTAATCCTGCCAGCGTCCGTTTAGGAAATTAGCCCTTTCACTGCTCCCAGGAGTGGACACCAAGGGCTGTGAAAGAACTCATTTGTTTCCCACAGGTTAGTAACTCGCCTCCGGAGAACCCAGTTACTGATCTTCAGAGCAAGTCCGATAAGATGTTCTGAACCTGACTGGAGAATACAGGCTGAAATTACATACTTATTTCATGACGAATCTTCAGAAATGCCTCTAAGCCCATTTTAAGACCTTTAGAAGGAAATCTGCTGGACGTACCTCTGTGTACGGAAGCCAGGTGGTGGCAGGTGAGAACTCGACAACATGCACGTACACACCTCCGTAGGGCCTGGGGCACAGCACCCCGGGCGCGGGGATCTGCACCTGCTCTCACCAACTTGTCCCTGGGCCGGGAGCCATGCAGGCCCTGGGATGGGTCTCCCACTCGGACCAGCTGTGAGACTGACTCAAAACCTTATCCAGGAAAGAGTGAAAGAAAACACACAACCACTTTTGCACGTTGCTGCTGTGGACTGAGTTGTGTCCCCCGAGTTCATACACGGAAGCCCTGGCCCACGATGTGATGGGATTTGGAGGTGATTAGATGAGGTCGTGAGGGTGGAGCCCCCAAGACGGGATTAATCCTTGACGAGAAGAGGAGGAACCAGAGCTCACGCTCTCTCCCAGATGAGGACACAGGAAGAAGCCCGTGGAGGAACCACGTCTGCCAGCCCCTTGATCTTGGACATCCAGCCTCCCCCCAGCAGGGGTTGGGGGTGCCCTGTTACACAGTCCAAGCTGCCCGAGACCCTTGCTAACCCCTGAGCGGTATGTGTGGTGTCCCTGCCCTCAGAGGGTCATGCAAGTCCCTGTCCCAGCACAAGCGGGATCCGATTAAGCCAATGCGTGGAGAGAACCAGAGGCAGCACCCAGTGCTTCACGACCTGTGGCTGGAGGGCGCTCAGTAACATGCTCCCTCGTACAGTTTTCAGCCAAATTTCACTCATTGCTTTCCAAAAACGCCAGACTAAGAAATAGAACAAATAAACGAGAGAGGATTCCCACTTTACAGATGGAGAAATTAGAACTTCCTAAGAGTAAGCAATTTGTTTTAAAAAAGAGAGAGAAACATGATCTTGGTTATGAATCTAAGACTACTTTTCAAAGGATTTCCCTCAAGCTACTTACTGATGATGGTGATGATGGTGGACGTGATTTCTCAGCCAGCAGGCATGTCAAGTTTATTGCGTCAGACAGATTGGGCTCAATTCCTAGCTCCTGAAAGATTACTTTTGACTTTGAAATCAGTTCTGTGAACTTCAAACTTTGAAATTATGAGTCAAGTTGTGAAGAGAGAATAAAGGTGTTTTCTGGCATTCAAGTTTTCAGAATATTTACCTCTGCCCAACACTTTTTTTTTAAGAAAGTTACTTGAGGATGTGCTCCAGAAAAATGAAGGAAAGAATAAAGAAAGAGAAAGGCCTGGGATCCACAGAATAGTGGCTCCAGCTCAGAAAAACTGTGAAGGGAAGTTTGAAAACGACAACTGTGCTTCAGGTCAAGAGAACAACCAGCTCTGATGGAGCAGAACAACGTCTGGCTCCAGAGGGAAAGTACTAAGGGTCACTTGACATAGTGGTGAAGGAGAATAAAAGCTATATTAAACGAATATGAAGAAACATGAGAATACATTTGAAGAAAAAAATGTTAAAACCATCAGGGTGGACAAAGCAGGTGGACAGTGTTTACAGAAGGAGAAATAATCCTAGTGCTTCTCGGCTCAGCAGAAAATATTTACATTGTCATGAAAATGTAAATGCTATTTATGGACTTAACTGAAAATATCAATATAATTACAGTGGGAGTATGGGAGTGGGAGAGGTAGAGTTAAAACATTATCACAGCAGAAAACAAGCAGATATTGTCTAAAAGTGACAGATCAAGAAATAAAAAGGGAAGCATATGATTTAGTGATAGAACTGTCAGTTCCAGGTCAGCGTTTTGGTCCTGGCTTACTTTACACTGTGATTGTGTTCTGTATATACACTTACTTTAATGAAAACACAATGTCGGGGCTTCCCTGGTGGCGCAGTGGTTGGGAGTCCGCCTGCCGATGCAGGGGACACGGGTTCGTGCCCCGGTCCGGGAAGATCCCACATGCCACGTTGCGTCTGGGCCCGTGAGCCATGGCCGCTGAGCCTGCGCGTCCGGAGCCTGTGCTCCGCAACGGGAGAGGCCACAACAGTGAGAGGCCCGCGTACCGCAAAAAAAAACAAACAAACAAACAAACAAACAAACAAAAAACCCACAATGTCCACCTGGCAAGTCCGCGCTGAAGAGGAGGGAGGGGCCCTACACGGTCATCCAAAATCACAGAGGAAACCAGAAATCAGCACATATTTGCAAAAAATAGGACACAAAAGACTCATAGCTATATGACAGATGTCACCTCTACTAAAGGACTTACGTGCAAAATCGCCGTGGCACACGCAGCGGCCTGCGTGGGAGAAGCAGGGCCTACAAACGAATCGCACGACGAGCATGAGATTGTCGCCAGCGACCGAGGAAATGCAAGTAAAACCAGGCGCTGCTGTACTTCCATTCAGTGATCTAAAGTGTGAGCTCAGGGCCAGGAGCTGCGGTGCAAACGGAAGCGGGAGATGACGGGAAAGTGCGTCTTCTTCCCGGTCTGGGAAGGCAGGGTGACAAGATGTACAGAGGAATAGACAAAAGACTCGTGCCTTTTGACCCACCAAACCCACAGGGAACTAACTTAAAGGACAGGTTATGAAGCTACACGTGTGTAAACAGAAAACAATGCAAACTGGCTACCAACAGACAATCGGTAAATCAAGGCTTCTCTATTTTACGGCTTATCACCATTGACACCTGGGAACGTGTACATTCGTAAAGATGTTATACTTACAAAATACCTTATCTGAAGAAAATCGGAACACTAGTGTATGAGCGATATTGAAATTGTGTAAATATATGTGTACATATGATTCAATGTGCAAGAAACAAGGAGAACTCAAAATACGTAAGGCTGCTTCATAAAAAAAAGCAACATGCTGTCTTTCAGTATTTGAATAATAAAATAGAATTATCTTGTTTATTGACTTGTAGAAGGTTAAAGCTGACAGTTCATTCATCTTGTCAGTAACCCCATTTTTTAGAAGGGGAAACATGTGGCTCAGACCACAAATGACTGAGCCATAGTGAAAATTCACAGCGGTAATTCAACGCCTGCCCAACTCACCGGGCGCAGAAGACACAGCCGCCTCCAGCCTCCTCGGCTGCCTCTGGAGTTGTACGTTCCTGGTCATTAAAGCCTCACCCACTCTTAACAGTTGTCATAAAATGTCACCTCCTGCATCAAAAACTGAACTTTAACTGTGTCACCCTCTGGGTTGGGACGGGGGCGGGGTGGGGGTAGTGGAGGGGGCCTGCAGATGGGGTGGACAGGAGTGGACAGGGGGACAGGTGGATGGACAGGAGTGAACGGGGTGGACAGGTAGATGGACAGATGGGTGGATGGGGCAGACAGGAGTGGACAGGTGGACAGGTGAGTGGACAGGAGTGAACGGGGGTGGACAGGTGGATGGACAGGTGGGTGGATGGGGCGGACAGGAGTGGACAGGTGGACAGGTAGGTGGACAGGAGTGAACGGGGGTGGACAGGTGGATGGACAGGTGGGTGGACGGGGGTGGACAGGGGTTGTGGCCTCCAGCCTGTGGTCCCCGTTCCTTCCTCTGTCTCCCTCGGGCCCCACACCTGCATCACCCCACGTCTCCCTTGCATGGGGAGAAACCCAGCACCTTCCCACCACCTAGTAGTTGGTTAGTACTTATCTGTTGGGTGAAATTCCACATCGACCCAAGAATAAAGGCAGCAACAAAATTTCAAGTGGATTTTCCTCCCTAAGCTGCTCTCTCTCGGTGAGCTCCATCTGCAGGCTGGCTAGCCTCTGGCCCTGAGTGGTGGTGGTCCCACGAAAGTGGCCACACGGGGACCCTCACAGATGGCGGCCGAGCAGCGGGCTGTCCCAGCAGGGCTGCAGGAGGAGCCCGCGAGGGGGTGGAGGGAGGTTCACACTGCATTTGGAAAACGGTGTGGGTTTCTTAAAAAAGCAGTGAAAACTAAAGGAGGAAACCTCTCATGTCCATAATTTAAAGTTTAATTAGATACAGCCTCTTCCTAAGCCGCCTTGGTACACAGCTTTGCGCTTCTGAAGCCGGGGACGGGCGGCGACGCGGGGGAGATGGGGGGAGTGGGAGTGCTGATGGAGCTTCAGGAATACAGGGCGCAGGGCCCTGCAGGGAGCAGCGGGCAGGGCTTCTGAACAAGCAAGAGCACAGGCCTCCAACCTGACTATTTACCTGAAGCTGACTGGCCGGGGGCGCGGGGCCAGAAGAGAAGGGCTGAGGGATGTTGCGACACAGTTTCCTGGCGGGAGGACACGGTCACGCCTGCATTCTGGCGCTGGGACGGCCTCAATCGAGGCTTGGACGCCGGCGCTCACTAGCTCTGCCGCTTCAGTCTGGGCGCCCAGCCACCACTTGGAGCTGCTCACGGCTCCACCGGAAGACCCCAGGCCTCCCCTACGCTGGAGTGGAGAAGGGATTCACGCCTCGTCCTACAGGAGACCCCTTGGGGGTCGGCTCCCAGGCCTGACTTTAAAAGCAAGGTGGGGGTGGGATTTGTTGCAGATGCGCTAATACGAACCAGATGCACTTCTCAATACTCAGCCTCAGCAGTGACAGGAATATCTGGGACGATCTCTGAAATTTATTGAGCACTTGCTAAGAGCCGGGAACTAAATGAGCACATTCCACACGCTGCTCCGCCAGGACCTCGACCACCCTGCAACGCTCAGCAAGTTAGGTCGAGTCCTCCAGCCGGCCCTGCCCACGAAAGGGTGCGCTGAGAGCCCACGGCCTCTCCCCAGGCCCACCCGCCGAGCCGCAGCCCTGCAGCAGGGCTGGAGGGGGGAGCAGTGCTGGCCACGGGGGCTGCAACAGGGGCCAAGGTGCTGACCGAGGTGGCCTTGGGGACCGTCACCTCTCAGGGCCTCAGGCTACCCGCCAGGAGAAGACGAGGTGAGCTCGGGCAGGGGCTGGACACCGGGGCTCCTCTACGTTCCTCGTGAGGTTTAAGCGATGACGCACCGAAACCAACGACCGCCAGCGAAGAGCCTCGGGGCTCCCTGGCGCCCGGGCACACACTGTGGGCAAAGTGCCCATCCAGGTGACTGGTGATGGGCCAGACGCCAGCCACGTGCTGGGGCCGCTCCAATTCTCGGTAGAAGCCACACTCTCAACCCCTGTGCCGAGAACCATACGTCCACGCATTGTTTCCGGGATGGGTTTCTGCAGAGCGTCCATCACGCAGGACGCAGGTGCTAACCTCGATGTTCTTGATGGCGAGCTCCTGAAGCCCTTCCCTCCCCCGGAGCCTGGCCTTGGGAGAGGATCAGGGTCTCCACACGGAGGAGCTTGAGCTGAAGGAGCTGTGTCCGGCAGCCACAGTTGGGGTCCTCTGTGACCAGCCCCAGGGCGCCGTCCCCTCTACCCTCCTGCTGAGGGCTGAGGATGACAAAGGTGACCCAGTGGTAGCACGGTAGCTCCTCCGCGTAGCTGTGTGCATGCGTGTGTGTGTGCGTGTGTGATGGGTCAGCTGGGCCCGCCCCAGTCTGCTCCATGCTGGGGCCCAGGCTGAAGGACCACCCCACCGCAGGGGACGTGGACACCCACAGGCCAGAGGCAGGGGCAGGCGGGCGAGGGGTGGCCCGCAAGCTCTGCTCAGATGGGGCTGGCATCTCAGTGACTCAAGCGTGCCGGTGTCATGGGGCCATGGTGGGCAACGAGTCCTGAACAGTAACCCAGCCGCCTCCTGCGCTGGGAAACCCTGTTCTCTAACTTTCCCCCGGTCAGCTGGCCCCGGGATTGGCAGGGAGACGGTGAGGCAGCCCTTCTGAGGGGCTGGACGTCTGCTGCCACTGCATTTCCTCTCACTCTGACACTGATACCACACGGACACTCACTCTGGCAATGAAAGGTTTTCATCACCATGATTCCGGGACCCTCCCGCTTTCCCAGAGCCTGTTTAGTGCCTGAATCCGAGCTGTGTCGACGGGACCCTCTCCCAGCCCCGCCCTGGCCTCAGGGCCGTCAGGTCATTGCATTCCCAGCACCGCCCACGGTGGCTTCTGCGGAGCAGGCTGGTGGCCGCTGTGCCGGGCCCAGCGCTTCATCGGTGAGAACCTCCCTCCCCCCAGCAGGGCGCCAGCCCCTGTGACCCCCCACCCTCCATCCCGGCAGCAGGCCAACACCCAGCCAGACCGGGCGCCTGGGCCCGATGGTGTCCCTCCTGTCTTGAGTGCCCCTGTCCCCCTTTTCTCCCCTTCCTCATTCAGCCCGCACTCTGGTGATGTCACTGGAGGGTGAGGCTTCCCCTCGGCCGTCTGGTTTCTTGGTGCAGCAGGGAGTAGAGATGGACAAACGCCAGCCCTGGGCCTCGACACGTCCAGAGGCAGCAGGTTAAGAAGCTTCCTGCCCTGCCCTCAAGTCGGAGAGCAGCAGCCTCTTGTGTGTCCCCTCTCAGGAGCGACAGGGCCCTGGGGCCATTGTGCCCGCTAAGTGCTAATTGAGACGATTTTCGACAACTGCGTCCAGAGGAAGAGGAAATGAAGGCTGAATACGAAACCTCCGTCTGTGTAGTTCACCGCTGGCCTCTGGCGTGACTGTCCTCGAGTCTGAGTCCTCCGTGGGGTAACTGAATCCTGCTGTCAGCTGGGCTCTGCTCACCAGAGACTTTCTGGGCATCGCCAAGACGTCTGGAAGCTCTGCCACGAAGTGTCGGGATTTTACAAGCTCTTTCTCCGAGCCGCAAAGAGGGTGTTGAAAGGGCTGGCCGTGTGGCTACTGCCGCCCCTCCAGTAACTGCCTCAGAGGGTGTGGCCTCGAGACTCCAGCAGGAAACGACACACGCCCTGAACCTTCCCGGTGGAGCGTCCACCCACATCGTCCCGCCGACGGCCCCCCTGGTCTTCTCTCTCCTCGGTTTGTATTTCCTAGGAAACCACTCTTTACGATTTGGAACTACAGTTGCAGAGGAAAGTCACAGAAACACAGCAGGATTCTCTAACCTGCTCGCCAAGGACATGCTGCTCTTCTAAAATCCTTTTGTAGTTTTCTACGACCGAGCCACGGGCCAAAAAATCAGCAGCCGTCCAAACAGTGCGAGAAAGACAAAACTGGTAGGGGACTTCATTACTTGTCACTCTGAGCCACCAGCAGCACCGTGACTGAGAACGTAATTACGACACACTGGACCCACTTTGAGCCAGAGACGTTCTGAACTGCACTTTCCAGGGAGCGGGGACTCAGATCAAGCAGGGACTCGGGCGGCTCCTGAAACGCAACCGTAATAAGTAACTGGCTTATAATCGGCCGAGAAGTGCGTGCCCAGTGCCTCCACGTAGCTCGCTCCAGGCGCTGCTGGTTCCGCCGGGTGCCAGGACAGGTCGGTCCTCCGTCTGCGCTGGCGGGCCGTGCGGGCAGCCAGCGCCTCCGGCCCCGCCGCTGCCCACCCCCAGCCCTCGCCCTGCCTTCTCCTCCCACCGCGGGAGAGCATTCTTTCCAACTTCAGGATTTGTTTGAACCAAGCATGAGGTCTCCTTCCATTAAACACAGCCCACAGAACCGTGTACAGACACGGTGAAAGGGATTAAGAAAATATGCTGTACTTACTTTGCGCATCCCAAAGCGGATGCCGTTAACCCTCTGTGTGCCGAGGGTCCAAGTGCTGGCGGGAAAGGAAGGCTGAACCTGCAGTCTGGCTCACAAGCTGCCCACGGACGGCGGGCTCACCCTGCTCCGGGGTGGGTGCCGGGGGCAGGGCTCTGCCCGAGGCCTCGAGGCCATCGCCGACCCGTCGGTGCAGAGCAGAGCGGCCGCAGGGCTGGGCCGCTGCGAGTCAGACTCGCCCTGTGCGATCCTGTGCTCTTGCCAGGACGTGAGCCCAGGTGAGGCCGCCGCAGAGCCTGTGGGTGCGCTTCCTCATCCATAGAAGAGGGAAATGACCGCGCACGCGCCCGGGCAGAACACGAGCTGGCCCACCCAGGACACCGGGAACCATGTCAGCGGGACGCGCTGGTGCCGTCACCGCCCCTGTGTGCGCCACCATCATCACAGGAGGATCGTGCATCAGAAAGGAGACGACATGAGAAAAACCGAGCAGAGCAGGCCGCCAGGGCCTGACAACCACACCCAGCACTGCCCATGGCCTGTCTGCGTCTAGGGAAGCAGAGGAGGGTGGGGCGGGGCTGGGCGGGCTCCACGGGCATCACAATGAGTCTGAGGCCCGTGTGGGAAGCTGCGGCCACCGCTGGTGACCGAGGGCCGGAAGACAGCAGGGGCGTCCAGAGCCTTCGCGTTTGTGTGTTTCCAGTCCCCTCTGAACCCCACTTGGTTCTGGAGCCAGAGTGGCCTGGCCAGCGTCGGGCCTGCCCTCCCAACACCTAACCAGACACGCTGGGCCCTGAGACCTGCTGCAGCTGCTCAGGTCTCTGGGGCTCCAATCTGTGCCCAGAGAGACGACACCCAGCAGCCCCGCAGACCAGCCAGGAAGGTGGCTCTGCTGGAAGAAAGAATGGAAATAAAAAACCTTAATGGACTGGCTCAGAAAAACAGAGGAGACAGAGGAGAGAATCAGTGAACTGAAAGTGGACCAATAAAAATCACCCAAGCTGAACAACGGAGAGAAAATAGACCTGAAAACAAAACCACTCAGAATGTTAGGGACTGTGGGGTTATAACAAGAGAGCTCACTTTGCATCCTGGAAGGATACGAGAAAGAAGATGGGGTTGAAAAAATACAAACGAACAAGTAAATAAAGGATGAAAGCTTCTCAAATTTTCCAAAAGGCATAAACCTACAAAATGAAGCTGAAAAAACTTCCCAAACAGGATAAATCCACAGCAAACCCCAGCAGACTCAAACTTCTTACAACTAAAGACAAAATAAAATGGCATTTTTCTCACTCAGATCACCAACAGATTAGAAACAAATTACAGCAGATTTCTCATGAGAAAGCATGGAAGCCAGAGGAAGTCCCCCTACGTTTTTCAGCTGCTAAAGAACTGTCAACGTAGAAGCCTGTATCCTGCAAAAATAGCCTTCAGGATTGAAGGGGGAAAGCAAAGCACCTCATTTGAAGGAAAACTAAGAAAATGTGTCACCAGCACACCTACGCCAGAAGAATGGTTAAAGGGATTTCCTCGGACCTAGGGGGGACTTAAACGTCAGGAAGGAAGAAAGAAATGGTGAACAAAATGGTGTAAACGCAGTCAGTCTTTCTTCTCCTGAGTTTTCTAAATTGTGTTTGACAATCGAAGAAAAATTATTGCACAGTCTGACTTGGAGGAAATAAGATAGTTATACCAGAGACAGAAGAGGGTAAAAAGACATACAGGGAGGCGAGGGGCCTATTCCTCACCTGAACTGGTACAACGGCGACATCAGTCCACTGCGATAAGCCATTTGTATATAAAGTAATATCTGGGGAAACTACTAAAAATGCTATAGTAAGAATTATGATCAAAAACTTTATAGATAAATCAGAATGCTAGAAACTGTCCAAGTAATCCAGTCAAGAAAAAGAAAACAGAGAACTGAAAAACAGAGAGAAAAAACAAAAGTAAGATGACAGACGCCAGCCCTCGCACGTCAATATTGCACTGGACGTTGAAGGCCTGAGAACGCTAAAGGCACTAAAAGTCGGCAGAATGGATTAAACACTGTGCCACGAGACTCACTTCAAATATAACAGTACAGGCAGGTTGAAAGTTAGAGAGTGGAATAAATATACCGTGGAAACATTCAAAAAGACGCAGAAGTGACTACCTTCCATCAGATGAAACAGACTTCAGAGCAAAGAAAACTGCGGGAGACAAAGGGACGTTGTGTGACGGTAAACGCGTCCGTCCACCAGCAGACCCGGGAACCCTGAGTGCATATGCATCAGACAACGGGGCTACAAATATGCAAAGCAAAACCTGATGGGACCGAAAGGAGAAAAAGACGGACCCGCGATTCTGGTTGGAGACCTCGACGTGCCTCTCTCAGTAACTGATAGACGGATCAGCCCCACCACCAAGAGGATCTAACCCACATCCAGCAAACATCCCGCCCAGAACACAGGGATACACTTTCTCCCAAGGGCCCATGGGACATAAACTAAGGTGGGCCTTGTCCTGGGCAACAAAACAATCCTCAACAGATCTGAAGGAACTGAAATCACACCCAGGGTGTTCTGTAACACAGTGGAATTGAGTCTGAAATCAATAACAGAAAGACAACAGGAAAATCTCCAAATACTTGAAAACTAAACAGTAAACTTGTGAATAATCCCTCGGTCACAGAGGAACTCTCAAGAGAAATTTTAAAAGTATATCGAAATGAATGAAAATGCGTGTCAAAATTTGAGAGAGAGAAACTAAAGCAGTGCTGACAAAGATGGTTAGGCTCCTAAACGCATATGTTAGCAAAGAAGAAACGTCTCCAATCAGTAATCTACGCCGCCATCTCAAGGAGCCAGAAGAGGAAGAGCAAAACAAACCCACAACAACAGAACAAAAGAGAGGACAAAGGAAAGAACAGAGATCAGCGAAACTGAAAAGAGAAAAACAAGAGGCGAGCAATGTAACAAAGAACCAGCTCTTTGAAAAGATCCACAAGATAGGCAAACCTCCAACAAGGCTGACACAGAGAGGGAACAGGGAACACAGATTGCCGATGCCAGGAATGAACGGGGGCTACCTCCACAGACCCTGCAGGCACCAGAAGGGTATTAAAGGAACGCTATGAACAACTCTACAAAAGTGTGAGCTCTTAGATGAAACTGACCAAATCCTCAAAATCCACAAACTACCACAACTCAACCAATGTGAAATAGACCATTTGAATCGCTTTTTAACTATGAAGGACACTGAATTTGTAACTTTAAAACTGCCCGAAAAAGAAATCTCCAGGCCCAGATGGTTTCAATGGAGAATGCTACCAAATGTTTAGTAATTAACCCCAACTTTACACAATCTCTTCTAGAAAATAGAAGAGGAGGGAACATTTTAGGAAGCTCATATTAACCACATACTAAGACCAGGCAAAAACAATACAAAAAAAGTAAACTACAGACGAATATTTCTCACAGAGATGCAGAAATCCTTAACAAAGCATTAGTACACAGAATTCAGCAACATATATAAAAAAAAATTTATACAAGGAACAAGTGAACTTTATTCCAGGGATGCAAAGCTGCTTCAATATTTTAAAATCATCCAGCGTGATTCACCATATTAATGGGCCAAAGAAGAAAAATTACGTGATCCTATCAGTGCAGCACAAATGAAAAAAAAACATTTGACAAAAATCAACACCTATTCATGGATGATAAGACGAGCGCCAGGAGTAATAACATGAATTTGTCAGTGTGGCAGGAGCGAAAGGCAACATAAAAAATCAACTGTGTCTTTTTTACATATCAGTGGAAATGCACCTACACGTATATGGTCAATTCATGTTCAACAAAGCGGCCAAGATAACGCAATGAAGAAAGGAACATCTTTGCAGCAAATGATGCTGACAGTTGGACATTCACGCGGAGGAAACAAAAAAATCAACATTGACCCTTAACTCACACTATATACGGGATAAACTCAAAATGGCTCATAGCCCTAAATGTTAAGTGAAAAACTGTAGGACTTCTAGGAGAAAAACATGCAGCTTTAGAGCAGGCAAAGGTTTCTTAGGATACAAACAGCATGAACCATGAAAGAAACTTGATAAATCGGACTTCACCAAAATTTAAAACTTTTGCTTTTGAAGGAAACAAAAAGGAAGTAGCCTTCCTCTACCTGGAAGCTGCCCAGATGTTTTTGCCCAACACATTTTAACATTTCTGTAGACTCAGAGATAAGCAAAGAGAAGTGGTTTGGGTGGGGGGAGGAAACTCTTACTGCATTATTGGGCCAGCTGCCCAGAGCAAATCTTTCCACTGTGGCAGAGGGGGCGGCAGGGTGGAGACCCTCAGGCAGAGAGTGGCAGCTCTCGCGTGATGGAGTCAAACAGGGCTCCCGGACCCTGAGCCCAGCTGGTCCTAGAGACCACCCTGGGCTTGTGACAAGCAAGGTCACGGTAAGGTGCTTACAACTGAACATGTGATCCATGCGGCACTGAGCCCGGGTCATGCTCCCGGACTGTGTCAGTCGAGGAGACAGCTCAGGTGCCCAGATCTAGAACAGGAGGCGGCTGTGGAGCTGAATTCAGAGGAACCCTGACAAGGAGCATGAAGCGGGGCTGGTGGGCAGCAGAATCCCTGGGACTGAAGCACCCGGCTTTCCTAGCGTCATCAGGGCCACGGCAAGAAGCCCCCCATCTCCACCGTACTCAGCAGCCTAGAAGTCCGACCCGATGCAGTAAGACCAAAAAAGAAACGAAGAGCTACACCCTCCGGAAGAAGGGCGGGGTGGGTGGGGTGAGGAAAAGAAACTATCACTCTTCACACATGATGTCTCTAAGAATATCTGTGTCCAAGAATATCTGTAATCCGTGTTCTACACACATTGTCCCGTTTCCCTGCACGCTAGTCCTGTGAGGTAGGTCTTACCACATACATTTTACAGAAGAGGAGCCAAGGCTTTCAGAAGGTACTGAATAATGTGGGGAAAACCGAATATCCACATGCAAAAGCACGAAACGGGACCCCTGTCTTACATCACACACAAAAACTAACCCGAATTGGATTAAAGACTTAAATGTAAAACCCGAAACTGTAAAACTCCTAGAAGAAAACACAGGGGAAAACTCCTGGAAACTGATGTTGGCAAAGTTTTTGGATTTGACACTTAAAGCGCGAGCGACAAAAGCAAAAAGTAAAGCGCGACTACGTCAAACTAAAAAGCCCCTGCGCAGCGGAAGAAATCATTTAACAAACGAATGGAGGGAAATATTTGCGGATTACACGTCTGGGATGGGATACGGCTGTAAGGAACTCATCCAACTCAATAGCAAAGCAAGTGATCCAGTTAAAAAATGGGCGAAGGACCTAAACAGACATTTCTCCAAAGACAACACCCACATGGCCAAGAGGCACGTGAAAACACCACTCATCATCAGTGACATGCACATCACAACCACAAGGAGATGTCTCCCCACACTCATCAGAATGGTTGTTATGCTAAAGACAAGTAAGGAGTGTTGGTGAGGGTGTGGAGACAAGGGAGCCCTCCTGCACTGTTGGGGAGAATGTAAATTGATGCAGCCACTGTGGAAAATAGTAAAAAATTAAAAATAGAACTACCGTATCATCCAGCAATCCCACTACTGGGTATATAATCAAAGGAAGTTAAATCACTATTTTTAAGAGATATTTGCGGGCTTCCCTGGTGGCACAGTGGTTGGGAGTCCGCCTGCCGGTGCAGGGGACACGGGTTCGTGCCCCGGTCCAGGAAGATCCCACATGCTGCGGAGCGGCTGGGCCCGTGAGCCATGGCCGCTGAGCCTGCGCGTCCGGAGCCTGTGCTCCGCAACGGGAGAGGCCACAACGGTGAGAGGCCCGCGTACCGCAAAAAAGGGCAAAAAAAAAAAAAAAAAGAGAGATCTGCAGCTTCATGTTCATTTGCAGCATTGTTCACACGAGCCAAGGTATGGAAACAACTGAAGTACCTGATGACAGATGACCAGCACATTTACGGATTAATAGAACTCACATTTTCTTTATCCATTCATCCGTAATTATCACATATACACATTTCTATACATACATACATATACTGGATAATTATGCATATATGTAAAATGGATAATTATTCAGCCATAAAAGAAGAAGGAAATCCTGTCACTTCCCACAACATGGATGAACACTGAGGGCATTATTGCCAAGTGAAATAATCAGACAGAGGAAGATAAACACACCTGTGTGCGTCATCTCACTTCTATGTGGAATCTAAAGTGTCCAACTCAAAAAATAAAATAAAATACAATATCCAACTCATAGAAACAGAGAGTAGAATGGTGGCTGCTTGAGGCTGGGGGATTTGGGGAGATATTTGTCAAAGGATATAAACTTTCAGTTAAAAGATGAACAAGCCTGGTGACTGAGTGAACACTGTATTGAATACTTGAAGTTTGCTGAGAGAGGAGATCTGAAATCTTCTCACCACACTCAAAACAATGGAGTAACTATGTGAGGTGATACATGTGTTAACTAACCTTAATGGTGATCATTTTACAGTAGATGCATGTATCAAATCATCAAGTTGTACACCTTAAACATACACAATGTTACGTGTCAGTTATATCAATAGAGCTGGGGAAAAAAGAGAATACAAGGACTTGCCCAAGACTGGATCCAGCAAGTGTTGTGTCTAAAATGTAAACACAGGTCTGGTTGATTCCAGAAGCAGTTTTGAGCCACAAAACTTCCCCAAACACCCAAAAGAGTGGACTCAGAATTAGTAAAACTGAGAGAGGAAATTACAATGATGTATAATAAAATTAATATACAAAGCCAATAGCATTTCCAGATGCTAGCAATGACGAATTAGCCGACGATGGTGAGGGTAGAGGACCCATTCAAAATAGCAACACCAGCTCTAGGATTAGTTAGGTCAAGAAATGTAGACAACATTTATATTGAGGAAACAACAAATTTTGTAAGGGACTATAGGAAAAACTTGAGCAAATTGAGAGATGTAAACATGATATCAAAAAGAGAACCAGAGATGGGAAGACTGGTAGATCTGAGTGCATAAAAAAAATATAAAATATATAAACCCCACAGCATACACATTTGTAAAGCCGATGAAAACACAAAACTTCACTAAGGGACATAAAAAAAGAGTGTGACTATTTGGAGGAACATGCTAGCAACGTTGCTAAGCAGAGAAAGGCTGTTACGGAACTGAGCGGACAGCAGGAACACATTCTTGCGAAACCATGGCTCTATGTTGATGTAGCGTGTGTATTTATGCCTTTACATACGTATTAAGGCATCAGGAATGTGTGAAAGTCCTAACAGTGGTTATCTCTGGATGATTTTATTTCCTTATTTGTGTTTTCCTTGTGTTTTTCAAATGATGTGCAGTACACATGAATTACTTTTATAGCTAGAAAAAACATAATGGTTAAGAAATTGTTTGAATTTTAGAATGCGTTCTTGGTAACTGTTCCAATATTTATGCTATTCTTACATGTTTCAGTGTTAACGCAGATTACGGTGCCACCTTTCCATGTATTACATCTGCCCCATCAGGAGAAGTCCTATTATTGTAAGAATTTACTCAGGATAGGAAATCACCTGTCACATCCGGCTTTCCTTCCCAGGAGTTTAAGTGGGGCTTGTCTGTATTTTTTTTTTTTTCTTTTTTTTTTGCGGTACGCGGGCCTCTCCCTGCTGTGGCCTCTCCCGTTGCGGAGCACAGGCTCCGGACGCACAGGCTCAGCGGCCATGGCTCACGGGCCCAGCCGCTCCGCGGCATGTGGGATCCTCCCGGACCGGGGCGCGAACCCGTGTCCCCTGCATCGGCAGGCGGGCTCTCAACCACTGCGCCACCAGGGAAGCCCTTGCCTGCATTTTTTTGATTGAGGATGGTTTTTGTATGTGTGTCAGGTGCCTTTTTGGCAGTGGGGAGGGGTGGGTTTCTCTATGTCGACTGCCCTTATCCATCTGTCTACGCTCTTTATGTGCTGTGCTACACATGCTTTCATAGGGGAAGGTAATTATACGTTTCCTTAGGTCCCAAAGCGTGGAGGGATTATAAGAAGAGTTTTAGGTGGTACAGAGATGGATACTTTTCATTTTTAAAGTTTTTAATTTATTTCAGTGTACTGTAGAAACAATTACGGCCAGTACCACAAATCTGTAAGTGAGTAATAAAAATTCAGATGTATAGATATGGCAAAACTTTAAAACCAGCATGCGAAAGGCTGAAACTCGGGAAACACTGATGTATGAAATAGTGCTTGGGCCTCATGTTACAAATGCCGTATGTTGTACGTGTGTTTCCATTGCTTGCAGATACCTTTCCTAGTGCTTTCTATATATGCACCACTTCTGTTTTATGTAGAAAATAGTCCTAATTTCCCTCTGCGATGGTAGTTTTTCTCCTTCTTTTTATTAGCTGGTTTCAGTGTTATTGCAGTACGATCGCCTGAAGTTTTACAGAATTTATCAAATGCATCTTTACTGCCTAGAACCAATTATAATCACCTTCTAAATAGAATAAAACCCCACCTCGCAACACAGGTGGGTTGCAGAGAATCCAGACGGGCAGACTGTGGATTACGTTTCTGCTCGGCTGAGTGACCGGGACAAGCCTCTGGCCACACCCACCAGATGCCCCTCCTGGTGACGGCCCACCTGGCTGCGTATCGAAGGCGACAACTCTTGTGGTAACTGGGACTTCAGGTCAGAAATTCCTGATAACGTTTTGTTACCTGATCCAGACAGACTGGACCAGGAGAAACTGGGCACCTGGGTGGGTGGAGCCCTCTGGGCGGAAGCGGAGAAGGTGAGGGTCCAGGACCGTCTGCAGGGGAGGATCGGGAGCGATGCTGTAGGCGTGCTGCCTTTGAGTCTCCTCCTGGGACAGCAGCAGAGAGCTGTGTGCCGAAGCTACTTGTTTAACCTCTCCCCCCAAAGCACTCTCACCTCAGAAGTCGAAAGGAGCGATTTCTGAAATACTCACACAGCCCCTCTCATTTCTTCGTGGGTGTCCATGTGATCCCTTCTCCTTTCTTCAAATACAAAACTTGACAAGTAGGTGCCTGGAGTTGGAGATGGGGGTGGAGTCTTTCTCTTAAAATTGCTTTTGGGCAAGGCTGGCTGTAATATCAATGCCGCAATTCACTTTCAGTCAGGAAAGTTTCTGGAATGAACTTCTGAACTCATTTGCACGTTGCTGGTAAGGGCTTGAAAGTCATGTCTGGGTTGCCACGTGGCCCTGCCTGCTTATTAACAATCTGATCTTGTGCAAGACACACAGTCTCTGGGAGCCTCGGTTTCCTTATTTGTACACTTGATACAAGAAGCTGCCCTGAGGGGCTGCTGCGGATTGAAACAAGACAGCACGTGTATCACGACCCCTAGACGGCGGTTACTATCACGATCATTTTTCTTATTACGACGCCCACCACTGCGATTGCCCTCATATTTACAAGTGAAAACTTAATCTGACTCTACCAGACCCTTGGGTATCACCATCCTTCTGTGCTTCTGTGGTGCTTCTGGAGTGTTATCAATACTGCATCTTTGCTTGATCTCTTAAAATCCCCATTATGATTACGAGCACAGTATTTGAATACCAGTGACCTGCCACATGTTTACAAACACTGACTTTTCTCTCTTTAAATAGTGTCCGTTCAGCTGAGCCTGAGCTACAGTGTGCGCTTGGAGGCCTCCCGCCCGTCACGCGGCCTCTCCCGTCAGTTCTCTCCCTCATCCCTCCGCGCCCCCTGCCACCAGAACACTTCTTGGTAGTTGAACCGAGGATGGTCTTTTTCTCCAAATTCCTCATTATTTTGGGGGAGTCCCGTGCTAGACTTTTGTTGCCCTTTATTTGGGGTATACCCTGCCTTGGAGCATTTAGCCCAGGAAAAGCTATCTTTTTCTTGAGCTAAATGCTCAAAAAATGGCCCAGAAAAATAGGCCATTTTTCTGGAAGTCTGTTTCTTTCTTAAATGCTACAAAAGTGGCCTGCTCCATCCAATAAGGCCTTGATAATCAGAGTCAACCACAGGTCCTCTGTCTTTGACAAGATGCATATTTGGAAGAAAGTGAGTGCAAGGCCACGACCACGCTCCTGCCAGAGAGCAGACGCTCGGTGGGGGCCAGGGGGGGTGTCGCTGAGGGTTCCTGAGGCCTTGGCTGTGGCCTGCAGCTCGCCGGGCCAGCCTCACGGGGAAAGTATGCGCCGAAACAATGGGCGTGTTTGGGAATGATTCACACGGTTTCCAGGAATGACATGAATAGACATTAATTCCCCCGTGAAGGTTGCACTGGGACAGAGCAACCTGCCAGGGCTGTGTGCCTTCTCCGTCTGTTTCCTCGTCTGCATGGGGGTCGGGGCTCTGGAGACCTGGGTGGGGCCGCCCTGCTCACAGGCCCCGCCAGGTGCCCTGGACTCCAGGTCCCCCGGCCCTGCGTTTGTTCCAGGAATTTCCCGTGCAGCGGAAAAGGCACCAGAACAACAGAAATCACGTACACGTGAGCAGAAAATACACACACAACGTGAAGCCAGTATCTTGGGTGGTTTGCTGTTGTAAAATGCTCATCCCAGGAAAGTTGGAGAGTAAAAAAAAAAAAAAAAAATGAAAAAAGAAAAAAATCACTTAGAGTCCCATCACCCAGAGAAAACCGCAGTGAACCTTTTTGCCACATTTTCTTTGAAGAACTTTGATACTGTAGTTCAAGAAAACATTAGCTGTTCCCATACGTCGTATGTATGATCTTATTATTACACAGAACACTTTCCCATCACTCACGGATGTATGAACAAATGTCGTTAACCCTTGATAAGCATCAGTGTTCAGTGCTTTACCATCATCCATTAAAAGAACCCACCATGGGACTTCCCTGGTGGTGCAGTGGTTGAGAATCTGCCTGCCAATGCAGGGAACACGGGTTCGAGCCCCGGTCCAGGAAGATCCCACATGCCGTGGAGCAACTAAGCCCGTGCACCACAACCACTGAGCCTGCGCTCTAGAGCCCGCAAGCCACAACTACTGAGCCCAGGTGCCTAGAGCCCGTGCTCCACAACAAGAGAAGCCACCACAATGAGAAGCCCGCGCACCGCAACTAGAGAAAGCCCGCGTGCAGCAAGAAAGACCCAACGCAGCCAAAAATAAATAAATAAATAAATAAGTTTATTAAAAAAAAAAAGAGAGAACCCACCGTAGTCCACCTAATAACCTCCCTTTTGGACAACTGAGTTGTTTATTTTTTCACTATTACAAATAATGCTATCCTATAATGAATATTTTGGGGCATAAAGATTTTTCCATATTTTGAATTCTTTCCTTTGGACAAACTCCCAGAAATAGAATATTGAAACAAGGGCAATGAATGTCTTTAAGACTTTGGGTGTCTTACCTGGCTGACCTTACACCAAGCTGGTGCTTTTAATTAAATAAAATATACTCAAATACTGAAACACTGGCATTTTGCTGGAGAGTTCTGGGAGTTTGCTTTTCTACCCTGAAGAGCTGTGCAAAAAATGTTAAACAGTTACTTAATGTTTAAGAAGAGTCCACCGTGAGAGTTAAAATTTTTCGCTATATTTATGGAGCACCCATTATTTGCAGCCAACGTACTGGGTGCTGGAACATATGCACAGAAGGCTCCGAATCCTCAGCGAGCGTGAAGTCCCCTCCAGGAAGTCCTGGCTGGTGATGAGGGAGGAGGGCATCCATCCCGAGGAGGCACCTGCTGGGTGGGGAGGTGGGGGGACCTGTAAGCCCAAGGTCCCAGGGCAGGAAAAACGCACGCTGCCTAGAAAAGAAAGCACTCGCAGGACACGTGACAACGTTCTCATCTCTTTCTTGGAAGCTTGGCTCCAATTTCCGGTTTTTCATTGCTTCCAGGACAGCTTGATATATTTCGTTTCCTGAAACGACTCTGCAGGCTCCACAAGAGGAGAAAAGGGAGGCGCTGCAGACGAGGGTGCGGGTGCGAGGTGGTGGCGGCGACCTGGCACAAGCGCTCCCAGCAGCCCCACCGTCACCGGAGATGCTGAGACCCTCAGGGCCCATTCGGCTGCAGGAGGGGTGCAGCTTCGCCTGTGGTCCCTCATCTCAGAGCAACGGCTTTCATCTTCCTCCAGCCTGTGGGTGGTTAGGGTAAAGCTTATTTTTGCCATGTTGGAGCCCAAGGTCCAATTAGCTATGATGTACTCTTATTCAGACCCTTTCAAGTTTGAAATAAGAACCTCAGGCCCCCATGAGCCAAAAGCCTTCGGTCTGTTGACAGTTCAGAGCATCTAAATTCCTGCTTTCTCATAGGGAAAACGACATCTCAGAATCTATTTCTACAATGCATGAGAATTCTGAACATCCTGCTGTTTATTTCTGGAGACGTCCCAGCACTGATACCACCACCAGCACCCCCGCCTTTCTGTTAAGGTGAATCTAGTGACTCAGCGCTGGTCACCACCAGCCGCAGGCGCACCTCATGAACAAGCTTTCGGCTCCTGCGTGTCCTGCATTCGTTGGGAACCACCCGGTGGCCCTTTCTGCAAGCACTGCTGGGGTCTCCCACCCCCAACGCCAGCCCCTTCCCAGGGAATCAGGGATTCATCCACATGTGGCCAAACAGCAGAAGCACAGTATCTCCTTCCAGATGCTCTGAAATGCGAGGACAGTGACAGGGACTCAGCCACCTGATGGCGCTACCCTCCCTCCCGAGACAGAAGGAGGATGGCCCCACAGACGGGTGCTCGCGCAGCACGCATCCGCGTCCAGCAGGCTCGAGGGCAGGCCCCATACAGGCGAAGGAGGCATCAGGACACTGGCTCCCCAGTGGGCAGAAGGCAGCCACTGAAAAGGGGGTGAAGGTTACATCGGACGCTCAGTTTATCAACACCTTATAATCCATTACATGTAAGTTTTACATCCCAAGTCCCCACGCCCGTCAGGACGGACGGTCCAGGAGTGGGACTGTGGCGCGGTTTAACCAAACCACCAGGAGGACCCGGTAAGGTCTCTGGACCCTCTTCTCTGGTGTTGGCTTCTCTCATCCAAAACTAGCTTCTGCTTAAAGCTCTGTATCGTCAACCTTGTTCTTCGGGCGATTTCCCTCCACACAGCTTTCCTCCGCCTCTGAGGTCTACTTAGCCCCGGCTTTTAAAAATTGAAATGTCTGACAACCTCAAAAATAACTTTTCCAGGCAAATAAATCTCTGACCCTTCAAGTGTTGTTGTTTGCTTGTTTGAAGACAATCTCTCGGTGGCGAGGACCCCGCAGGGCACACTGGGGTGGGGTGTTTGTGTCCTGCTGGGACCCCGTTTGGCTTTGTCCCAGCAGACAGGCCCCAGCAGCCCGGAACCCCGAGCTCCACTGAACCGACAGGCTCATCCCCCGCACTGCAAAGACCCACTAGTGTCATCTTTGCGGTCCTTCGCTGAGTGGACCGCAATGGATTCCGCATCACAGCCCGGCCATTCCCGCCTCAACTGTGTCGGGACCGTGAGGGGGCTGGGGGCTGACTGCTCCCCGTGCGGCGGGCAGTGGGTCCTGCACCTCCCAGTTAACTACGTGCTCTGTGCACGGGTCAGGAACCACAGTCGGTCAGCTGCCCGTAGACATGGACGTGACATCACACCTCCCTGCTGGCCGCTCTGTGGACGTGACGGGCGGCGTGCGGAGCAGGCTTCCCTCCGGGCTCAGGCGGGAGGAATCCCTCCCGGTCCACCTGCCAAACGGGCTGCTTTCACTCCTTCTCACCTCTCAGCAAAGCATACTTTTCCCACCACAAAAGTGCGGGATAAAGGGAAGGAACTCCATCTCTCCAGCCAGCTCCATCTCTCCTCTCTCTGAAGCAGAACTCTTCCTACTTCCTCCAACTTTTCCCATCTGAATCCAATTGTTGCATCCCAAATAGGAACACAGGATTCCAAAATTAACAACAGATGCTCGTCAGCGTGGCCTGAAGCTAACTTTGGTGTAGGTTGAGCTGCCTTAGATCACCCAAGGGAGCTGAGCTGTCTTGGTGCCGCGAGGACACTCCTATAAGAGCAATGCCTCCTACAAGGCAGCTCGAGACCCAAAACCAAAGACTCTGTGCTGCCGGCAGCTCCTCTAAACCACAGTCACCTGGGAGACATGGTTCCCAAGGACCCTCGGAGCTCTGACATCAGACGGGGGTTTTTAGCCGGAAACGGGGAAGAGGATGGGCCCTGGAGCCCGCAAACCTGACTGGACTCTGGCTTTACAAAGTTTAGCCCTGCAACCTTGAATAACTTACTTAACTTGATCTCAGATACCGCATCTGTGAAATAAGTATAGCAACACTTACACATAACGGTTAACACTGAAGAGTCACAATGAAAATATTTAAGTGATAAATTATTCAATAAATGATATTAAGACAACCAACTATCCATTTGAGTAAAAGAAAATTCCTAGACTTTATTCTTCATCTCATGTATTAAAATACATTTCAGATGAAGCAAGTATTTAAATTTGAAAGAAAAAAGGAAGGAAGGAAGAAAGAAAGGACGGAAGAAAGAAAGAAAGAAGGAGAGAGAGAGGGAGGGAGGGAGGAAGGAAGGAAGGATGGAAGGAAGAAAAGCAATAGATGAAAACAAGATTTTTCTGTTTATATTTTTACAATTTTACAATCTTGAAGTGAAAAGGCTGCTCTAAGGAAAATCTGGTCACCTTTCTGGATGCAAAATCCTGAGGACTGAGAAAAAGACTGATAAAATTAACGGTATAATGCTTTTTAAACTCTGTTTGTCAGATGATATCCGTATAGCCCAACAATAATGATTGGCGTTTGGGATTGTACGTAGGAACAGAACATTCTCCCGTGCAAATGGATTTTTTTTTTGAAATAAACATAATAAATAAAGAAAAACTGAGGAAAGTTTTCTGTACACTTGACAAAGCAGTAATTTCCATAACATACAAAAGATAAAGAAAAGAGCAGGCTCCCCTTCATGGCAATAGCTCCCCATGAACCAGTCTTTCCAAAGATAACAAGTATAAATTCTGAACACAGTATAAAAAACTACTATTTGAAGGTACCAGAGTGTGACTAAAAGCAGGGAAAGACTGGGATCCTTGTGACGGTGGAGGTTCCGTGTCTGGCTGTGCTGATCTCTGTATCCTAGCTGCAACATTGCTCCATAGTTTTACCATTGGAGGGAAACTGGGTAAAGGGTACAGGAATCTCTCTGCTTTACTTTTTACAACTGAGTGTGAATCTTCAATTATCTCAAAATTTTAAAAAATTAATTAAAAATCATTTTTTGTCATTTATAGGATTACAGAATAAAAGCTTAATTCATATGATTATCTCAACATATGTATAGAAAGCATTGACAAAATTCAACAAACATTCATGATTAAAAAAAACAACAACAGGGTTTCCCTGGTGGCGCAGTGGTTGAGAGTCCACCTGCCGGTGCAGGGGACGCGGGTTCGTGCCCTGGTCCGGGAGGATCCCACATGCCGCGGAGCGGCTGGGCCCGTGAGCCATGGCCGCTGAGCCTGCGCGTCCGGAGCCTGTGCTCCGCAACGGGAGATGCCACAACAGTGAGAGGCCTGCATACAGCCAAAAAATAATAATAATAATAATTAATTAATTAATTTTTAAAAAACCCAAACTACTTACATTAGGACCAATAAAAGGGAGACATATGTAGATACAATCTAACAAAATATAAAGACATAAACAAAATATATAGATGTATAACATCTATATGAGGAAAACGACAAAGCTCTGTTGAAAGAAATTGAATTTTCTTTCAAAAATTGATTGAAAAAGAAATCAATCTTTAAAAAGTGAAGAACTCTTAGGTGCTGTTATGAAGAGATGTGTTCAGTAAGCTGCATTTAACGTCAGAGGTGGAAACTAATGTATTCACATCTGTCTGCGTGAAAGAATTTGGAAAGATTCTTGATGATAATAAAAGTGGCTGGAAGCTAACAGAGCAGACGGGACCAAAAGTGGAGGTTTCATGTTGTCTCAGTGTTTGAACCCTGAACCACGTGAGTACATTACCAACTCAAAGGTAAAAATAGTTGTATCCATAATAATAATAATAAATAAACATTGGCTGTAGAAAAGACAGATAGTGAGGGGGGCAGAAGACGAACATGGCCTCCCTGGAGCCAGAAGAACGCGCTGAACACTCTTCCTCCGTCTTCTTTTCCCCCACAAGTAAAAGGATTCGTTGAGCAGAGCTCCCCGAGTGCCAACCTGGCCCTTTGGTTCGTGGCCGGCAGCAAGCGTGTCCTGCCGACACTCCCCTTGTCCTCCGCTGAAGCCCTCAGGCCCAGGAGACCGTCGTCCACTGCTGCCTTTACTTTAGCCACATGAGAGGGGCGTCCTCGGGCCGTGGCTGGGGGTCTGCCGCTCACCAGTGTGAGCGGCTCAGACTCAGGACCTTGGGGGCCTCGTTTGGGGTGAGTCACTTTGGAGATGCCTGTGGCCTGTCTTAGTCTGTCTGGGCTGCTGCAGCCGAACACCAAGACTGGTGGCTTACAGACAAGACATTTGTTTCTCACCGTCCTGGGGGCTGGAAGCCTGAGGTCAGGGAGCCAGCAGGGTTGGGCTCTGGTGGGGACCCTCTCCTGGTGCCCATACACGGCAGAGAGCAGGGGGGAAGCAAGCTCTCTCTGAGGGCACTGATCCCACCCTGGGGGGCCCCACCCTCATGCCCTCAGATAATCCTAGTCCCCTCCCAAAGGCCCCCTCCTGACGCTTCACTCGGGGAGGGGGAAGGGCTTCAACATATGACTTGGGGGGGAGGGTCACAAACATCCAGGCCATGATGTTGAGCTCCCACCGAGTCCAGAGCTCAAGAGTGGGTTCTGTTTGCGCTCTAGTGCTCAGCAGCGGTAGGCGCGTGGTGACCCCCACCTCTACACCCCCGGACCAGAGGGCTCCCTCAACGGCTCCCCAGGGCTTAAAGGACCCTCCCCAAACACGATGAACACCGGACGCCCATCAGAATGAGCACACCCGAACCTCCCTGGTCCTCCCCCAAACCTGCCTCCCCTCGCTCAGGCCAGAGTCCCTCCTGCTTCTCGCGGACTCCACCCCACCGACCGCGAGGGTTTACCCCCCAGGTGGCCTTGAAGCTGTGTGGCCCCGCCCATGGCCAGCGCCGCCCCCAAGTCCATCCCCCACCCATGCAGCCGAGGCCCGCTCCCCACCCTGCTGGGGGGCCCTCCACTCCCCGCTCACACACGCAGCACCCAGGGGCCTCCCTCTGACGCTGGGCAGGAAGCACGTCCCGGGACCCACGTGCCTCCCCGGGGCTCGGTTCCCACGCACGGCTGCGGCACACAGGCCCTCCCCCCAGTCGCCCTCCCCCACCTATGAAGGTTGGAGTCCCTCCTTCCCCAGGATCTTCTCCGCCACCCCCCCCCGCCACCCCCACCCCCAGTGGGAGGAAGGACACCTCCCTGAGTGCAGATCTCACACCACAGTCAGGGCCTGCATTCCAACTGTGCCTTTACGTTTATTTGTACAATTTATTGGTTAAGATTTGCCCCATTAAACAAGGTAAGCTCTTTGAGAAAGGCGCTATGTGTACATTTTTAATTTATTGTGTGCCCCTCATCTCCACGGTTCTTGGGGGATAATGTGCACTTGGTAAATAATCATCAAATCAATGCATGGGAGTCGGAGAAGATGGCGGAGGAGTAAGACGCGGAGATCACCTTCCTCCCCACAAATACATCAGAAATACTTCTACATGTGGAACAGCTCCTACAGAACACCTACTGAACGCTGGCAGAAGACCGCAGACCTCCCAAAAGGCAAGAACCCCCCACGTACCTGGGTAGGGCAAAAGGAAAAAGAATAAACAGAGACAAAAGAATAGGGACGGGACCAGCACCAGCGGGAGGGAGCTGTGAAGGAGGAGAGGTTTCCACACACTAGGAGCCCCTTCGCGGGCAGAGACTGCGGGGGTCGGAGGGGGGGAGCTTTGGAGCCGCGGAGGACAGAGCAGCAACAGGGGTGCGGAGGGCAAAGCGGGGAGATTCCCGCACAGAGGATCGGTGCCGACCAGCACTCACCAGTCCGAGAGGCTGGTCTGCTCACCCAGCGGGGCGGGCGGGGCTGGGAGCTGAGGCTCGGGCTTCGGTCGGAGCGCAGGGAGAGGACTGGGGTTGGCGGCGTGAACACAGCCTGCAGGGGGCTAGTGCGCCATGGCTAGCCGGGAGGGAGTCCGGGGAAAAGTCTGGAGCTGCCGAAGAGGCAAGAGACTTTTTCTTACCTCTTTGTTTCCTGGTGCGCGAGGAGAGGGGATTGAGAGCGCTGCTTAAAGGAGCTCGAGAGACGGGCGCGACCCGCGGCTAAAAGCGCGGACCCCAGAGACGGGCATGAAACGCTAAGGCTGCTGCTGCCGCCACCAGGAAGCCTGTGTGCCCGCCACTGTCAGGGTCACGGGATCCAGAGACAAATTCCCCGGGAGAACACACGGCGCGCCTCAGGCCGGCGCAAAGTCACGGCGGCGCAACGTCTCGCTGGCCTCTGCCGCCGCAGGCCCGCCCCGCACTCCGCGCCCCTCCCTCCCCGAATCAGCGGCTCCTTTAACCCCATCCTGTCTGACCAAAAAAACAGACGCCCTCCAGCGACCTACACGCAGAGGCGGGGCCACATCCAAAGCCGAACCCGGGAGCTGTGAGAACAAAGAAGAGAAAGGGAAATCTCTTCCAGCAGCCTCAGGAGCAGCGGATTAAAGCTCCACGATCAACTTCATGTTCCCTGCATCTGTGTACTACATGAATAGACAATGAATCATCCCAAATTAAGGAGGTGGACTTTGAGAGCAAGATTTATGATTTTTTTCCCCTTTTCCTCTTTTGGAGAGTGTGTATGTGTATGCTTCTGTGTGAGATTTTGTCTGTATAGCTTTGCTTCCACCATTTATCCTAGGGTTCTGTCCGTCCGTATTTTTGTTTGTTTTTCTTTTTAAAAAAAGTTTTTCTTAATAATTATTTTTTATTTTAATAACTTTATTTTATTTTATCTTTATTTTATTTTATCCTCTTTCTTTCTTTCTTTCTTTCTTTCTACTTTTTCTCCCTTTTATTCTGAGCCACGTGGATGAAAGGCTCTTGGTGCTGCAGCCAGGAGTCAGTGCTGTGCCTCTGAGGTGGGAGAGCCAACTTCAGGACACTGGACCACGAGAGACCTCCCAGCTCCACGTAATATCAAACAGTGAAAATCTGCCAGAGATCTCCATCTCAACACCAAGACCCAGCTTCACTCAACGACCAGCAAGTTACAGTGCTGGACACTCTACACCAAACAACTAGCAAGACAGGAACACAACCCCATCCGTTAGCACAGAGGCTGCCTAAAATCATAATAAGGCCACAGACACCCCAAAACACACCACCAGACGTGGACCTGCCCACCAGAAAGAAAAAATCCAGCCTCATCCACCAGAACACAGGCACTAGTCCCCTCCACCAGGAAGCCTACACAACCCACTGAACCAACCTTAGCCACTGGGGACAGACACCAAAAACAACGGGAACTACGAACCCGCAGCCTGCAAAAAGGAGACCCCCAAACACAGTAAGATAAGCAAAATGAGAAGACAGAATAACACACAGTAGATGAAGGAGCAAGGTAAAAACCCACCAGACCTAACAAATGAAGAGGAAATAGACAGTCTACCTGAAAAATAACTCAGAATAATGATAGTAAAGATATCCAAAATCTTGGAAATAGAATAGAGAAAATGCAAGAAACATTTACCAAGGACCTAGAAGAACTAAAGGGGAAACAAGCAACGATGAACAACACAATAAATGAAATTAAAAATACTCTAGAAGGGATCAATAACAGAATAACTGAGGCAGAAGAACGGATAAGTGGCCTGAAAGATAAAATAGTGGAAATAACTACTGCAGAGCAGAATAAAGAAAAAAGAATGAAAAGAACTGAGGACAGTCTCAGAGACCGCTGAGACAACATTAAACACACCAACATTCGAATTATAGGGGTCCCAGAAGAAGAAGAAGAGAAAAAGAAAGGGACTGAGAAAATATTTGAAGAGATTATAGTTGAAAACTTCCCTAATATAGGAAAGGAAATAGTTAATCAAGTCCAGGAAACACAGAGAGTCCCACACAGGATAAATCGAAGGAGAAACACGCCAAGACACATATTAATCAAACTATCAAAAATTAAATACAAAGAAAACATATTAAAAGCAGCAAGGGAAAAATAACACACAAGGGAATCCCCATAAGGTTAACAGCTGATCTTTCAGCAGAAACTCTGCAAGCCAGAAGGGAGTGGCAGAACATATTTAAAGTGATGAAGGAGAAAAACCTACAACCAAGATTACTCTACCCAGCAAGGATCTCATTCAGATTTGATGGAGAAATTAAGACCTTTACAGACAAGCAAAAGCTGAGAGAGTTCAGCATCACCAAACCAGCTTTACAATAAATGCTAAAGGAACTTCTCTAGGCAAGAAACACAAGAGAAGGAAAAGACTTACAATAACAAACCCAAAACAATTAAGAAAATGGGAATAGGAACATACATATTGATAATTACCTTAAATGTAAATGGATTAAATGCTCCCACCAAAAGGCACAGATTGGCTGAATGGATACAAAAACAAGACCCCTATATATGCTGTCTACAAGACACCCAATTCAGACCTAGAGACACATACAGACTGAAAGTGAGGGGATGGAAAAAGATATTCCATGCAAATGGAAATCAAAAGAAAGCTGGAGTAGCAATTCTCATATCAGATAAAATAGACTTTAAAATAAAGACTATTAGAAGAGACAAAGAAGGACACTACATAATGATCAAGGGATGGATCCAAGAAGAAGACATAAAAATTGTAATTTTTTATGCACCCAACATAGGAGCACCTCAATACATAAGGCAAATACTGACAGCCATAAAAGGGGAAATCGACAGTAACACATTCATGGTAGGGGAGTTTAACATCCCACTTTCACCAATGGACAGATCATCCAAAATTAAAATAAATAGGGAAACACAAGCTTTAAATGATACATTAAACAAGATGGACTTAATTGATATTTATAGGACATTCCATCCAAAAACAACAGAATACACATTTTTCTCAAGTGCCCATGGAACATTCTCCAGGATAGATCATATCTTGCATCACAAATCAAGCTTTGGTAAATTTAAGAAAATTGAAATTGTATCAAGTACCTTTTCCGACCACAATGCAATGAGACTAGATATCAATTACAGGAAAAGATCTGTAAAAAATACAAACACATGGAGGCTAAACAATACACTACTTAATAACGAAGTGATCACTGAAGAAATCAAAGAGGAAATCAAAAAATACCTAGAAACAAATGACAATGGAGACACGACGACCCAAAACCTATGGGATGCAGCAAAAGCAGTTCTAAGAGGGAAGTTTATAGCAATACAATCCTACCTTAAGAAACAGGAAACATCTCAAATAAACAACCTAACCTTGCACCTAAAGCAATTAGAGAAAGAAGAACAAAAAAACCCTAAAGTTAGCAGAAGGAAAGAAATCATAAAGATCAGATCAGAAATAAATGAAAAAGAAATGAAGGAAACGATAGCAAAGATCAGTAAAACTAAAAGCTGGTTCTTTGAGAAGATAAACAAAATTGATAAACCATTAGCCAGACTCATCAAGAAGAAAAGGGAGAAGACTCAAATCAATAGAGTTAGAAATGGAAAAGGAGAAGTAACAACTGATACTGCAGAAATACAAAGGATCATGAGAGATTACTACAAGCAACTCTATGCCAATAAAATGGACAACCTGGAAGAAATGGACAAATTCTTAGAAATGCACAACGTGCCGAGACTGAACCAGGAAGAAATAGAAAATATGAACAGATCAGTCACAAGCACTGAAGTTGAAACTGTGATTAAAAATCTTCCAACAAACAAAAGCCCAGGACCAGATGGCTTCACAGGCGAATTCTATCAAACATTTAGAGAAGAGCTAACACCTATCCTTCTCAGACTCTTCCAAAATATAGCAGAGGGAGGAACACTCCCAAACTCATTCTACGAGGCCACCATCACCCTGATACCAAAACCAGACAAAGATGTCACAAAGAAAGAAAACTACAGGCCAATATCACTGATGAACATAGATGCAAAAATCCTCAACAAAATACTAGCAGACAGAATCCAACAGCACATTAAAAGGATCATACACCATGATCAAGTGGGGTTTATTCCAGGAATGCAAGGATTCTTCAATATATGCAACTCAATCAACCTGTTACACCATATAAACAAATTGAAGGAGAAAAACCATATGATCATCTCAATAGATGCAGAGAAAGCTTTCGACAAAATTCAACACCCATTTATGATAAAAACCCTGCAGAAAGTAGGCATAGAGGGAACTTTCCTCAACATAATAAAGGCCATATATGACAACCCCACAGCCAACATCATCCTCAATGGTGAAAAACTGAAACTACTTCCACTAAAATAAGGAACAAGACAAGGTTGCCCACTCTCACCACTACTATTCAACATAGTTTTGGAAGTTTTAGCCGTAGCAATCAGAGAAGAAAAAGAAATAAAAGGAATCCAAATTGGAAAAGAAGTAAAGCTGTCACTGTTTGCAGATACATGATACTCTACATAGAGAATCCTAAAGATGCTACCAGAAAACTACTAAAGCTAATCAATGAATTTGGTAAAGTAGCAGGATACAAGATTAATGCACAGAAATCTCTGGCATTCCTATACACTAATGATGAAAAATCTGAAAGTGAAATCAAGAAAACACTCCCATTTACCACTGCAACAAAAAGGATAAAATATTTAGGAATAAACCTACCTAAGGAGACAAAATACCTGTATGCAGAAAATTATAAGACACTGATGAAAGAAATTAAAGATGATACAGATAGATGGAGAGATATACCATGTTCTTGGATTGGAAGAATCAATATTGTGAAAATGACTCTACTACCCAAAGCAATCTACAGATTCAATGCAATCCCTATAAAACTACCACTGGCATTTTTCACAGAACTAGAACAAAAAATTTCACAATTTGTATGGAAACACAAAAGACCCCGAATAGCCAAAGCAATCTTGAGGATGAAAAATGGAGCTGGAGGAATCAGGCTCCCAGACTTCAGACTATACTACAAAGCTACAGTAATCAAGACAGTATGGTACTGGCACAAAAACAGAAACATAGATCAATGGAACAGGATAGAAAGCCCAGAGATAAGCCCACGCACCTATGGTCACCTTATCTTTGATAAAGGAGGCAAGAATATACAGTGGAGAAAAGACAGCCTCTTCAATAAGTGGTGCTGGGAAAACTGGACAGGTACATGTAAAAGCATGAAATTAGAACACTCCCTAACACCATACAAAAAAATAAACTCAAAATAGATTAAAGACCTAAGTGTAAGGCCAGACACTATCAAACTCTTAGAGGAAAACATATGCAGAACACTCTATGACATAAATCACAGCAAGATCCTTTTTGACCCACCTCCTAGAGAAATGGAAATAAAAACAAAAATAAACAAATGGGAACTAATGAAACTTCAAAGCTTTTGCACAGCAAAGGAAACCATAAACAAGACCAAAAGACAACCCTCAGAATCGGAGAAAATATTTGCAAATGAAGCAACTGACAAAGGATTAATCTCCAAGATTTACAAGCAGCTCATGCAGCTCAATAACAAAAAAAACAAACAACCCAATCCAAAAATGGGCGGAAGACCTAATTAGACATTTCTCCAAAGAAGATATACAGATTGCCAACAAACACACGAAAGAATGCTCAACATCATTAATCATTAGAGAAATGCAAATCAAAACTACAATGAGATATCACCTCACACCAGTCAGAATGGCCATCATCAAAAAATTTAGAAACAATAAATGCTGGAGAGGGTGCGGAGAAAAGGGAACCTCTTGCACTGTTTGTGGGAATGTAAATTGCTACAGCCACTATGGAGAACAGTATGGAGGTTCCTTAAAAAACTACAAATAGAACTACCATATGACCCAGCAATCCCACTACTGGGCATATACCCTGAAAAAACCATAATTCAAAAAGAGTCATGTACCAAAATGTTCATTGCAGCTCTATTTACAATAGCCAGGACATGGAAGCAACCTAAGTGTCCATCATTGGATGAATGGATAAAGAAGATGTGGCACATATATACAATGGAATATTACTCAGCCATAAAAAGAAACGGAATTGAGATATTTGTAGTGAGGTGGATGGACCTAGAGTCTGTCATACAGAATGAAGTAAATCAGAAAGAGAAAACCAAATACCATATGCTAACACATATATATGGAATCTAAGAAAAAAGAAAAAAAAGGTCATGAAGAACCTAGGGGTAAGACGGAAATAAAGACACAGACCTACTAGAGAATGGACTTGAGGATACGGGGAGGGGTAAGGGTAAGCTGTGACTAAGTGAGAGATGGCATGGACATATATACACTACCAAACGTAAGGTAGATAGCTAGTGGGAAGCGGCCGCATAGCACAGGGAGATCAGCTCAGTGCTTTGTGACCACCTAGAGGGGTGGGATAGGGAGGGTGGGAGGGAGGGAGATGCGAGAAGGAAGAGATAGGGGAATATATGTATATGTATAACTGATTCACTTTGTTATGAAGCAGAAACTAAGACACCATTGTAAAGCAATTATACTCCACTGAAGATGTTAAAAAAAAATCAACGAACGAATGTGAGAAGTGGGGGGAAGGGGAGGGGCAGCGTGGTGCACAGCTGACAGCGAGACTCTCTCACACGTGTTCCCCACCCTCAGGGAGCGGTGATGGCAGCCGCGCTGTGACCCTGAGCCCCAATGTTCCCCCACCCTGGGCAGCTTCCCCCGGCCCAGACCCGAGGAACTGAAGCAAAGCGCCGTTTCTGGAGAGACAGACCACAGACGCCGAGGCAGCCCCAGCGCCCACATGTCTGTGTCTGAAAAGCCGCTTCTCACAGGGACTTGCAGGGTTCATCACCCTGGATCTTATCTTCGGTTGGTGACGCAGCGATCTATCTGGACGCCCATCTGGCATAGAATTCCAGCCAAGCCGTCTGACGGGAGGGAGGCCTGGGAGGGCCCTGAACCCGCGGGCACCTTGGGGACATGTCTCTGCTCACGTGGTGCAGAGCTGTACAGGGTTCGTGTGCTTGAGGGATCGCGTCTCCAGGGGCCCTCACACTGACCCCCAGGATCCGGGAATGTGCCCCCTAGTGGCAGCGGGGACGCTGCGGATGAGAAGAAGTGGAGGATGTTGAGACGGGTGACGGTCCCGATCGCCCGTCCTGACAAGGGAAGGAGGGGAGCGGGAGGGTCCGAGTCAGAGAGACCCCGGGAGGAGGGGGGGCTGCAGGCGGGGAAGGAGCCCGGACGGATGCGCCTGGGACACCTTTACCTACGGTAGCCTCTGACCTGCAGAGCCGCAGGAAGTACCCCACCCTGGAAAGACTAGTCCATCCTGGACGAGGACTGCGTGCCGGGTCGGGGCTGGCGGTGGCGGGCGGGGGGCTCGGCGCCCGGAGTGGAGGTCACAGCCGGGCGCACACTTTCAGACGCTCGCTCGAGCAGGTTGGGCCGAGGGGGCCGGCGCTGTGGGGGAGGGGTGTGTTGGTGCTCACGCAGACCCTGGGGAAGGAGGGCTTCTGGGCGGCCAGCTCCCATCAGAACGCTTCACATGCCTGTGGCTCAATCTAGTCGGAATTCCGGCAGAGCCGTCACCACCCCCGTGTGGGTCTCAGCCCACCTCTCCCCCTGGCCTCTGCACCCTCTCCACTCCCCACCTCAACCCCTGGGTGCACAGACCCCTCCGGCACTCACTTGGAGGGTGAACAAGTTCCTGGCGGTTTGGGGCTGCCCTTGGGCGCCGGTACTCCAGCCCCACGTGGCAGGATTGTGCCACCTATGTCTTGTGTGCCCAGTCCAGAGCCTGGCCTGGAGACCAGATCATGACAAAAAACAGGGAGAAGCCACCAGGGAAACCTGAACGCCGATATCTGATGACTTTAAGGAATCACTGTCAATTATTTTCGTTGTAAACATGGAATTGTGGTTTCATGAGGATTTTTTTAGTTCTTATCTAACTTTTAGAAATACTTTCTGAAAAATTTATGGATAAAGTAATATGACGTCTGGGACTGGCTTAAAATAGCCCCATGAGGAAATGGGTGGGGTGTAGACAAAACAAGGCCAGCTGCGGGCTGCATCCTTGCGGTGGTGACGGGCCGGGGGCTGGTTTGCACGGTCCCCGACGAGCGTGAGAAACTTCCACGATGAGCGTGAACTGCCCCGTGCCTTACCTTCCCCCTCAGGGCCCTCTCTGACCCCTGAGCCAAGAGGCTGGGCTGGGTGCACACCCTCCACCAAGTGGAGAACAAGGGGACCCACGGGGCATCTCACTTGCAATGATCTGCTGTCGACCCCTCGGGCCTCAGGGACACACGTGTCGGGGATCTTCTCTACGACTGTCCCAGCCTTGCCGTCACCTTCCTTCGCTTTCCTCTCCAGGACGGCCTTCCCGCTGGGGAGTTTAGGGGCAGGCAAAGGGGCACGGCGTACCCCAAACAACTCGGAGGGGAAAGGCCGGCAGGTGGAAGGCCTCCATTCGCCTGGCTCACCTGTGTCCCTCGTGTGGAGTCTTCACAACCCAAACCCCGGGCCACACCAGGGACAGAGGGTCACCTCTACCGACACCGGGCTTTTGCTAAAGCTGGCAGCCGCCACGCTCACTGCCTCCCCGCCTTGTGTAACACAGGAAGCAGCCTGTTTTGATAAGACAGAGCTACAAGCTGGGAAATCAGATAAGCTGGGCTGGACAAAAGCGTTTCCTTTGCCGCATTCCAGGCCCAGGAGCCTGGTCTCGTTTTGGAAAGGTTAGGGGAGCCCAGGGCGACCTCGAAACGTCGGAGGCTGTGCCGGCGGCCTGTGACGGTCCGGGGGCTCCATCACCGTCAGGAGAAGCAGCCACGTGCCTGACAGGCTGAGGGACTTTGCAGCCATTTTCCTGGCTCTAAACACCATTGCAGCGTTTCCTCTCCCAAGTCCCCGAAGTGTCAGTAAAGGTCAAACGGTCCCTTTATCCACTCGCTCTGTTGCCTTTGGTCCAAATCTCAGAAACAGACACCGGAAGCGTCAAGTAGAGACTTAGGTGAGGTAGAGGTACCCTGACTTCTGCAGCCCCAGACGGCGGGCACGACCTCAGATAAACACCAACAGCGGCTCCCCAAACAGAGCCCCTGAGCTGTGAGGTCGGCCCAGGGGTGAGGCTGGTGAGAGGCGCAGGGCCTAGGAGACCGGAGGGGCCGTGATCGCCTGAGACGTGGCTGGACGTGGGCCAGGGCTGTTGACGGGGACGGAGGCCACGTGCCCACGTGGGCAGCCTGGGAGCTGCTGAGGTCCCCGCCGCCAGAGAGCATGGACCTCGATGTCACCGTGTGGTCTGGCGTTCAGGCTGAGCTGCAGTGGGGAGGCCAACATGCACAGAGGCCGGCAGGGGGCAGGGACCTGGGCCCTCAGCTCCCGCTGCCCCGCCACTTCCCGGGGTTTTGTATGCAGGGCGGGCGCCAGCCCGGCTGGGAGGGCGGTCGGTCGAAGGTGTGTGAGGCCTGGGGCCGTGCCGAAAGCTTGACCATGTGGCTGGAAGGCGTGGGTGGAGCACGTGCCCCGAGGAGGGAGGAGACGAAGGACGCAGAAACCGGGCATCATCGCGGCGTCAGCTTAAAGCCGCTGGGCCAGCGGGCACCGCATTCGAGCAGTGACGCTTCCTGCAGGTGCTTCAGTCAGGATTGAGAAAACCCCGGCGTCCTTAGCAGACACCGATTATTATCAGTTACGATGGTGACGATGACTTTTTACTTCCTCCAACCCCCCCCCGGTGCCCCTAGCACCAGGCAGTGCCCAGCGCCAGCCAAGGCACACAGGGGCCTGAGACAAAAGGAAGAATGCACGCCTCTGGGTACACGTGCTTATGGGTGTTTTTAATCGTTTTTCTGGAACATTAAAAGTATTTGAGAAAGATGTTGAAAAATTGAAAAGTAGGCACATTAAAACTCACAATGTTATTTTAAGTTTAAATATTTTATTTATACCAAAAAGAATAGTTATTATAATTTAACTTTATTGGATTTAATGGAATGGAAATAAAGGCATTGATAATATTTTCAAAATGCACTTCTGAAAAAAAAAATAACCATTAACTGAAAAAAGACAAAGCCACACGTATGGGGACACGTATGGAAATACAAGAAAATACAGTGAACACACACCAGTGTTCACAGCAGCCAAAAAGTGGAAACAACCCAAAAGTCTCTCAACTGATGAAGAGACAAACAAAATGTGGTCCATCCACACAATGGAACATTCTCCAGCGAAAAAAACCATCGACGCTCCAGCGTGCGCCGAAGCAGGAGGAACCTTGGAAACGCCAGCCGAGTGTTAAGAGGCCCGTCACACAAGACACAGGTCGCACGCGCGAGCTATGTGGAACCTCCAGAGGGGCCCATCCATGGGGACGGAGAGAAGGTTGTGGCTGCCAGGGGCTGGGGGAGGGTTTCCCTGTAGCGGTGGGATGTCCTAGAACTCCACGGGGGGTGGGGGTGCAACACTGTGAATCCACTACACGCCACACTGAAACGCCTAAGTTCTTGTGAATTTCACCTCAATGCATGATTCTTTTCCTAAAGGTGTGACACACAGAGAATGAACGAAGTTAACCCTGATGGGATGACCTGGATCAGTCAGATGGGACGCGTTTCCCAGCGGCGACGTGGAGATGTCTCTTAATGTGAAAGATGACAGAAGCATCCCCACCTTCCATGGATGGCAGGAAGGGCTGGGACCCCTGAAAGACCGTAGACACACTGAACTCCGCAGAACTGGATTCAAACTCAGTTCAACTGCTTCTGCCTCTGACAACCGGCAAGATGCTTACCCTCTCTGAGCCTCACGCCCCTCGTCTGTAAAATGGGAATAAAAGCAAAATAATGTAATGAAAGTGCTCAAAATGCAATCGACTCTTAAGAGGCAGCTGTGTCCCACCACCTCCGTCAGTGACACCGCAGTCCTCGGACACCCACGGATCTCGGGTTTCCAGCACATACACGATGCTTGGGGCTCAGTTAAGTCCTCAAAGATTTTCCTCCGCAAAACAAATTTTTATCTGACTCTACACAGAAATGCATTGACTGGGTTCTTACATGTGAATGGCACTGACAGTAACAACTTGACTATGTCTTCGGCCTGAGTTTCATAAAAAATTAGAGCAATGTGCTCCTCCATTTTACAAAGACGCACTCGATGTACAGGCAGAGTTCTGCAGCCCGTAAAATCCCTCCGCGTTGCCGTGGTCCTCGACAAATGGGCAGGAAGCAGGGGTGTCAGCCGCTCGTGGTGAGCTTTCTGGGCGGGGGGAGCTGGGCTCAGCCAGGGCCGGGAGGGCAGCAGCCCCTCGCCTGCACCCAGCCACTGCCACCCTGCCCCCAAATCGCAGCTGCTCCCAGGGCTGCCTGCGTCACACTTGGCGAGCCACACGTGCGCTGAGCGTAAGTTAAACCCCTGGACATCATTAGCTCATCCTCACCCCAGAACATCCCGACCTCTGTCCCCTTTCCCAGCCCACCAGGCCGGCCTCTCCACCTGAGCCCAGCCTCCTGTGGATTACGGGGTCGGGCTCCAGGGTCACGTGTGAACTCAGATCTCTCCGGGCGAAGGGGCACACAGTTTCCTCCCACCAGAAAGGGTAACTTCAGAATCTGTATGTACATTTTAATGACATGTTCTGTAGGCAGTATGCAATTACATATACTAGTGACCTTGAAGGACACTCACCAGTTTTGCACCCACCCCAGCAGCCCTGCGCACACATCCCTCAATGGCTGTGGACATCCAGATCCTTAAGATGCTCTTTGAACCAACTTAACTTTCTGGTTCCCTTGTTAATCAGCTAATAAATATTTGACACTTGTTCGTTCTATATCTGCACGACAGTCAGGTTTTGAAATTTTAAAAACTACACTTTGTCACACCCACAGACAGAAGGACAGACCGTCACTTAAGGCAGCTCTGGGCAGGAGCCTGGGGAAGACAGTCCACCCGGCTCTGCGGGCCTCAGGAAATGTACCCCAAGGTCATGTGTTGCAGTCTCGGCGGTGCTGAGACGGCCTAACAGGTCTCCCGAGGGCACTGTGACCGCCACCTCTCGCCTGGCCTGTCCCTGAAGGTTAGAAACCGACCGTGCGTGTGTTACAATAGCGGGTCAACTCCACACTCCTGCAGCTGCTGTAAACGCTTTGGATCCCCCCCAAGGAATACTTCTAGACCTCGTCAAGCTCATGCCAAACCAGGTTTTTCTGCATTAACTAAAGCAAAGCTCTTCAGTTCGTTTAAAGGTCAGGGCTCAGACCAGCACTTCTACATCTCACCGGAGTTCACAATCTCAGATTCAGTTTCTGTCGGCGGGTGGGTGGGTTCAAACCTGAGGCTGTGCCCTACTCTGCCGTCCTCAGACCGCCTTCCCCATCCCGCTGTGTGAGACCAGCCTCGGAAGGCAGATCAGACCCAGATGCTGGCGCGCCACTCTCACCGCTGCCCTGCAGGGACACACCAAATCCTGGTCCGCAGAAGGGCCGGCCCGGAGCCCCACGAGAAGAGCAGCTGGGGTGACGCATGCAGGAGGCCCAGGCCCATCTTCCTGGTCCCTGACACGTGTGTCCCCGTCACCAAGGAGGATGAGCCTCAGGGATTTCACAGCTGCCTCAGCGTCATGACTTTCGTCCTTCGTCAGCTGAACCACAAATGACACAGCTGGTAGCCCACCGGGCGCCCGCCCCTGTCTCAGCGGCCCAGGCCAGGGCACAGCGGAAGCCCTGCTCTCCCTGGAGAGCCTCGGAGGTGACCACCCACCTCCAGCCCTGCCGGGCCCCCTAATGCGCCTGGCTGTGTGCTCACACACTGCTTTCCCCAGAGAAACCTGAATCTTCTCCTAACTCCTTGTGTGGAATTAAAGGAGCCGTCTCAGCCTTCAGAGACAGTCTGCCAGACGAGACGGTCATCGACATAGTTTTCTATACGAATAAACTAAGTTATATGACTTTTCAAAGATCCTGATGGCTGTTACAGATAGAAGTCATCCAATAATTCAGCCCAGCAAACAGGCAGCCCTAATCACCTTTGAGACTAGGCCTGTCTGGCCCCAGACATCTGCTCACGCCGTACCGCACACGCTCGGCCTCCCCGATGCCAGGAGAGGCTCCGGGGAAGGTGCTTCGTCCACGTGCAAAGCCTGGTGCCAGTGGAGGGGCCCAGGCTCACCGCCAGCCTGTCCTCTGCTCCCGCTCAGAGCTTCCCTTCCGAGCTGCTATAAAAGCCCCTCTCTTTGCAACAGGGCCTCCCCCTCAGAGGGGCTTGCCGACGTTCAATGTTTGTGGACTTGTTATATCAGTAACACATGCTCGTTGTAAAAGACAGAACGGGTGCGGAGATGCAACAACACAGTAAAAAGGGACCATCCCCCCCCCACAGGTAGCCACTGTAAACAGCGTGTCCCCAGACACCCGTGACAGCCCACGGACCGTGCGGAGACTGCATCCCGCACAGGCGGGCTCTCGGGCAGCCGTGGATCCGGGGGTGCGTCCGGGACCTGGGGCAGGAAGCAGAGGTCTGGCAACCATGCATCTCCCCCATTCTAGGCTGCCACCACCCTCAAGTCCCATTTCCCAGCACACTGAAAAGTCCCGAAAACTTCGATGTTTCGGCAAATGGCAACTGAACAGATGGTCAGTATCACACTGAGGTATTGGGAACCACAAAAACAGAGTGGGAGACTGAAGGTGAGGAGAAATTCCCACACGTAGCAGGACGGGGTCCCGGGGTACCTTCAGCGCTGTCGACTCAGCGGTGATAGACGAGGCTATTTACCCACCGGCTCTGCTGGACCCTTTGGGCTGCCAGCGCCCAGCCCTGCTCTCGGCCGCTGCACGCCTGCCACCGCTGCCATGGCTCCCGGGCCCACCGCCCAGCGTCCCGCGGCCCCCTCCTGCCGAGGCCCAGGCCCTCCCCGCCGGGCTGCCTCTAACCAGAGGGAAGACACCACTGACCCTCCCGGAAGCCAGGCTGACGAGGACGCAGAAAAATCCGTTCATCGTTACTTTGCCTCAACTTAAAATCTGCTTCGAGTGTGTTCAGACCTAAAACAAAATTTACCCAGGAGGCCAGTAGATACAAAAAAGACATTTTCTATCAGGCTTTGCAAAAGCCCTATCTTTGCCACAATGATAAAGTTAAAAGTCCGCCTGGAGCTTTGTGGGGCGATGAGCAGGGATCTGCCCTGACCCCCGAGTCCCACATCTCCTGGCACCAGAGGTCGTGTCTGGTACCGGAGGAGGAGGGGCCCCATGAACTGTGACCTCATCTGAAGGTCGCTGCAGCAAAAGGAGACCAAACCCTGCAAATCGAGTCAGGGTTTCAGATCTTTAGAATATAGTCTAAGCCAACTTACATAGTTTTCAAACAAACATTTTATCAGCCAGAAGGGAAAAAATGTTCTGCAAAAAAGCTACTGATCTAGAAATTCTAAAAATGTAAACTTTCCTGTCGTGGTACATTCATCTACACCTCCAGCACGAAAGTTCTTCTAGATAACGAGCATCTGTTGCATTTTGTCTGCCCAGCAACTTTCCCTTTTTGGAGGGGGCGCTGCCCTGCCGGCAGGGCTGCCAAGCAGACTGCGCAGGACAGTGCGGGGGAGAGGGGCCCCAGCTCCCGGGTGTGCGCGCCGCCCACGCCAGGCCGACCAGACTCATCCCTGGAATTCCAGCAGGGGCCCTGCAGAAACACGCGTGGAGTCCTCTGGAGGCGGGGACAGCACAAGCCCGGAGCAGCTGTGCCATCCCCGCCACTGCCAGAGGACATGTTACCTGCGGGAAAGCCAGCGAGTCCCGGCATCGCCGGAGCCCTGCGGTCAGCGCAGGCCTGGACCAATGGGCTCCACGTGCAGCCGCACTGGCCCAGATGGACACACCTCTGAAATCCGCAAGTGTCCCAGAAGTTACCCCGGGAGACGGCCCAGGGCTCACGCTGCGTCCCAAATGCAGGTGCAAAGCATCTGTGCTCTAGCCCGCTACACCGTCACCCCTGTCTCGGCCCCTAGCCCTGCAGATCAGGGAGCTGACCCTGTCCCAGGCACGGGGCCGTCGTCCAGGAGCCCCAGCCTCTGCGTGATTCTCAGTCCCACGAGGTCCCTCCTGTGCTAGGCCTGAGTGTGGGCACGTTTCCGGATTGAACCAGTACCTGGTCAGGGGAAGCCCCTCCAGCAATAGACACACCCGACAAAGACCGTGTCGGAAGCCACAGCCCTGCTCCCTTCGTGCCTCCACGGAGTCCCCAGTCACCGCCTCGTCTTACTGTCCCACACACCAGGAGGCGGGACCTGTGTGGCACCACGTCATAGATTAGGAACCTGGGCATGGAGAAGGGTGGCTGCCAAAGGCCACGCTACCCGGGGCGGTGAGCCACATCTCGGCCCTTCCCTCCATCAGCTCTGCAACCTCCCCGGGCCCAGGACTGGTACCCAGGCCTCAGGCTAGGCTGAGGCTCTACGTTTCAGACAAGGAGGGCTTAACCAGGCTGGGTAGCCAGCCCTGCCTCGAGATGGGTGTTGCTTCTCCAGCAGGGCCCCTAGAGCATTCCACAAAACCACTTACACGTGGACACTTGGCACAAAAACGCTTGTAAGTCACAGGCCGCCAAGGGGCCCCCAACCGGGCAGAGGAGAGGGAGCGACCGCCCTGATCTGCCCTGGGCTGAGGGGGGTCCTGGGACCCAGGGCTAAACTGGGAACATCCCTAGAAAACCGGGACAAGTTGGTTCCCCCGCAGGAAGGCCCTGAAGGGCTTTTCCACAAAAGAACTTTCACCTCAGTGGGGTCTGGCCACCTGATTCACGGTGGTAAGCAGTGTTTCTCAAACTTTCAGACCATAACCCACGGTAATGAATACATTTTACACCATGATCCAGTGTGTCCTCAGAGAATTACAGTGGAAATAAGAACTCCCATCTGATAAAACTCTGCTACCCTCTATCCTGCATCAGTAAAAACTGCAGGTTAACAAAATACTAAGTACCTACCAGTGGGTACAAAACATGGTTTGAACTTTTAAAAACTTCATTAAAATATGACTGGAGGCTTCTGCTTCTGGACAAGACAGAGTCACACGGCCCAGATTCAACTTCCTGTCTGATTTACCAGGCCGAGTCTGAAACAACTGAAAAAACAGACAGATGTATGAAATGACAGTATTCCAGACAGTGACATCAGGCAACAGAGGGACAGGACACAGGGGAAGGTGGGCCCTAGCACTGCCCGGCTCCCACCGGGATCTCTCCCGCTGCGGCTACCTTGGGTGGAGGGCACCGCAGTCTGCTGACTCCCTGGAGAGCACGAGAGGAGAGTGCTGCCCGAGGAGGGATTTGTGGGATCTGCGGAGGCCCCTCCGCTCTTCGGCTGAATGATCACAAGCTTGGGCAGAGACTCCCAAGGCTGGGAAAGGGTTAGAGGGCCCAACCCCGCGGTTCTCACGGGCGGGCGGGGAACAGTTGCAGTCTCTTCCGCCAGAGCGGGATCTTACACTCATGGGCATTGGAGAAACTGTCCAAGGACTCTGCCGTGGAACTTCAGCCCTGAGCTGAAACCATTTTGCTCTGCTTCTGCCCAAAAAGGTTTCAGGCAAACCTCTAGAGATCAGCAAAAGAAAGCATAACAATAGAAACTATCAAAATAATACAGAGGCGGGAAAAGATGTAAAAATGTAAACCGGAGCATTCAGCGAGCTCTGGGAAAACTTCAAGTGGCTGTACGCAGGGGCCACTGGAGTTCCCAAAAGAGAGGAAAGGTCGGAGAGACATAAAGCAATATTTGAAAAAAAAATGGCCAATTTTTTTTCCCAAATTTGATGAAAACTGTAAATTCACAGATCCAAGAAGCTCAATGATGTCCAACAACAGAAGTGTCACTAATTAATTAAAGATCTGGCGGAAATCCGTACTGAAGAATTTTCCACCCCGCCCAGATTTCTGAAGCCAGGGCTTCTCCTTAAGAAGGACAAGCAGGAAGATAATGTGGTCAGTATTCTGTGTGAGCACCTCCGTGTTTGTGGCAGCCTTTGAGTCACTGGGCGTTGGAATCGCCGGCTGACAAGGGAGGCCCCGGAACTAGTTCAGGCACAGGTGCAGACGACCCAGCTATTAAATTGTTAATTCTCTTTGCAGAGCCTCAAGGAGAACATCCTTCTCCTTGAATTTAACATATTAATGCTCACTACCCCATCTTCAAACCTGTGACGTCAAAGCATCTACCAGCAGCGCCGGTTCATCCTCCCACAAGGGAAGGCGGAAGAACCGGTGCGGACCCCGCGCTGAGCCCACCGGCCGCCCAGCTGGGGGCGGCTGCCCTTTCACCTTCCCCTTGGGGCGCGGTTTCCGCGGCAGGATTCCCCAGGGGGCGGCGCAGGCCCCCTCCCCGCGGTGCCGGGCTCGCTGTCCGCTTCGGTCCCCCGAGTGGTCCGCTATGTTTTGGTTTTGCTTGTTTGTGTGTGTGGTTTTTTTTGCCTGTGACTTTGCGAAATATTCTGGGACGAGAGACAGAAAGTCTTGGTCTCCGAGAACAAACAGAATGCTGCTTTCAGCTGAAATATCTACTGGGAACCCTCAAGGTTTCCAATGTCATCACTATGAAAACAGAGATTACAAATGGACATCATTCAATCTGGCTCCCCGGACCCCACTGGGACTCGATTTGACTTCAGTTCATCTTTTCTTTGGTGGGTTTTAAGTCTTGAGAAAATGTGCCCCAGAATGAAGACTCCAAAAAGGATGTAGTAGATTCGGGGTGGGGTCGGGGGGGGCGGCGGAAAGAGGTTTGCATCCGGTAAATGGTCAAACTGTACCTGTCAGGTTGGACCCGTGTGACTTCGTCGCGTCTACATCCCGATTACAGACACTTAACCACTGACTGGGGAGAGGCTCCTGCACAAGGGCGGCGGCGGCGGCGGCGGTGGGGCGGTGGGGCGGTGGGGCGGGTCCCCTCCCTCGTCCCGGCGACCCGCTTCCCCTCCGGGCTTTGATCTTCCCGGAGAAAACCGGCTCGGCCCGGCGGCGGCGGCGGCGGCGGCGGCCCGCGCGCCCCGCCCGCACCGCGCGGCCCGGAGGCCGGTCCTGCCCGCGCGCCCCGCCCCCGCCGCCGCCCCCGCCCAGCCCCGCGCGAGCGCCGCGGTGCAGCCGCCGGGATGTGACCTTCAGAGCCGCCCGCACGGGATGACCGGAGCCATCGCCCCGCGGCGCCCGCGCCTCGCCACGGCCCCGCGGGCGCTCTGACCGCGCGCGCCCGGCTGCCGGCCCCGGTCTCAGTCCCGGCCGTCGTCCCCGTCCCCGCCCGCCATGCCGCCCGGGCCCGCCGCCACCCTGGGCACTGCGCTGCTGCTGCTGCTGCTGGCCTCCGAGTCCGCGCACAGTGAGTACCGCGCGGGGCCGCGGCGCGGGCTGGGCCGGGGGACCCGTCCCAAGACCCCGCCACCCCGGGGGCGAGGGGAGCCCCGGTGCCCGCGCCCAGACCCGGCCCCGTGCGCGCCGACCCCGTGCACCCTGGCCCCGCCGCGCTGACGGCGTGTCCCCGCTCTCTCCCGCCCGCGCCCGGGAAGCTGTGATCCTGCGGGCGCGCGAGGCGGCGCAGTTCCTGAGGCCCAGGCAGCGCCGCGCCTACCAGGTCTTCGAGGAGGCCAAGCAGGGCCACCTGGAGAGGGAGTGCATCGAGGAGCTGTGCAGCCAGGAGGAGGCCCGGGAAGTGTTCGAGAACGACCCCGAGACGGTGAGCGCGCGGGCGGGGGAGATATGCGCCCGGCGCCTGGGACCGCGAGGTGGAGCAGGGCAGCCGGGTCCCCTCGAGCGCCGTCCCTGCGGCGCCGCATTTCCGGGGACACCGTCCGTGCGCGCACGGCTGGGAGCCTCGGCGTCTGCGGCAAGTCCTTCGGCTGCAGGGCACATCCAGACCCTTATTAGGGGGGCGGTCGGCGCGGCGGAAGGGCAGGGTCTTAGGCGCCGGGACCCGGGCCCACCCTCAAGACTCCTCCTTCCGAGGCCCAGTTCTGCTGGTGACGCCAGGTGCCGCCTTAGCTGGAGGGGGGTGGCGGATGTCGGCGGGAGGTCCTGCGGACGCCCTGCAGTCCTCTTCCCTCGGCAAGCCTGTGAAAGCAGCCGCTTTGAAAGAACCGTGCAGTGATATGACAGCTCAACCGGGATGCCGCAGGGTCCGTTTTAAAATGTAAAAGAAATAAATGGTTTAAAAAGAAGATCAGTTTCCTACCTCCCCGCTCCCTTAGCTAGACTGGAGCGGGGGGGAGCTGCTCACAGCGCCCTGATCCGCAGCAGGAGGGACAGAGCTTTAGCTTCAAAGGCGTGAGGGCTGGAATTGCTGGCAGCAGCGGCTCCCGCGGCAGGAGGACGGGAGTAGAGCTGGAACACGTACCGTGGAGGGTCGGGGGCGGTCCGAGTGGACAGCAGGGACGGGCCCAGGTCCCGCCGCCGGTGCGCAGCCCCTGCGGAAAGGTGCACTCGCCGAAGCAGCTGGTGCCTTCAGGAGCCCGACGGGCTGGCTCAGGACAGATTTCTATTAATAATGTCCTCGGAGAATGCGGGGTGGCTGGCACCCGACCGCAGGGAGCAGCCCCGGTGTGGCCTCCGCGTCAGCGCAGGAGCTGTACCATCTTCGGGGAGGGGAGAGGGGGTGGCGGTGCCCTGGGGGACCTGGCGCGCGCCTGCCTTTGGGAAGTAGGACTGATGGAGATGGGGTGGGCTTACACTGCGTCGCTTCACACCGAGAGGTCAGGGTGATTTCACAGCTGGTTTTGGTTCTACGGGAAATTTTCTTCTAAAGGATTCTTCTGGGATGAAATAAATGTCTCGTGTAATAAACAAATGGCTGTGAGGCCCGTGGGCTTTTACTTTGACTCCCGTTTCTGACCGGTTGGTTTGACCATCCCTTCAGTCCCCTTTCCGAAACAAGCTTTATACAGGGATGGCCCAGCTGTGCCCACCTTCCCTCCGGCCCAGCGCGCGGCGGCGGTGGCTGAGCCGTGACAGGCGCTTCTGCGGCGACTCTGTCCTCAGTGTCCGCAGCCACGCTGTTTGTTTTGCCACCGGTCTCTTCTGGCCTGTTT